>NC_083593.1:44290361-44602861 GCF_027579695.1 Neoarius graeffei | reverse complement strand
GCTTTTGTAATGATTTTTTTTTTTTTTTTTTTTTTTAATTTTGAATATCTTTGTAACCTATTTGTTTTTTTATATATGTTTCAAGCAATAGACTTGATGAGGTATACATGTATGAGCTCTCATTTTTTCCAATAAAAAGTTTAATAACAAAAAAGAAAAATAAATATATGTTGTTTACCAGCTGGGAGGTCCGTATCGTGAAATCCCGTGACCGAGGTCTTGAAAGTACTGAGCGAGGCCCTCTGGGCCGAGGTCAGTATTCAAGGCCGAGGTCACGGTATTTCACCATACGGACCGACCTTAAGCTGGTAAATAATATATTTATTTTTTTCTTTACCAAATTCTAACAGAAAACGAGAGCGCCCGAAACGGAAAACCAAGCCAAGCCGAGCTGAGCCGCCATTTTGAATCCTCATTCATGGCTGTAATGCAAATTGCTTCCTCCTCGGTATACAAGTGCACTTCCATGGCAGGAAAAAAACTACATTTTGCCGCCTATGTAGTCCCCTATTTATACAAAATTGAGTCATTCAGGATTCAGCCATGTTTTTGCTCGGTGTTAGCAAGTTAGAGGTTTTTAGCTTTCTCCTGAAAAGTTTTCTTTTATTTCTTCTTCCTCAGGGTAGTAAAACTCGCTTTCGCTGTGAACACTGTCGTTATCGCTATCCATGCTGTAAAATTAATGCTATTTTGAATCCTCATTCATGGCTGTAATGCAAATTGCTTCCTCCTCGGTATACAAGTGCACTTCCATGGCAGGAAAAAAAACTACATTTTGCCGCCTATGTAGTCCCCTATTTATACAAAATTAAGTCATTCAGGATTCAGCCATGTTTTTGCTCAGCGTTAGCAACAGTTAGAGGTTTTTAGCTTTCTCCTGAAATGTTTTCTTTTACTGTATTTCTTCTTCCTCAGGGTAGTAAAACTCGCTTTTGCTGTGAAGACTGTTGTTATCGCTATCCATGATGCAAAATTAATGCTATTATGCTGAGAAATGCTGGCAAAAACGTATAAGATTTTTGATAAAAATCTTATAAAAAAAGATAAATGTTGACAGAAATTGCTACTATGTTTGTTGTTGTGAATGAGCGAGTCACCAGAGGTCCGTAACTGGGGTCCGTACCATAGGATAGGGGCCCGCTCGCCAGCCAATCAGAGCGCAGGATTTGATGGAAACCAGACCGTGAAAAAAAAAAATTATTTACCAGCTGGGAAGTCCATATCGTCAAATACCGTGACCGAGGTCTTGAAGATACTGACCGAGGCCCAGTATTTTCAAGGCAGAGGTCACGTTATTTCACTATACGGACCGACCTTAAGCTGGTAAATAATATATTTATTTTTTTCTTTACCAAATTCTAACAGAAAATGAGAGCACCCGAAAGGGAAACCATATTTAGAACAAACCTGCTACAAGCTCGTTTTCGTCTTTCTCCTGAAATGTTTTCTTTGATTTTTTAATCAGGGTAGTCAAACTCGCTTTCGCTGTGAACACTGTCATTATCGCTATCCATGCTGTAAAATTAATGCTATTATACTGAGAAATGTGAAAATAAATGTTGACAAAAAAATGCTACTATATTTGTTGTTGTTGTGAACGAGCGAGTCGCCAAAGGTCCGTAACCGGGGTCCGGATCGTAGGATTCTGGACCGCTCACGAGCCAATCAGAGTGCACAATTTGATGGAAACCGGACTATGAAAAAAAATAAAAAAAAGATATGTTCTTACCATCAAATACTTTTATTCCATATTTTGCTGCTTTTTTTTTTGTATTTTTTGGGGTTTTGTTTTCAAGTAGAGTTTTTATTTCGTCCTCAGTTGGTTCAGCAACACGTTCCGCCATTTTGTTTTTCTCTACTCACGGTATATGAGCTGATAGCCTAGTAACAGAGTAGCCAATCAGAGTGTGTGATTGCTCATATCCAGTGAATGTGGATAGAATAATATCAATTGTGTTTTGTTTTTTTCTACAGTAATATTTATGATGGGGTTTCCTGAATTACCATTCCTGTTGCTGTCCTAAAATGATGATTCACCTGATGAAAAATGTATTAATTGCTCATCAGCTTTTAAATGGCTTATCAATAAATAATTACCAAGAAATAACTTTGACAGCCTGAAGACACATTTTGCTATATTTTTGGAAGTGCTATAAATCACATTGTGTACCTGAGGACTTCGTTGTTTGAAGAAACATATTAAGGCAGTTGCCCTTTTGCCCCTCCAGTTTAAGCAGGAGCTGCCACACTGGAGCTTTTCTTCAACTTTTGTTTTAGAGCATTGACTTTCAGAGACGAGACGTTTTCCCAGATAAACAGAGGTACAACAGAAGGCCCTGTGCAGATTCCCTCAGCACTTCTGAATGTGCTGCACTGTGTGTTGGCCGAGCCTGACTCTCTCCCAGCCATCTGATCCAGTACCGGGTGATGTTTGAGATGCTGGGCTGATGATGCACAAACTGAGAAGCTCTTCAGTGTATTAGAGTGATTTAAGAAATATAATTCATAAAACAACTTACATTTAGGCTTTAGAGCTGACAAAATAGTTGTGTGAGTGTGTGGTTTGGTTTACGTTTACCTGTTTTGATGGCTATAGACCCCTTTCACTGACGTCACCCGAAACCGGAAGTAAACAGACCCTGCGCCATTTTGGAAGACCAACAAACTCGTGATTAGGGGGGAATAACGGCAGCGGTATGTGAACCCACGAGAATAAAGTGCAGTGGCAAACGACTTAAACAAATCTGAGTTGTTTTATTTATGATTTATTGGCCCAACAGTAGACTTGAAAGAAACCTGTGTGAGACTTGGCAAAAAACTGTGGATATAACGGATAAGTCTGTGCATGATCTGCGGACACTTTGAGGTAAGCAAACGCAAGAAATTCAGATTTAAAACATGCTAAATTGGCCCCAAGTTGATAACTGGATGAGGAGCAAGCCTCCCAGACTTCTACAATTTAATAATAATAATAATTTAGGATGGTTTGGGGCTTGCTCGCTGCTGCCAGGTTGGTTGTTGAGTAGCCTGACTGTTTTTTTTTTTTTTCTTGCGTGTGGTATCATTGTTGACGCGAGGTTGTTTTTTGAACATGCCAATGCGGACACGATTTCCCCTGATGAGTTATGACTTCAGACGCGATGCGTGTGTGGAGGTGTGGAGTCCGCGTGATATGTGTGTAAGATAGGCTTCTCATGCGTTTAGAGATCCGCGCTCCGAGACAAGCGCAAGCACCCCCCCCCCCCCCCCCCCCCCCAAGGGAAAAAAGGGACCCCCCCGAAAATATCGGCATAGTTCGAACACTGAGTGTAGGCACTGGGTGTAAACAACAAATAGTTTACAATGTCTGGGTAGCAAACAGATGGCAGAATTGGTGTCAGGTCCTCCTTATGTTTCCATTCTCCCTTGCCGCGAGTCTTATCATATGGGTCAAACCCATCAATCACAGCCAGTTTCTCCACATACCGTGCCCTTTCTGCAGCTGGTAATGTACTCACATAACCCGAATTATCATCCATCGTGTCACTTTACTCTCGCTCGTACTTTGTTTTATATTGTGAGTGCATGTACTTGGTCTTCCAATATGGCGCCTAACAAAATCTCGCGGCGCGGTGACGTCATGTGAAAGGGGTCTATAGCCCACATCCTTAACCAATGATCTACCTGTACCATATTTTTATTTTTTATTTTTTTGCAGTTCACTGGGATTGTATTCTTCAATTGAAAACAAAATTACAGCATTCAAAATTCAATGTACAAATATTCACCTTCCTAAAATACAGTTCCAAAATTTTCCAGGTGTTATGACACCATTATTCAAAAGGTAATATTCAACGCATTCTTTTTCAACCTCACAAATTCAGTCTGCCAAAATTCAGGCTTAACATTCACCATCTGGGTATCACGATGGATTGCCAGTACATTATTGTAACCGATGCTGCTCAAAGCCTGCTTCATGCTCTGATGGTTATGTGACTACAATTAAGCCAGCTGCTGTTCCTGAAAACACGGTTAATCTAGCTGCACATAAATTTTAGGGGCATGGCTTTTAGCCGCTTAGCGTACCATACTTTTTTTTTTTAATTCATTATTATAAAAAAAGTATCACCAGTACCATATTTTCCATGTTGCTGGTGCTGGTCCTGGAGCTGGTATTGTTCATGGAAACAGGTATATTTTTAGGAACCAGTTCTAATTTCCATCCGAGTCAGAATTGTGCTTTACTGACCAAGTAAGTGAGTTTTCAAGGAATTTAGGGAATCATTTTGATATGACGTATCAATCGTCAAACAGAGAAATATTGCTAAACGTTTCAGGAGACTCTGTTATCAGGTGGGAGTTTACTACTAGGCTTTTAAATAATAACAAACAAAGGGGTTTTTACGGTATCCGGTTATTTCACACAAAAGTCTTTTCACACAAGTCCAATTACAATCTAAAGTCACTTTGCACAATTGTTATAAACAACCCTGAAGATGCCCGAGTGTCAAGTGTTTGGGTGTAAAAATAAGCCCGATCATCGAAGCAGTGAACGCACACACATACACATGCACGCATGCATGCATGCATGTGCGCGTAAACAGTGAACACTGTTCTTATTTGTTGTTTTTATTCACTCAGAAAAGTGATCTTTTTAGACACTAAGAATCGCATTGCTATGGCAACGGGATTGCTTACTAGTATCTGTGTCAGTACTGCATATGCATTATCTAGCCAAGTGAGATTTAAACTTCATAAAAGTGAAGTCTGTTGATGTGCGTATTTCGTCGCTAGTAAAAATCATACGGTTACAGAAAATTTCTGATTAGATTTTTAGAATTAGAAGCTTTTATTTGCCTCACACACAATACTGTGCAAAAGTCTTAGGCACGTGTAAAGCAATGCTGTAGACCAAAAAAATGGCTTAAAAATAATGAAATAAAATGTTTCAACATTAAAAAAATACCATAAACCATAATAAGTAAGCCATAATACATGAAACAAAGTCAATATTTGGTGTGAGACGACTTTGCTTTAAAAAAAAAATTAAAAATAGTAGTCTCAGGTCCAATGAGTGCAGTTTTATGCGGAAATGAGCTGTAGGTTTTACTGAACATCTTCCAGAACCAGCCACAGTTCTTCTGGACACTTTGACTGTCTCACTCGCTTCTTCATTTTGCACCAAAACCCAGCAGCCTTCATTATGTTTTCTTTTTTTCATCTGAAAAGTGCTCTCTTATGGAATATGCTGCTCAGATACAAACTTATTTTTCTGTAGCATTTAATTTTGTGCTGGAAAACAAATGTTTGGACTCCTAAAATGTTTTTGTACTGACTCGATTATGTAGAAGTCATAAAATAGAAATCTGTAACAAAATTTGTATGAAAAAAAATAGGGGGGCTAAGACTTTTGCACTTTTCACAAACCTGGAAGTTGACTGTAACTGAGCTGGTGTAAAACTGTGTGTTAAATTGTTTGGAAGGAGGATTGGTGACTAACAGACAGGCTTCATCAAGCATGGCGGGTTCAAGATGGCGGGACGGCGAAATGTATTCTATCAGAATCTCAGCAACTTCCATAAAAAAAAAAAAATCAAAGATCTTTAAACATGATCAGAACTTGTGTGAAATGACTTTAGATTTGTGCAAAATGACCGTAAACCGGTTTTTACAAGTTGTACTTCTGATTTCATGAAAAAGTTAACGGTCTGCGTTCAGCACAAATCCATCATCATGTACCACCATAATGCACCAAATGGGAGATTAATGTTATTGTTTTTATCAGCGTGTTCAAATGCTCAGTTTTAACGTTGGCTTTGAGGATATTGCCCCCATTCCCTTTGTGGCAGTTGCCAATAAAACAGCAGCCATAAATTACTTAAGATGTGGCAAAATGATTACAGCTCCAAGCCCCTGACATCAATTATTATCCCCTGCCCAAACGAAGTTTGGTGGAGGATATAGAAATGGATTCCATCTGTCCGTCCGTCCGTCCGTCTGGTCATGTTTTCGTTTGCGGGCCATATCTTTAAAACTACTGGAGATATCTTCATGAAACTTTGTATACCTATCAAGCAACATGTGAACTGGTGCCTTTTGCTATTTTGGATTTTTGAAAAAAAAAAACAAGTATTTTTCAAATTTTTACATAAAAAATAGATTTTGACTTTCTAAGGGTGTATTCAGACCAGGATAGTTCGATAGTTCACTTGCTTTGGTCCGAACCAAATGTTTTTTTTATTTTTTCATTTTGGTGCGGTTCGCTTTCACACTGTACATTTTAGTAAGCGGACCAAAATCTGTCAACAAAGCCACGCGCCCTGAGGTCGTTCAGCTATTGGTCAGAGACGACACGCACACAAAGCGCTGTTCTGTGGAGCGCGTGAACCCCTTCTCCTTCATTTTCTCACTGAATACAGCAAACACGTCGGCATTTTTGTGTGTTCTCTCCAAAAGCTCAGATATGTGGACATCTGCCCATATATCCACAAGGGTACGCGTTTCTTCCTCAGCCCACGTTTGCCCCCTACTCATTTTTTGTACTCTGTAGTCTAGCCTACCACTGGTCTGAATGACTGAACGACTGTTGTAAGGTTCCCTTGACAACCGAAACAGTGTTTGCACTTTGCGGTGGAGTGTCAAGACACTGTTTCCCATAATGTTCGACAAACAACGGAAGCTCCCGAGGTACAAAAAAGCAAAACTGTCGGATTAGGTCCGGTCTGCTTTCACACCTCCAAAAGATCCGCACCAGGGTTCCTTTGGTCCGGACCGAGTCCGACCTTGCAGCTCGGTCTCGGTCCGCTTGTTTGGTCCGGACCAGAGTTCGGTGGTTTGTATTCAGACCAACCCAAAAGGTCCGGACCAAGGGAAATTTGGTTCGTTTGGTCGTTTGGTCCGGACCAAACAACGTAGGTGTGAATACGCCCTCAGAGCAATGTTCGTTTCCGGAGCTTATATCCAAAACGATTCATGATACGGATTTGAAACTCGGTATACATGTTAACAAGGTGATGTACAGTAGATGTGCCTTTTCATACTAAGAAATTTAAATTTTTCATGTTTCCATGGAAACAATTTCAGACTTAATCTCTCAGGTTAGCCTTAGGGGTAGGTTTTGTTTCCGGAGCAGAACTTGAAAACTATGAGTGGTATGATCTTGAAAGTTGGTATATGTCTTGATTAAGTAATGTACATGTCCCTTATGATACTAAGAAATATGAGAAATTTTCATTTTTAGCTCACCTCGACCAAAGGTCCGTGGGTTTATGCCATGGGCTGCTGAGGTCAGTGTAAAGAAGTAGGGTTGGTTTCCTGCAGCAGAACTTGACAAATAATATCTTGAAACTTGGTATATAGTTGATATACAGTATGGTGGGGGGATATAGATGACTCTGTCTTCTTGTTTAGATTCTTGAAACAAGACCAGCACTATATCTGTAAGGTGCAATGCCAGAACATGGCATTACTGAAGTATATATCTTGTGTTTTTGCTGTGCAGTCTGGGGGGGGGCAAATAAAAAGCTCTTTTCATGTCATGGTAGTAGAGTGAGTGTGATTCGATCAGTTCCGAGTCATCGGAGTCGGATCATTTTCTTCCACTGAACATCTCCTTTAGATTTATCTCAACAAAGATCACTGACTCATGCTGTTTATTCACGTCTGATAGTGAAATATCATAATATAATATAATGTGTCCATGATTTAAAATAAATAAAGGACCTGCCTTACATATCTATGTGCAAGTGTTTTTTGTTATAAATTTTGCTGCTCTCTTTCATGAACCAACTCAAGTGTTGGGAATATGCACAAAGGACACTGGGCGATAACGTTATCTTTGGGCCAAGGTGATCATTTGTCTTCCACCATATATTGGGTCCTTGTCCTGTCATCTGCTGCCTGAACATGTTCCCCAGGGAGCTTTGCTGCTCCTTCACACTGTCCTGTCTCCTCATCTTTCATAGCGAACTTCTCCGAACTCTACACTTTTCTCATTAAAAGTGGCATGTTACGGATGGCTCTCCGCTTCGAGGTGGAGTATCAATTCTGATCGATCATTCTGATTTCCATGAGAGCGTCACTGTTGCTAGCACAATGCATCCTGAAGCCTCGCAGCACCTCATCCATCTCCAGCACAACTCACGAGTCACGAGTCACATTACCATCCCGAGCTCTGTGCAATCCATAAGGAGATGTGTGTTCATTAAAAAGTTTGTCCCTGGATCAATCTGGGGTGTGTCGTCTTGGCAGTGAGGCACGCTAATAATGATGAAATCTGTTTTGCTTTTAGGACTTTTAACAGTCTTTAATGTTGTAGGATGACCTTATCATAGATTCACAGGGAATATAATTTTGCTTTGATGCAAACTTTTTTCCATCTCAGAATAAAGTTGTTAGACATATCTACTGTAGTAGACATACTACTAAAGGCTGTCTGTCTGTTCATCAGTGCAAATCGACACAGCTGGACGCACATACTCCATACTTTGCGCATGGATTGGTGACACCCCAGAAGGGCCCAAGACAACATTTTTGATTTTCCAAAACATGGTATTAGTACTAATCCAACGCACTATTCATTTCCCGTAGGCTACATGCTCATGCTAACAAACTGCGCGCAGCCTCGACAGGGAATCCCCTCCCCGACTCGCCTGAGAGTTTCGATTGTACAGGACCTCACAATCAGCGCTCCTCGCCGGAGACGTCCACTAGGGCCGAGTCTACATCACTGAGGAGATGTGGGGAGCGATTTACGTCATTTTGGCAGAACATAGTGAAAACATGCAATATATATCACAAGTGTTCACTCAACTCTCCACTGGGCCTTTCAGAGGAAATCAGGTTCATGGGCAATAACTATTAGTTTTTCTACTGCAAATCGCATCCAGGATCTATGAGCACTCAGCACTTTTTTTATGTGTATGTCTAAAAAACAAAAAAACAAAACATCGACAAGTTTATTTACTGCCATTCATTCGTACAATATTTTCAAGCATTGCATCACATTTGGAATGTACGGTATGCCATCTTTCAAATTTAAAAAGACCATGAGACCTGGTTCTGAATATTAATCATTAATCAGCATTGTATGAAAATGTCAAGGTCATGTAGCCCTTGTGTGATCATATTCGTGTCTGTACTTCACAGGATTGGTTCTGAAGATGGAATGGAGAAACTTTCCTGGCATATTGCAATTCCTGCTCACGATTACATTTTCACAGAGTTTGAAAAAGTTTACAGTCGAAAGAGTTTACAATAGCCTTATATTACCGCTTTTTGATTATGCTGATTTAGTATCGGGTGATAAAAATAACGAAGTACTCATGTAGCATCGTCAAATATTACAAAAATAATGCTGCACCATCTATTCTAGACCAACCAAAGTACTTTTCTGCCACTCAATCTCTTGATCAGTTAAAATGAGAACCTCTAGATATCCGCTGCCACCATTGTTGTGTAGCTGTATATAAATGCCTTCACAATGTTATAGATCTCATCTCATCTCATTATCTGTAGCCGCTTTATCCTGTTCTACAGGGTCGCAGGCAAGCTGGAGCCTATCCCAGCTGACTACGGGCGAAAGGCGGGGTACACCCTGGACAAGTCGCCAGGTCATCACAGGGCTGACACATAGACACAGACAGCCATTCACACTCACATTCACACCTATGGTCAATTTAGAGTCACCAGTTAACCTAACCTGCATGTCTTTGGACTGTGGGGGAAACCGGAGCACCCGGAGGAAACCCACGCGGACACGGGGAGAACATGCAAACTCCGCACAGAAAGGCCCTCGCCGGCCCTGGGGCTCGAACCCAGGACCTTCTTGCTGTGAGGCGACAGCGCTAACCACTACACCACCGTGCCGTCCAATGTTATAGATATTGATTTTAATTTTACTAGGAACGATAGTATGATACACGCCACCGTCAGGATTTACACTTGCCACATGCATGTACTAAATGGCACAAACAGCGTTTTATATTTCACCTGGCCACTGTATGGAATAATTTAGATATTACTGTAAGACAGGCCTCCATGATCTAGCCTTCATGATTTCAAATAGTTTCTAAGATGAATTAAATTGTTTTCATATCTATTTATATATTATGTATACAGTGCCTTGCAAAAGTATTCATCCCCCTTGGTGTTTGTCCTGTTTTGTTGCATTACAAGCTGGAATTAAAATGGATTTTTGGGGGGTTAGCACCATTTGATTTACATAACATGCCTACATTATAGCAAAATGGAAAGAATATGGCACCGCTAGGCGGCACGGTGGTGTAGTGGTTAGCGCTGTCACCTCACAGCAAGAAGGTCCGTGTTCGAGCCCCGTGGCCGGCGAGGGCCTTTCTGTGCGGAGTCTGCATGCTCTCCCCGTGTCCGCGTGGGTTTCCTCCGGGTGCTCCGGTTTCCCCCACAGTCCAAAGACATGCAGGTTAGGTTAACTGGTGGCTCTAAATTGACCGTAGGTGTGAATGTGAGTGTGAATGGTTGTCTGTGTCTATGTGTCAGCCCTGTGATGACCTGGCGACTTGTCCAGGGTGTACCCCGCCTTTCGCCCGTAGTCAGCTGGGATAGGCTCCAGCTTGCCTGCGACCCTGTAGAACAGGATAAAGCGGCTACAGATAATGAGATGAGATGGCACCGCTACTACCAAATATCGAACCTCCTTAAATCTGCGCCAGATAAACATTTGTGAATTAACATGGCTGAAATGTGTTTCAATGACATTGTTCTTATAAAGGTCTTAGTGTTTTGTAGGTGTTGGTAATGGCATTGAAACATCGTAAAGCAATCTAGGATGTAGCCGAATGTGTATTATTGTCTGCCTTATAAAAGTGAATGTAGTATGTCCCTGAGGTAGGAACACTGAAGCGCAGGCAGGTGGGAAATTATGTTCACCACAGTTCTTTATTGTCAGATTTGCTTTTCAGCTTTATGTATCAACACACATACACACACGCACACTGGAACTGGCCGGGAGACGCCATCTCCTCACTCTCTCCCTCCTTTTCAGTGTTCTGTCATCACTACTGAGACACACAGACAACATCAGTTGACAACAGGTGCGCTTATTTTGCCACTCACATTCCCCGGCCCCGTACTCCATTCCCAAACTGAAGCTTGACCACGCCCCCACTGCCACAGTGAACATAACACCAAGGCAAGCTAAATTGGGGACGTAAAACTTCCGCAGATGTAAAAGTTTTACGGAGATGTAAAACTTCCGCACTAGCGAGCTATTGTGACAATTTGTAAACAAACATGGCCACCAGGTTTACTTCATTAAATATAGAAGATTTTGAGAGAATTTTGAAAGAGAAACATGTGCTAAACACCCGAAAGGAATATGCTTAATAATAATATGGTTCCAAGGTTGTCATAGCCAGGGGTGGTATCAGGGATAAGCTCCCACTGGCTAAAAAGTGCTCCCATTTGGCGTGCAACTCAAGTAGCATCTGACAACCAAGTCCAACTCCTGGCCTGCTCGCGTGGCTTAGCCTCTAAGCCCGGCGGAACTACTCTTACTAACAGGAGAAAGGGCAAAGGTGGGTCTCTGGTGCCTTAAAACCAATTGCTTCTGGTAGGCGGAGCTCATCAGCCTGGGAAGGCAGTCCATCTAGGAGATGAAAAACCCTGATCTTAAACCTCCGCTGCTTTGCAGCATACCCATTCATGGGAAAGGCTTCGGGAGTCAACCCTGAGGAAAAATCCAGAGCTGGAGCCCCTAAGGCGGTTTGCAGCTGTTTTCAGCTAAACTCCTGTGACAACACCATTGGCATGCTGTATCAGCAACTGCCTTTCCCTTGGATCACATCAGTGGCATGGAGGAGGGGACCTACTGCATGGGCAACAGTTAATTCTCCTTACAATATGCCCAGGCTTGTGCCCTGGAGAGGACACTCCAGCGTTGCTTGACAGCATTGACACAACACAGGAAGCGGCAGTTACCAGTTCTGGGACTATCACTCCCACATCAAACTCCACAGTCACAACAGACGCTGTTCCCGAATAGATGCCCAAGGCACAACTCCATAATTGGCAGATGCCAGCTACTACTACTACTAATATTGGCTGGCTTTTTTGTGGTCTATCAGATGTATTCCATTCAGCTAGCATGATATTGAACAAGTTGAAGACAAGTTCAATATCATGCTAGCTGAATGGAATACATCTGATAGACCATGAAAAGCCATTATTATTATTATTATTATTATTATTATTATTATTATTATTATTATACACTACCGTTCAAAAGTTTGGGGTCACTTTGAAATTTCCTTATTTTTGAAAGAAAAGCACTGTTCTTTTCAGTGAAGATCACTTTAAACTAATCAGAAATACACTCTATACATTGCTAATGTGGTAAATGACTATTCTAGCTGCAAATGTCTGGTTTTTGGTGCAATATCTCCATAGGTGTATAGAGGCCCATTTCCAGCAACTCTCACTCCAGTGTTCTAATGGTACAATGTGTTTGCTCATTGCCTCAGAAGGCTAATGGATGATTAGAAAACCCTTGTACAATCATGTTAGCACAGCTGAAAACAGTTGAGCTCTTTAGAGAAGCTATAAAACTGACCTTCCTTTGAGCAGATTAAGTTTCTGGAACATCACATTTGTGGGGTTGATTAAATGCTCAAAATGGCCAGAAAAATGTCTTGACTATATTTTCTATTCATTTTACAACTTATGGTGGTAAATAAAAGTGTGACTTTTCATGGAAAACACAAAATTGTCTGGGTGACCCCAAACTTTTGAATGGTAGTGTACATACTCTCTTCATATCAGCATTCTCAAAGCCCAACGTGAGCTTACCTGCAAATTGGTGCTGTTAGCGTGGCAATGCAGTCACTTTCCAGCCGGTGTGGCATTCAGCAGTAGCGTTAGCAAAGGCCAACGTGAGCTTACCCGCGACTCGGTGCTGTTAGCGCGGCAGTCCAGTTACCTTCTAGCCGGTGTAGTGTTAGTGAAGGCCAGTGCTAGCACAGGCCAATGCTAGCACAGTCAAGCCTATTATTATTATTATTATTATTATTATTATTATTTTCCCTGTGCAATTTACTTAGTTACTTTTAAAATCAACACTGACAACTACACACAGCGGAGTGACCTGGCAGCCAAAATTCTCTCAAAATCAAAATTTTCTCTTGTAAATATGCATGAAGAATGTCCAGTGAAGTTTTGGTAGCCTTTCAGGTGTTCAGCACGTCTTTAGTTTCAGTTTTCAGTTTATTTATTTAGGTTTAAACCTAGCACTGGATTATCCTCGTCTTCTCTCTTTCCCAGCCGACAAAGAAATGATTGTGCACATGCACAGCAGAAAAGTTTTGTCATTGGATCTTCACATGAGCTCCGACGTGTTGTCTATTGTTACAATATTGCATGCTCATTCTCCATTGGGGAGAGTGGCGTAATACACAGAGGATAAGCGATATGATAACAATATTGCATGCCATCAATAAACCCACTAGAAGGGAACAGAATGTATGTTTTTATTCCATGGAAAAAGTGGCCTGTATGTATAATAATACTTCATAAGGCACAGAATGTTCAAAACACACACACGGTTTCTTTATGGAGATCAGCCAAATATCCTCATTAGGTCAAACCTGTCAGATATTCCTGTCCTTGTGGGGACATTGGATCCCCATTAAGATATGAAAAACAACTTAAGAAATATGATCAAAATAAGACTGTGCTCGAGATCACAAGTTGCCAACCCTGGTCCTGGAGAACCTGCTGTCTTGCACATTTCCTGCTCGAACACCACCAGTTCACAAGAAGGCTGTTTAATTAGCTGATTAGTTGAATCAGGTATGCAGGGAGGTAGAAAAACACTGAAATGTGCAAGACATGGGCTGATATACGATATATACTGTGGTAGAGTTTTTACTGCTTGGTATGTAACACAACTCAGAATGTGATCCAGCCCCAGATTTCCGTATCACAGCAAACACCATGGAATTACACCCCCACTGATGTGAAGTTCTTGTCATACCCCATCCTATTGTCACTGTCACGCAGGAAAATATTTCTATTACAGGATGTCAAATTGCATCAGACACACACACAAATACAAGCTCTCCCACTCCCGTGGTTTCCCATGGCCGTGACCTTCCTGTGCACAAGCGTCTTGTTGTGGAAGAAGTCTATCTAACCACACTCACCTGCTCATTCCAAGTTTCTCCAACAAGCTGTGCTTGTGCATATGTTAGCATGAGTGTGAGGGCGTGATGCAATTCGACACGTCGTAATTGAAATATTTTCCAGCGAAGGCAGAAACAATCCTGGATCCAGAATTGAATTTACTAACACATACTTGTGGCACTGCTTAATAACTACTTGGTCTGTGTCACGGAAGTTTAAATTACTGGTAGTTTGGGTTTTGGGAAATATTTCAGGCAAAAATAATAACTGGGCGAGCGAGATTTACTTAAACCTGTGCAGACCAATGATGAACCATCCTGATTATGGTAGCATTTCTGTTATCTGTTTGTTTTTCCAGCATTTTTTGGTATTTCCGGGATCATAGTGGTACAGAGTCATGTTTAAACCTGCTGGTTGAAGCCACACCCACTTTGAGTATAAATACAGAGCTGGAATGTACAGAACACACCAATAAACATTTTAGGGGGAATTACATGCCCAATTTGGATCATCAGAACGTCTAAACACTGTGTGCATCTGTGTGTGTATGTGAGTGCTTTAAATGAGAACACACAGGCGGAAATCTGAGTAGGACCAGAAGGCCCCGTGAAGTGTTTCTTATTTGCTATGCCCCGTCGTCCTTGAAAATGCACAGTGCTAACTGTACTTTGTCGAGCAGATGCTTGCACGCTGAGCACACAACCCCCACTGTGTGCGTGTATATGCTGTGTGTACATGGACACCTGTACATACTTGCCGCAAATGAACCGAGAAATGGAAAGCTGTCCTGCAGAACTTTACGCACACCCCCTTTCAACCTTCCTCCCACTCGTCTTCCTCCTGTCTCTTGTACCACCAGCTCCCACACTCTTATATACCAATGCACTGAGACTTTTTTTTTTTCAGACCGAGTATGAGTGCAGTTTTTTGGTACTCATCGATTAGGTGTGTAACAATAGCAACGGCACGATCTACAGGATGTCGGAAAAGTCAGGAGGCAATGGGATGTGTTCAGCGGATATGTCGATCCGAATATGTTGAGAAAAATCTGAAAAAAACAACAACAACACGATACAGCGACTGAGAAAATGGGAAGAGTTTTAGGGTGAACATGTAGGTTTTAAAAAATAAATGTAGAATTAAGTATATGTAGTTTTGTTCTCATTTCATTGCAGTGTCTTGCAAAAGTATTCATCCGCCTTGGTGTTTGTCCTGTTTTGTTGCATTACAAGCTGGAATTAAATGGATTTTTGGAGGGTTAGCACCATTTGATTTACACAACATGCCTACCACTTTAAAGGTGCACATTGTTTTTTATTGTGACGCAAACAATAATTAAGATGAAAAAACAGAAATCTGGAGTGTGCATAGGTATTCACCTCCTTTCATATGAAACCCCTAAATAAGAGCTGGTTCAACCAATTCACTTCATGAGTCATATAATTAGTTGATTAAGGTCCACCTGAGGCGGCACGGTGGTGTAGTGGTTAGCACTGTCACCTCACAACAAGAAGGTCCTGGGTTCGAGCCCAGCAGCCAACGAGGGCCTTTCTGTGTGGAGTTTGCATGCTCTCCCCATGTCCGTGTGGGTTTCCTCCGGTTTCTCCCACAGTCCAAAGGCATGAAGGTTTGGCTAATTGGCGGCTCTAAATTGACCGTAGGTGTGAATGGTTGTTTGTCTCTGTGTCAGCCCTGCGATAACCTGGTGACTTGTCCAGGATGTACCCAGCCTCTTGCCCATAGTCAGCTGGGATAGGTTCCAGCTTGCCTGCCACCCTGTAGGACAGGATAAGCAGCTATAGATAATGGATGGATGGATGGATGGATGGATGGAAGATCCACCTGTGTGCAATCAAAGTGTCATATGATCTGTCGCATGATGTCTGTATAAATCAACCTGTTCTGGAAGGACCCTGACTCTGCAACATTACTAAGCAAGCAACATGAAAACCAAGGAGCCTCCAAACAGGTCAGAGACAAAGTTGTGGAGAAGTATAGATCAGGGTTGGGTTATAAAAAATATCCTAAACTTTGACTATTATATCCATTATAGCATAATGGAAAGAATGTGTCACCACTACAAACCTGACAAGAGAAGGCCACCCACCAAAACTCACAGACAAGGCAAGGAGGGCATTAATCAGAGATGCAACAAACACCCCAAAGATAACACTGAAGGAGCTGCAAAGATCCACAGCAGAGATGGGAGTATCTGTCCACACAACAACTTTAAGCTGTACACTCCACAGAGTGGGGCTTTATGGAAGAGTGGCCAGAAAAAAGTCATTGCTTAAGAAAACACGTTTGGAGTTTGCCCAACAGCATGTGGCAGACTCCCCAAACACTTGGAAGAAGATTCTCTGGTCAAATGAGATTAAAATTGATCTTTTTGGCCATCATGGGAAACGCCATGTGTGGCGCAAACCCAACACTCTGAGAACACCATTCCTACAGTAAAGCATGGTGGTGGCAGCATCATGCTGTGGGGATATTTTTCATTTGCAGGGACAGGAAAGCTGGACAGGACTGAAGGAAAGATAGATGTCACTAAATACAGGGCAATTCTGGAGGAAAAGCTGTTTGAGTCGGCCAGAAGTTTGAGACTGGGATGAAGGTTCACGTTCCAGCAGGACAATGACCCTAAACATACTGCTAAATCTACACTGGAATGGGTTAAAAGGAAACATTTAAATGTTTTGGCATGGCCTAGTCAAAGCCCAGACCTCAATCCAATTGAAAATCTGTGGCATAACTTGAAGATTGCTGTACACCAATGCAACCCATCTAACTACAAGGAGTTGGAGCAGTTTTGCCTTGAGGAATGGGCAAAAATCCCAGTGGCTAGATGTGCTAAGCTAATACAGGCGTACCCCAAGAGACTTGCAGCTGTAATTGCAGCAAAAGGGGGCTCTGCAAAGTATTGACTTTGGAGGGGTGAATACCTATGCACACTCCAGATTTCTGTTTTTTCATCTTAATTATTGTTTGTGTCACAATAAAACAACAATTTACACCTTTAAACTGGTAGGCATGTTGTGTAAATCAAATGGTGCTACCCCCCAAAAAAAAAAATCCATTTTAACTCCAGCTTGTAATGTGACAAAACAGGACAAACACCAAGGGTCACTGTCATTACACATTGCTTGTTCAGTAAGATACGTTACACTCAAAAATTGCCTGATGGATGGACGGATGGGATTCGCTGTTGATTATTGATATCAGAGCATTTTTTATGAGCATAAGTACAATTAAATGAGTCTGGTATCGGACCAATCCCATCTGTAGTTGGACATGTTTTGAAAACATACAGGGTCCTAAAACTCCTTCAAGCTTCCAAGCCATGGTGGTCAAATTGACAAATTTCACACTCAAAACAAGTCCATTTCAGGATCACCTGTTTCTAAAGCAACCCTGATTAGCTGATTAGACACCTGCTATGTCGCATACCAAGTTTGCTGATAAACCTCAACCAGAACGCGAGAGCATATGATGCTTTGATTATCGCTGAGACGCTGCACTGGATCAATGCTCCACATATCGAGAGGTTCTTTTTATAGTGTCATCCAAAGCCAATTTCTCTATCTGTCGGGTGTTTGTTTTGAGAAAGTGTAACCCGATTGTCACACAAGCCTGCATGCTGCTTTACTGGAGCTTGCTTTTACGAGCTGTGAGGATTCAAGCAGCAGACAGCCATCATTAATTAAGTCTATCTGAGGGCAAATCAGGCTACAGGTTCGGCTTCGACTATCATCGACTCCGGCTTATCTTTCTGTGATTTGACGTTCTATCTGTCATTACTTGACAAGATTTAACTCCTGGAGATACCATAAACAGAAGAACAGCAAGCAGACCTGAAAAAAACAACGTTTAGCTGAAAGCAAGCCATTTCTCTTTCTTCGTGTGGTCAGTAGATTTGATCTATTTGCCAAAGGCTACATCTTTGAGTTGATATGGATGAAATGTCAGTCTTTTTAAAATACACTGACTAAGCAACAAAGCTGTGTCCTTCATCAAATAAATTCTGTACATAAAGGTTTGGATTATTGCAGATGGCTGCACTTTTACTCTGATCATTACCGTATGTGCCTCCTGAGTAATTAAACATGGCTTTTTTTTTTGGTCTGTCGAGTTGCAATGCCTGTGTTATTCAGAACTCTATGGAAGCCTATGGGAAGGTAGTGCACCGTGATTAGCATTAGCGCTCACCTTCATCACCTTATTCTGTTCACTATTAGCATCCTGCTGGCACAGAGATCCGTCTGCTCATCTGGGGTTTCTTTTGTATCCTCTTGAACAAGGACCTGTTTCTACCTGAATGAACTGGAGTGTTAGCTTTCAGGATGATGAGTGAAGTACGGCACATGTTTTCAGTAACATTTACACACGTTATCCTGACTGGATTCAGAGGAAATGTGTGTTTATGAGAGCAATGAAGACTCATGGAATAGAAACATGCTTGGGATTGCCTGTTTACATTTAGAGATTTTTGCGTCAATTCGAAAGAATTGACGAAGAACTGTCTTCTTCGTCATCGAAGAACTGTTTATATATACTGTAAATTTGCACATTGTTAAAGAATCTCTTCTGAACCAATCATATACGGATGTGATGATTACTGTCAACATTGCTCTAATAAGGAGAAGCTGGTGAGTTCTGTCAGAGTGAACAAGGAGGAAGAACATGTTCAAAATGTCAGCGTGTCATGAGCTAATGTTCTGCATTAATGTGCTTTGCAGGATTAGTTGGCTACTGCCATCCAGCTGTGCAATTATACTGAAGTTATTATTTAAGATCTGGAAAATCTTTGTCTGCATTTTTTGAGTCGTTGTATGACCAGTTTCTGCAGTTTTACAGCCAGTGTAGCTACTAGTTCTAGTTCTACTGCTGCAACTACTACTGATACTACTACTGCTGCTACTACTACAACTACTATTGCTACTGCTACAACTATTGTTGCTGCTGCTACTACTACTGCTACTTCTACTACTACTACTACTACTACTACTACTACTACTGCTGCTGCTACTACTGCTGCTACTACTGTTACTGCTGCTACTACTGTTACTGCTACTACTACTGTTACTGCTGCTACTACTGTTACTGCTGCTACTACTGTTACTACTGCTGCTACTACTGTTACTGCTACTACTACTGTTACTGCTACTACTACTGTTACTGCTGCTACTACTGTTACTACTGCTGCTACTACTGTTACTGCTACTACTACTGTTACTGCTGCTACTACTGTTACTACTGCTGCTACTACTGTTACTGCTACTACTACTGTTACTGCTGCTACTACTGTTACTGCTACTACTACTGTTACTGCTGCTACTACTGTTACTGCTGCTACTACTGTTACTACTGCTGCTACTACTGTTACTGCTACTACTACTGTTACTGCTGCTACTACTGTTACTACTGCTGCTACTACTGTTACTGCTACTACTACTGTTACTGCTGCTACTACTGTTACTACTGCTGCTACTACTGTTACTGCTACTACTACTGTTACTGCTGCTACTGCTACTGCTACTACTACTGTTACTGCTACTACTACTGTTACTGCTGCTACTACTGTTACTACTGCTACTACTACTGTTACTGCTGCTACTACTACTGCTGCTACTACTGCTGCTACTACTGTTACTGCTGCTACTACTGTTACTGCTACTACTACTGTTACTGCTACTACTACTGTTACTGCTGCTACTACTGTTACTACTGCTGCTACTACTGTTACTGCTGCTACTACTGTTACTGCTACTACTACTGTTACTGCTGCTACTACTGTTACTACTGCTGCTACTACTGTTACTGCTACTACTACTGTTACTGCTGCTACTGCTACTGCTACTACTACTGTTACTGCTACTACTACTGTTACTGCTGCTACTACTGTTACTACTGCTACTACTACTGTTACTGCTGCTACTACTGTTACTGATGCTACTACTTTTACTGATGCTACTACTGTTACTGCTGCTGCTACTACTGCTGCTACTACTGTTACTACAGCTGTTACTACTGCTGCTACTACTGTTACTACAGCTGTTACTGCTGCTACTACTGCTGCTACTACTGTGACTGCTGCTACTGTTACTACAGCTGTTACTACTGCTGTTAGTACTGCTGTTACTACTGTTACTGCTGCTACTACTGCTGCTACTACTGTTACTGCTGCTACTACTGCTGCTACTACTGCACTGTAAAACCCGATAAGGTCACTGAGCTCAAAAATTTTATTGAAACCAATTACGTAAAAATTTTTGAGGTAAGTAACTTAAATTTGTTAAGGTAAGATTTCTTAAAAAATACATTATAGTTACACTTAATTGTAATTTTTAAGAAATCTTACCTTAAAAATTTTAAGTTACTTACCGCAAAAATTTTTACGTAATCGGTTTCAATAAAATTTTTGAGCTCAGTGACCTTATCGGGTTTTACAGTGTGTTACTACTGCTGCTACTACTGTTACTGCTGCTACTACTGCTCCTACTACTGTTACTACTGCTGCTACTACTGTTACTACAGCTGTTACTACTGCTGCTACTACTGTTAGTACTGCTGTTACTGCTGCTACTACTGCTGCTACTACTGTGACTGCTGCTACTGTTACTACAGCTGTTACTACTGCTGCTACTACTGTGACTGCTGCTACTGTTACTACAGCTGTTACTACTGCTGCTACTGCTGTTAGTACTGCTGTTACTATTGTTACTGCTGCTGCTACTACTGCTGCTACTACTGTTACTGCTGCTACTACTGCTGCTACTACTGTTACTGCTGCTACTGCTACTACTACTGTTACTGCTGCTATTACTGTGACTGCTGCTACTGTTACTGCTGCTACTACTACTGTTACTGCTACTGCTGCTACTACTGCTACTACTACTGTTACTGCTGCTACTACTACTAATACAGTACATGATTCTCCAGTATGCTGGACACTCCCACACCGTTAATCTACCACTATCCTTTAACTGTGTACATTTACATTCACACTTACGCATTGAATTACAACCCCAAATCAGAAAAAAAGTTGGAACAGTATGTTGAAATTGAAATAAAAAAGTGTAAATAACCTTTGACCTCAGTCTGCACTCAGAACAATACAACAGCACATTTGATGTTTTAGCTCATGAATTATATCGTGTTTTAAAATGAACACATTTCAATTTTGATTCTTGCAACACGTTTACTATTTACCACTTTATAATGTTTACCATTCCTTCTCACAACACTTAAAAGATGTTTAAGGACTGAAGACACCAAGTGATGAAGCATTTCAGGTGTTACAGTATTTTGTCCCATTCTTCCTGCAAACAGGTCTTAAGGTGTGTAACAGTACAGTGGTCGCCATTGTCATATTTTTCATTTCAAAATTCTCCACACATTCTCTCTTGCGGACAGAGGGGACAGGCTCCCTCTTCTTTCACAGCCATGCCTTTGTAACGTGTGCAGAATGTGGTTTTGCATTGTCTTGTTGAAATATCCCTGGAAAAGATGTTGTCTTGATGGCAGCATATTTGGCTCCAAAATCTCAAGGAACTTTTCTTCATTAATGCTGCCATCATATAAGATTAAGTTACCTTTGCCGGGGCACTGACACAATCCCATGTCATGGCAGACCCTGGATTTTGGACTTGTTTGTCTTTGGTCCGGTACACACAGCGTCCATTTCATTAAAAATAAATAAATAAATAAAAGAGCTTGAATACTGATTCATCTGACCACAATACACGTTTCTACTGTGTGATGGTGCATCCAGGATACCACCAAGCCCAGAGAAGTTGACGCCGTTTCTGGACACAGTGAACATAAGGCTTCCTTTTTGCACAGTAAAGTTTTAACTGGCATTTGTAGATGTACCTCTATATTGCAGTGCTTTACAAAGGTTTACCAAAGTAATCCCGAGCCCATGTGATCCTATCAGCTGTAGGTGAATGACGGTTCTTGATGCAGTGCCGTCTGAAGGATCGGAGATCATGGGTGTTCAGCTTAGGCTTGTGCCCTTGCCCTTTATTCACTGAAATTCCTGCAGATTCCTTGAATCATTTCATGATCTTGTGCATCATAGAGGGTGAAACAAATCCAAATCCCTTCCTATCTTTATTTGAGGAACATTTCAATAATTTTCTCGTGCATCTGTTGACAAACTGGAAATCCTCGGCCCATCTTTTGATCCTAGGGCTTTCCTGGATGCTGAATTTTTTTTTGAAATGTGTTGCAGGCCTGAAATGCAGAAATGGATGTATATTAACAAATGAGATGAAGTTGACCAACAAAACATGAACTATCTTGGGTTCATACTGTCTACAATGAAATACAAGTCAAAGTAAATTTAGAAATCACTGCTTTCTTTTTTTAATTGCATTTTCCATACCGTCCCAACTTTTTCTGATTTGGGGTTATGCATTAATGAATAAACTCACAGGCTTACACACACTGCTCCTAAACCTGCAGCTTGGGAGCTCGTTTAATTGCACGTGAACCTGCTGCTAACCTCTGTGAAACATATGCGACCATGGACAAGTGTTTTCCCAGGGGAAAGAGGATTAAACTCAGCCACTCGCATGTGGATCGGGCTGTAATGGCAGTCGTACCCTGGGTGCAATCATGAGGTGAGGCAGAGCTACTAATTAAAAGGATGGAGGATGTCTGTCAGCTAAAGCCACGTTGAAATCGATGTCTGTCAGGAAGATGAAGCTTTGACAGGAACCTTGCGGATGGCTGTGTGTGTGTCCTGCTCTGGTTGATCTGGGTGGGGGGCCATGATGAGTGTGGATCGGTGTGATCAGTGTGTAGCCACAGCAACTCTGACGACTTCCACAGTGAGAGGAAGCCCGGTGGTCTGTGTTTAATGTGGCAGCGTTAATGTTGTCGCACCGCTGGCCACACACACCATAGGAGCATCTGTTGGGGGAGTTTTGTGTGGCAAAATGTTGCCGTATGTTAATTGTAGTCAAATGTCTTTTAACTTACTGTATAGTCGGAACAAAGAAATGAAAAAGCACTGACATTTTTCCATTGTAATAAATTGAGAGTGAAATGTCATTTCATCGTGACTTGATTTCTTTTAGTCCGAAATGGAGTTGAAAGTAAAGTTAAATGTTTTGATGTGAGGCAGATACAGTATATGGTATGTGTTTGGAGTGAGAGCAGATGGCTCATGTCTGATTTATAGAGTGTCGTTGATAGAAAACACTTAAAAAGTAACCGAAGCAAAGTCAGAAATAAATGTGCTTGGTTCATAACTTTGTATGTCATCTCATCTCATTATCTCTAGCCGCTTTATCCTGTTCTACAGGGTCGCAGGCAAGCTGGAGCCTATCCCAGCTGACTACGGGCGAAAGGCGGGGTACACCCTGGACAAGTCGCCAGGTCATCACAGGGCTGACACATAGACACAGACAACCGTTCACACTCACATTCACACCTACGGTCAATTTAGAGTCACCAGTTAACCTAACCTGCATGTCTTTGGACTGTGGGGGAAACCGGAGCACCCAGAGGAAACCCACACGGACACGGGGAGAACATGCAAACTCCGCACAGAAAGGCCCTCACCGGCCATGGGGCTCGAACCCGGACCTTCTTGCTGTGAGGCGACAGCACTAACCACTACACTACCGTGCCACCCAACTTTGTATGTGTATAAGAAAAAAAAACAGTTGATATTTTGTGGCTTAATCCTCACAAAATATAATCAATCTGTCAAGAGATGATTTATCAAGCTCACAAAAGAAAAAAATATCAATTAGCGAGACTGTCAATGACTGCGTAGCTCACTTCGGCCCCGTCTAGTCCAGAAGGAACGATCTAAAGTGGGCACCTTGCGCAATAAATGTTGCAAGCTATATACACAATATACAAGTGTTTTCTTATATATATATATATATATATATATATATATATATATATATATATATATATATATATATATATAAGCTATATACACCCTAGGAGTACCGAACTAGGAATTGACCAATGTGATTTTTGTTGCTCATTAAGGCTTAATTAGTCCATAACTTCATTAATAATTGCAATTAAGCAAATCTGGGTAGAAGTTATAGATACCCCTACCTTCATGCCAGAAAGAATCAATATCAGTGAAGAATTGAGAGAGAAGAAGCGATTTGTGTGGAAACTTCTCGTTAGGATTGAATTACTCCATATCTTCATTATTAATTGCAATTATGCAAATTTGTATGGAATCCATATGCACCCCAGGCAGACCTACCTTCCTGCCAAAAAGAATAAAAATCGGTGAAGAATCGAGAGAGATGAAGCGATTTTCGTGAAATGTTGACGACGCCGGATGGACGACGGACAACGCATGATGGCGTAAACTCCTCACCTGTCGGCCGGATGAGATAATGAAGTGTGAAGAGTTGAAATAAAGAATGAAAACCTGTAACAGAAAGGAAAAACGTATCTAAGCAGCTTAATTAAAAGAAAAATCCATCCTGAATGACTTACATATTAATCTTGATAACTATTGTGATCTTCGATTCAATGTTGTCCAATTTTTTTTGCATTTCTAATGAATTCCTTACTTTAAGTTTCAACTTTCATGCTAATACCGCCATCAACACCATCTCATCGATCGCTAACTGGCTGTGTAACTCGGCTCAACTGTTATATACTGTGGCTGCATTGCATTCTGGGACTCTGAGTCCGTGATTTGCAATCTTCTGTAAGTGTACATTGAATTTCTCAGTGAACAACGGTTTTGTTTTCAGAGCTCACAGCTATCCATGATGTTTGAGATGGCGGAATTCTTTTTCTCCCATGAAACACCATTGCACTAGCAATGTCGCTGGAGCATCAGACTCGACTACGATTGTGAAGCGAACTTCACAAAGGAATAGGATCACACCAGAATCAGTAAACACATCGCAAATGTTTACTGTTTCAGGGTGTACTTTTCTGTTTACTGAATACATCAACATTATTTATTTGCTGCTGATAATGACAGATTTTCTGCCACTCAGTTTGAACACCAGCGATCACCACTCATCCGCTTTCAGAGTGAAATTGAACCACAAGTCCAACACTTTCTCTGTCACGACTGCTGACACACAGTTTGTGTTTGCTTGACTGAATGCATTAAGCGCTCACTAGTCTGGACTCCTGGTTTGTACTGCAGATGGCTAAATCCCGAGCCAGCGCGAGTCAACGGAGCCATTCGGCTAATTAAAAACGGAGCAGAAGGTATGCACAAGAAGTGTGTGTGTGAGAATAGATTATCAACACCATGTCCTTCAGTTACAGAATAAATCTTTGCTCGTACAACAACTAGAATAACAGTGTGAGTTTACTGAAGAAGATGTGAAAATTAGGGTGATATTTCCAGGTGTTATATTACAAGATATTTTGGGAGAAGAAATATTCAACAAAAAAATATCCTTTGCCTCACAAGCACATCCTTTTTGTTAGATTTTCAGCAAAACATATTCATAGCTAGTAGGTTGAAGTTTTATATTGTTAACAACAAAAATGTTAATCGTAGAATTGTTGTAATATTCCTTATATATCTGTCTGTCTCCGTTGGCATGGGCATGTCTGCCAGGGCTGGTTTGGGTAGTGGAGGTTCCTGTGTCCTTCTCATACCGTAGCTCTGTGGACTGTGATGAATTGGCGGTGGGGCTCTTGGAGCCCATTGCAGTCCTGTGGTGACTCCTGTCCCTTTTTCGATCTCCAGCATGGAGAGGGCACACGCCAACGCTGAGACCATGTCCTGGGGTGTTTTAGCGGCTTTCATCCCTTCTGCTTTCCTTTCCTCTCAAGGGAAAGCCTGCAAGAATTTGTCAAGGGCAATGTGCTTCACGATCTCTGATGGAGATAGCTGATCTGGCTGGAGCCACCTTTTGGCAAGAATTCAGCAGCAGCTCGAATGGCCCCCAATGGGCCAAGATCTCGTCCTTTATCGGAGAGTAGTTCTCCCTCTCTTCTTCTGGAAATGCATAATACGTCCACTGCGCCTCCCTGGAAAGTAGAGGGGCTAGTGCACCAGACCAGTGGCATGGAGGCCAACCCTCCCTCATGGTGACCCTCTCGAACGTGCCCACAAATGCCTTGATGACATCATCTGCTGTCAGCTTGGAGAACAAGTGTTGGGCATCTCGGGCTGGGTCCAGGAGTGGGACAGTGGCTGCTGGAGTAGGCTGCTTTAGGAACAGAAGCTCTTCTGTAGCTGTGTGGAGGACCTGTGCCATTTCCTATGATAGCTGGAATTACTGGAGGCTGACTTCCAGGAGGTGGCGCACCACATGGTCCACAGGTTTTTGTAAATAATTATTTCTTGATGAGGGATTTATTTTTCTCTGAACACATTTATTTCAATTACAGGTTGGACTTTTTTTTTTCCATTTCTTCAGTGTGAGATGAAGCTACTTCACCATTTTTATGATACCTACTGCTGTCTAGCAAGGCATGTGAGTGGGGAGTCAAACTCTTGTGGTTACCAGAGGACTAGCCCCCTACTGCAACTCTAGCTGTATAGGTGAGAGGCTAAAGACTACAGAAGTGGAGATCGGCGCTGCCCAATGCGCCTTAAAGGGCTGATGACACGAACATGACTCTATGCAATTTTTTAAATAAACTATACAACATGGCAAACATGTTAGATTTCTGTTATAATTACGTGAAAAGAAGCTGTTGTTACGCGAATATCCAACTTTTAATTGCACAGCGCAAGAAAACTGGGTCCGTGGCTCGCGGCCATGTTGTGACGTCAGCGGGAGAACACGCTGCGGTTCACTGGCTGTTCTACTCTGGTTCTACTCAATGGAAATGGCGCATGAAAACGCCGGTGAACTCTCTAGTGCTAGCTCTTCCTCTTCTGGGAGTCTAGAATTGTGTTGATCTCTTCCGAATAGAATCTATGATAGCCTACCCTCTTTACCCTTTGCCTCTCGTTGCTAGGCGGCAGTTACATGAAAGCCGCAAGCTTTCACAAGCAAATACATGACTGATATCACGCCGACTTTATGATTACATTTATGATTATCATGTAGAATCTATAGCTCTACGTACCTTTATCTTATGTTGTTTCACAACACATGTTCTGACAGGAGGACTGTCTTTGGATCCGGCATAGCTACTAGTAGACCCCCTCCGGAATACTGGCAGTGTTGCCAGATTGGGAGGAATCCCGCCCAGTTGGGCAGTTTCAAGTGCATTTTGGTGGGTTTTGAACATATTTTGGGCTGGAAAACTTCAGCAGTATCTGGCAACAGATACTGCTGACGTTTTCCAGCCCAAAATATGTTCAAAACCCACCAAAATGCACTTGAAACCGCTCAACTGGGCAGGAAACCTCCCAATCTGGCAACACTGTGTAGGCACTGCTGATGGTAGTAACACACGTTTGTGCTGAACTGAACACCCAAGAGATTCTTTTAAGCTGGGAAGGGTGTCAAAACAATCCAAATCGAAGTGTTCAGAGCACAGGACGGATGTTGGTGAGGGCTCCCACTTGTCACGAGTGCGCCTGACTTGCTTCACCCACTTCGCATGTAGCTCGGGATCTCTGGGAAACTTGAATAAACTTACCCCATCCTTGTGGGTTTTGGAGCAAAAGCCGGCAACACAACGCGAAGGCATAATAACTAATATATATATATATATATATATATATATATATATACTGTATAATAATAATACTAATAATGACAAACTGAACACCTGTCGCATCAACAACAAACTGGTAAGTTAGGAGGAAGGTTCTTTTGCTGATGTCATATAGCTCCTCCTCCTCTTTCGTCTCCTGGGTGCTGCAGCCCTGTCAAATTTGCCCAAATAGCCGCGTTTTTTTATCATAACTTGTAAAATAGGCGCCTTCGTGAATTAATATATGGATCATCGGGAATTACTTTTTATGTTATAAAACATCGCCAAAGATGTCAAAAACGTGTCATCAGCACTTTAAGGGCCTGGCTGGTACTGGGATGGGAGACTGCCTGGGAAGACCAGAGCATGGCATGGGAAGGACTTTCTTATACAGTATATATACACACAGTGACTATTTTTTTCCTCCCCAACACTAAATGGATGATTGATTGAAATGGGTAATTTCAGCCCAGTTATTGTTTACAGCTCATTTTTTCTAATCAAAAACTAATTGAAATCACATTTTGTCTTTTCTCAAATGGTCATAAGTTTGTTAGGGTTACTCGCACACTTTCAATCGTTTCACCACATAATCATTTTTCTTTTCATAAACTTACAGTGCTCACGGATCAAACAGAATTTGCAGTTTGTTAGTGCGCCAAAAAAGATTGATGAGGTTTGATTATGGTTCTTTTGAAGTCAAAAAGAGTCCAGCCCTTACCCCAGGGGATTATACCAGCCGTCCACCTTTCATTCAAATACTTGAGGTCCTTTTTTGTCTTTTTTCATCTTTTCTGAGAGCAGCGCTGCATTATGTGATGGAGTTCGGAAAATGACTTATGATAATGGTCTGATGGGGCATACCAGGCCACTTCAGGATGAGATTCCTTCAGGGCTGCTCTAGTGTTTTGCCAGTTTGGATATTTATTAAAAACACTGACACCGTCTGGGTATAAGCATGACGGCTCATTTTACTACACTGTGCATGTTATAGTCTTGTTTCTGAACTTTCTGCTCGGGGGCATGAAAATATAGATAATAATAATAACCTGCCGGCTGTGGATTTTTCATTTTCAATGTCAATTTGATTCCAGTAAAATGGTGTTTTCTTGCCTATGTTTTTGAACCGTGCTGAAATGGTGATACGCTACATGAGTGTCACATTTCTATGTAATCAATCCTAGAGACATATGTAATGAATTTCAGAATACTTTTGATACCAAATTGTTTGGCAAAGATACAATGTCCGGAGGTGAACTATTTGCTTTAGTGGGCAGCAATACTTCATGTAGAACCACTGAGAATGATCACCTCATGCATTTCCGTTTCTCACAGCGTAACCAAGCGCTCTGAAACCATCAAACATGTTTTTTTATTAGTTATATTTTAGCGACTCTTTATAGCTAGCTACATGTGTACAACCCCGATTCCAAAAAAGTTGGGACAAAGTACAAATTGTAAATAAAAACGGAATGCAATAATTTACAAATCTCAAAAACTGATATTGTATTCACAATAGAACATAGACAACATATCAAATGTCGAAAGTGAGACATTTTGAAATGTCATGCCAAATATTGGCTCATTTGAAATTTCATGACAGCAACACATCTCAAAAAAGTTGGGATGGGGGCAGTAAGAGGCTGGAAAAGTTAAAGGTACAAAAAAGGAACAGCTGGAGGACCAAATTGCAACTCATTAGGTCAATTGGCAATAGGTCATTAACAAGACTGGGTATAAAAAGAGCATCTTGGAGTGGCAGCGACTCTCAGAAGTAAAGATGGGAAGAGGATCACCAATCCCCCTAATTCTGCGCCGACAAATAGTGGAGCGATATCAGAAAGGAGTTCGACAGTGTAAAATTGCAAAGAGTTTGAACATATCATCATCTACAGTGCATAATATCATCAAAAGATTCAGAGAATCTGGAAGAATCTCTGTGCGTAAGGGTCAAGGCCAGAAAACCATACTGGGTGCCCGTGATCTTCGGGCCCTTAGACGGCATTGCATCACATACAGGCATGCTTCTGTATTGGAAATCACAAAACGGGCTCAGGAATATTTCCAGAGAACACTATCTGTGAACACAATTCACCGTGCCATCCGCCGTTGCCAGCTAAAACTCTATAGTTCAAAGAAGAAGCCGTATCTAAACATGATCCAGAAGCACAGACGTCTTCTCTGGGCCAAGGCTCATTTAAAATGGACTGTGGCAAAGTGGAAACTGTTCTGTGGTCAGACGAATCAAAATTTGAAGTTCTTTATGGAAATCAGGGATGCCGTGTCATTCGGACTAAAGTGGAGAAGGACGACCCAAGTTGTTATCAGCGCTCAGTTCAGAAGCCTGCATCTCTGATGGTATAGGGTTGCATTAGTGCGTGTGGCATGGGCAGCTTACACATCTGGAAAGACACCATCAATGCTGAAAGGTACATCCAGGTTCTAGAGCAACATATGCTCCCATCCAGACGACGTCTCTTTCAGGGAAGACCTTGCATTTTCCAAGATGACAATGCCAAACCACATACTGCATCAATTACAGCATCATGGCTGTGTAGAAGAAGGGTCCAGGTACTGAACTGGCCAGCCTGCAGTCCAGATCTTTCACCCATAGAAAACATTTGGCGCATCATAAAACGGAAGATACGACAAAAAAGACCTAAGACAGTTGAGCAACTAGAATCCTACATTAGACAAGAATGGGTTAACATTCCTATCCCTAAACTTGAGCAACTTGTCTCCTCAGTCCCCAGACGTTTACAGACTGTTGTAAAGAGAAAAGGGGATGTCTCACAGTGGTAAACATGGCCTTGTCCCAACTTTTTTGAGATGTGTTGTTGTCATGAAATTTAAAATCACCTCATTTTTCTCTTTAAATGATACATTTTCTCAGTTTAAACATTTGATATGTCATCTATGCTCTATTCTGAATAAAATATGGAATTTTGAAACTTCCACATCATTGCATTTCGTTTTTATTTACAATTTGTACTTTGTCCCAACTTTTTTGGAATCGGGGTTGTAGTCATCCATGCTTTAAACTGTTCTTCCAATGGCCTATGTCTAGATGTACGTCTTTTATAGCTCTTAAATGGAAATTTACATGAGAAATCAATGTCACCTTAGTGTTTAATGATTAAGAGCACGTCAGTGTGTGTGTGTGTGTGTGTGTGTGTGTGTGTGTGGGTGGGTGGGTGGGGGATAAGAGGCTTATTAGGAGGAATGGGAAGGCAGATTACCTGATCTTTTTGATAGGGTTTATTTCAAGGTTACGATGGCTAAATGGGAAATGGGTCTCGGTATTCACAGTGCTTAGTGATTCATGATCGATGTGATACATTAGAGTAGGAGATGGGCTAGTTAAGGATCTGACATAAAGGTGAGGCACAAAACTGAATGGACGAACAGTGGTAATGGTATATCAGGCCATAAAACCAATCTCATTGCAGCAACCAGGACTGTATTTCTAAATGCCATGTATGTGTTGTTCTGTGCATGCCTTCACAGACCACCCTCGCCATTTAGGTATTGAATAAAACATGACTAGATATACGATTGTAGAAAATAATCAATGAGAAGTGTGTGGTGTGAAGCGTGTGTTACCTGTTATTATTTTCCTGGCCTGAAGTTGTTTATTGCTCTTATACCAGAGCGATTTCCCAACAATTACATTTAACAATTAAAGGAGAAATTAAGGCAATTTTTTTATTATCAAAATTCTATTCTCATTTTATTAAATATACAGTAGGAATGCATTTCTGACAGCTATTTTGTCACTGCTATAGCAAGTTATGAGTGTTTGAAATATGCTCTGTAATATATCAGTCCATATGTTAAAGCAATGGCTGTAAACGAGATTCGTTGAGACCTGTACGAGACATCGTAGGATGGAAGTAAAACGTACAGCGGAAATCAAAGTGACCACATCTGCCAACGGTGTCAAAAGACACACGCGCCCTCTTTCGAATGCTGATGTAATCAAGCCGGAAGTTTTGGTTGTTTTCATAGCAATCAGGAAAGTTTGAAAAAAGTAGGCAGTAATCGTCATTTAAACTCGTTTTTGTGCAATATTTTGTTTGGAAAACAGTTTTCAAAATGACAGCACTGATACCTGGCTGACACTTGACATTTCGAAGTATTGCACAAGTCTCGTGAAGATCTCATGGATAAGAGACGCCTGCCGTGGACCAAACGAACTAAATTCACCATGGCTAAAAACCGAATAGGCCGATAAGTATAATATTTAATTGCAGTTAGTTGCCAGTACAAGTCACGATATAAGGTTACTAAAACCGAAAACATAATTGAATAACACGTTAATTAAGAAATAAAGCAAGTTTAAAAATGACTTCAGTTCTCCTTTAATGAAAATGTATGCACTTTTTATCTATTTATAGTCACTTGTATGGAAGTGACACATGAATTTTATTCCAGCATGAAGTCCAATAACTATGTACCATCCAACAACATCACCTTCGTCTTATTACCTCATCCGGCTGACAGGCGATGAGTTTAAGCCATCATGTGTTACCCGTCGTCTATCCCACGTCGTCCACATTTCACGAAAATCACTTCTTCTCTCTCAATTCTTCACTGATTTTTATTCTTTTTGGCAGGAAGGTAGGTCTGCCTGGGGTGCATATAGCTTCTACCCAAATTTGCATAATTGCAATTAATAATGAAGATATGGAGTAATTAAATCCTAACGAGCAGTTTCTACACAAATCACTTCTTCTCCCTCAATTCTTCACCGATTTTGATTCTTTCTGGCATGAAGGTCGGGGTACCGAGGGTGCATATAACTTCTACCCAGATTTGCTTAATTACAATTATTAATGAAGTTATGGACTAATTAAGCCTTAATGAGCAGTTCAACAAAAATCACTTCTTCTCAGTCAATTCATTGCCGTTTTGGATTCTTTCTGGCAAATAAGTTGGTATTTCTAGGGTGTATATTGCTTCTATATATGGCTTGTATATTGTGTTTATAGCTTGCAACATTTATTGTGCAAGGTGGCCCACTTTAGATTGTTCCTTCTGGACTAGACGGGGCCAGACTGAGCTACGCCGTCATTGACGGTCTCGTTATGAATATCACATGAGACCAGTACGTTAGCAATGAGGAAGTCCTGACACGTGCAGGTGCTGAAGACATAGAACTGAAGTTGATTAGAAATCGCCTTCGCTGGTTCAACCATGTTTGCAGGATGGATGATGACAGACCTGTAAAAGCACTTCCATATGGCGAACTATCTCAGGGAACTCGGCCCCTCGGCCGACCGAAATTGAGGTTTAAAGACACTTGCAAAAAATGCCTTGAAGGGTGCCCATGTATTAAATCAATGGAAAGCTGCTGTAGAGAATAGACAAAGATGGAGAGAGCTGGTGTGGGTTGTGTGTGACAGTCACAATAATGACGGGATAGAACATTATGAGAAAAGGAGAAAGAAAAGAGAGGAGAAGAGAAGAGGAGAACAAGCTGTGCTATAACCGTTTGCGATTCCTAAGGTGCTTGTGTGTAGTCACTCTTAGTGTTGTGAAATATCCATGAAACAGATTCCTATTATCATTTGCGTTATAGAAACTATAGGCAGTCATTCCCATACTTTCTCGTGAAATTAATAAGAAATAAATTGCATCTTGTTACCAAGAAATTTGAAGGTGGGGGAACGCAAAACACTCCGTCTCAGTGACTTTCCTGTGGTGGAGAACTTAAAGCTATAGCTTTACCTTTACTGCTTTACCTTATCACTGATTATATGTTTTTCTCTCCATTTTATCTGTTCACTTTTAGAATTTGATTACATAATAATAATAATAATAATAATAATAATAATAATATAATGTTTAGCATATATAGATATTATATGCATATAATATAAACCTGTGATTTGCATTACAACCAAAAATGCCATGAATGGTGCAGTTATAGAAAATTAATTAACGCTGTCTAACCAATCAGGGGTGGGTTTCCCAAAAGAATCGTTAAATGGTAGAGTGAGCATCACAATGAAGACTCTCTCTCCTAGTTAAGATGCTCTTCGCGTTAAGAGGCTTTTGGGAAACCCACCCCAGATCGGAAACTTTGACAGTGCTGGGATAGAAACTTACATCTCATCTCATCTCATCTCATCTCATCTCATCTCATCTCATCTCATCTCATCTCATTATCTCTAGCCACTTTATCCTGTTCTACAGGGTCGCAGGCAAGCTGGAGCCTATCCCAGCTGACTACGGGCGAAAGGCGGGGTACACCCTGGACAAGTCGCCAGGTCATCACGGGGCTGACACATAGACACAGACAACCATTCACGCTCGCATTCACACCTACGGTCAATTTAGAGCCACCAGTTAACCTAACCTGCATGTCTTTGGACTGTGGGGGAAACCGGAGCACCCGGAGGAAACCCACGCGGACACGGGGAGAACATGCAAACTCCACACAGAAAGGCCCTCGCTGGCCACGGGGCTCGAACCCGGACCTTCTTGCTGTGAGGCGACAGCGCTAACCACTACACCACCGTGCCGCCCCTAGAAACTTACATTATGCTTTAAATTAATTAATTAATTAAAATTTTTTAGGACATGCACAATCTACACTCAATGAACACAGGATACGCAGCAGCCATTTTGTGTATATGTACTTATACTTAAAGTAAGTGTAACTCTAGGATCTTAGTCAGATGTGTCACTTTAAAATAATCAAGCAATCATGCACGTTTACTACACTACCATTCATGAATATGTTCATAAATACGTGCAAAACTGAACAATTATACATGCCCATTACCAGGCTTGTAGTACTCGAGTCCAGGACTCAGACTCGAGTCCGACTCGTGCCTTAATTTTAAGGACTTGTGACTTGGACTTGAGCACTGATGACTCAGACTCGGACTCGTGCATTAGCTGCATTAGGACTTGTAAATTGAAGACGAGGACTCGGATTTTTTCTTTATTTTTGTAACATGCCATAATAATTTGGCATAAGATATTTATATATACATTAATTTTTGTACTAATTTTGTGCAAGAGTGTCACACCTGCGTGTCTTGGCGCATGCGTCACATAGACTCTCGGGCGCGCTCCGGACAGCACACGCACCTAACGGACTCTCTCGCTCATGCGCAGTAAACGACTCATACCTGCACAGGATTAAGGCGCAAACAGCGCGCCTATATAAAAACTGTGGAAACGTACTTACTTTGTGAAGTATTGAGTTGTGTTGCTGACACATTACTGAGCCTTATATCCTTGTTTGGTTTCCTAATCCCTGATTTCCTGTTTCTTGTCTTTGATTCTTCCGAGTCTACGATAGCCTGTTTGTGCTTTGCTCAACCTATTGTCTGTTTCACTGTTTTACAATTTTGCCTGCCGTTTTGGATTGTTTCTGTCTTCACTTGTATTAATAAACACACTTTCTGCACTTACATCCGTCTCCCAACCATCTCTGACAGAATACTTCTCATTCCCTGATAAAGAGAACGCACATTCACCTGCTCATACGTCATGTTCAGGAACAAACTAATGTTAATGGCGCTGAAACAGCCACCGTCAAATGGTGCGGTTGGAGTCTTGTTCTTGGATCAATAGTGGACTCGACTCGAAATTTTTTTTAATGACTTGGACTTGACTCAGATTTGAACACTGGAGACTCGAGACTGGACTCGGACTCGAGGTTTAGTGACTCGACTACAACACTGCCCCATACATGTCAACCTTTGGTCAATCAAACCTGTATAACCAACCTCCAAAATCCGTATTTCCCTTATAAAATCCGTATAAGATGCAAATTAAAATAATTTACCTAAAATTTGAATGATAATTAACAATGATATATCCCAGTTACTTTTTATTCAATATTAATAACAATAAACCTTCAGAATGAATACAAAGCTCCAATGTTTGACAAAAACACAAAGTGTTATCAGCGTAGTTACGAAGGAAATACTTCGTTGTTTGGAGACAGGTTTCACCGAGCGGCTATTATGCGCGAGACTTCATATTGGCCACAAAGTCAGGAAAATCTGTTCGTAAAATTACGTTATAATGACCAAATACAATGAAAAGTTTTTTTCCAGTCTCACCTGTGAAAGGTAATCCCATGTGATCTCGTTTGGATGGTAAACCTGTTGGTACAGTTAAACGCAGCACATGAATGAGGCATCTTTATTCTCGGCTACTGTCTAGATGCTATACGAGAGACGGGTGAAGAATCTCCACTTTGCCACATCCAATATGGCGGCGAGGATGACGTATGATTCTACGCAGAAGGCGGCGTCTATGTTTATATATCTATGACTTCACGGTTGGCGGGATTCTCGCAATACGGTGTGCGCATAATCAAAAGTGGAACGAAGTCTTGCTACCACAAGATAACGCGCGATTTCATAAGACTCTTTACTGGCTGTCTGTGGTGTACAGTACGTTTGTAAATGTTATGCGCTCTTTTATCATCGTGGGAATTGATTATAGCTCTAAATAAATATTGAAGCTTTTATAAAGAATCCGTATAACTTTATTTATACGCCCGTATACTACGTTTATTGAATTAAATCCGTATAAAATACGGACATTCCGTACAGGTTGACGTGTATGCTGCCCATTACTAATGAGGTATGGATCGGCTATATGATAAAAACATCCACTCATGTCTGGGTCTTTTCCCACATTACTAAGAACAATTGATTCAATTGTTGCAACAGCTAAATTGAGTGAGTTGCGTTCTGTGCTAACTGATATCAGTATCAACATGACTACAAGAGGGAAAATGTTGGAAGCATGTGTGAGATCTCGGCTAAGCTATGGAGTGCAGTCTTGGCTCCCAAAAGAAATTCAAATACTTAAAATGGAAGTGTGCTGGTTCCATTGCTTAAGAAGTATGGTTGAAGGGGGTTGGAGAAGACACAACTGAATAAAAGTTTGAGTATTTTCACAAAGGCCTAGAAAGTATCGTCAAAACCACCCCCTTACAAAATTTCATATATGCACAGCATCTCAAATATATCGGTTATGTATGGAGAGCAGAAAACACCACCTACAGTACTGGAAGACGTTGTTAGTTGCTAAACCAACTTGAAAATACTACCGTGATCCGTTGATAAAATATGCAAGAATTCTCAACCTTAAGGCCCGGTCACACAGCACTCCGCGTCTATATCACGTACAAAAAGATACAAAAATCTGGTGGACGTGGTCGTAAGTGGTAATTTTTGGTCAATTTTTGGCTTTGCCGTGCTTTGTACGGGGTATGGCCGTCGGCGGCTGTTTCACTGCTGCAGCACTGTCAAATCACGGGTAACCGCGGCTCAGCATCGTTGGAAGAGCGGCTTGCTGCGCATATAAAAGCGGTAGGATATGTTGAGCCTGTATCAGTTGGTTCTGTTGGTGCTGGAGCATTAAGATGAGGACATCACAGCGTTGAGGGTTCATGTTCACCCCTTGACATCTAGACTGCAAGTGCCGAGGTCTCAGAAAATTACGGTATTTACATGCCGCAAATCAGAAGTGATGCAGAAGTGATTAGACAGTGATCAATCGAATTTAGAACTTGTTTGAGACGTCGTTTAACGGGCTTAGACAGTGGTATGTACGCGGAAAAATCCATTTCTCAGTGATAAGCCGCTAAACACACGCTATATCCCGTGATACCAACGCGTAACACCCGTCCGATGACCGTGCTCTGCCCGTGATAGACCGCCAAACTTTCGCGTCTTACCACGTCTCCCCAAGTTTTAATAACGGCCGGGACACTGATTATCACGTGTTTTTCACGTGTGTTGCACGTCTTTACCACGTGTGCCGGCCGTGGTTGTCCGCGGTCTAAAGTTTTGAGCAGTCCAAAACTTTTTGCCGCGTCCGACGCCGTTCCGATTTTCCCCTGCGTCCTGTCACGTCTGTATATCGACTGTAACACGTCTTAAGTTCGACATCAACACGAACAACATCGTCTGCTTCACGGGAGAGCACTTTTTGACGGGTTTTGGCCGTGATAAAGCCGTAAAGCGCTGTGTGACCGGGCCTTTACTATCGATGAAGCAAAGAAGTGAAAACAATCTAAATTGGAGTTCGCCAAGCTAGTCAACAATAAAACAAGCTTGCCTTATCCACTTCAATCAAGTAAATAGAGGAACTCGCAGGTACAGGTAGGTAATTGTTTCAGGAAAAAAGCTTCAGCTTCACAATCCATCTTTTATTGTAATTACATTGGCAGTGGATTTTAAAACAAGTAGAAAGACACCCCTCCTTCCCCCACCAGCACGTCTTGGCAGAGAAAAGGCAAAGAAGAAGGCAGTAGCTCGTCGACTCACTCAAGTGTTGGATGTGGTGTGGCGGACCGTTTGATGAATGCCATGTGAGACCTGTAGTGAGAGGGAAGCGACAGGTGCTGCCTGCTCAGGAATGTAATGCCAGCTTGAAATGTTGCCAGCTTGCAAAGTCACCACTGTATATAATGTGTGAACACACAGGAACTTGTAATGATATCCTCGTGCATTTAGCTTACTGTGTTTCATCTGTCATCAGGCTAAAAACCCTTTAAGGTTCGCTCTTTGTTCTAAATGAGAGTGTGGGAAGATGCTATTAACGTAACATAACTCAATACCTTCCCCCCCTCAGGCACTTCGCAACTTCAGAAGAACAGCTTTTCCTCCCGCTCAGCCCGAGGGCTCAGAAGGGTTATTTTGCAAGTTATTAAATGGATGAATGAGCCTCATTTAGGTTAAGCAAATGCACTGCTATTTTTCCAAGAACTTGGTGAACTTTAGAAGCAACGCTGCATACATTGATGCAATGTTTCCTCATGTTCCTCTTTATTGGCATGTCACATTGTTTATTTTCCCCAAATCCACCTGTGCATTCAAGTATAACTCAACCCAGACCTAAGAACACACAGAAAAACAAATTCATAGTTTCGCTGGAGCTCTGTTCCCGGTCTCACGCTGCACTTTGCTTTTATTTCTTCAATCACCCAGCTAAGGTTTCACTGCTGTGTAACAGTCTACTTTTCAGTTTGGAGTTTGGTAGTCAAAATTCCAAGGTCACACTAATTGAAACCAGACACGAAAATGAGTCCGGTCTTCATAAATTATGTTAAATTGACTCACCAAAAGAGTTTGATGACTTTCTCGTTCTGTATTTAGCACCACCTAATTAGGCCAAGAGAGTTCCACAATGGTTGATTAAACCGTTTAAAGTGGTGTAATGTAGCAAAACCACTGCCAGTATCACCATACAAGCCTCGTGTGTATATATCAATTCAACCCGTCGCATGGGAAAGTAGTCTCCCCTGATCTCTGGCATGTGGTCAGGACCTATAAACGTTTAAGCGATTTTCCTGTGATTTGGACCAGATCCGTGAGGGACCTCGCTACGAAACATTCGCCAGGCCTTCAGCCTGTTATATGCTTGTCCTCTCTGCGACTCAAGAACCAAAAGTAATAAACATTAGCACAAGGGCACGGGGTAGCATTCCTTCACCAGCCTCCGTCTCAGCTCCTCTAGTGGGAAGTAGGTTGCGGCATCTTGAGTGCTTTTCAGACCTTTGAGCCAAAGTGGACAGCCTGAGGTATGGCTAGCACTCTGTAGAAGTTAACATCCTTCTTTAATCACCAGATGACTCACCTTTTTTAACCCGGTGTCCTTCCCCTACCAGTCTTATCAAAGGAAAAGCACTAGCCTGATTGAGCGCTGATAGCACATCAAAGAAAGCAGTTTCCTCGCCAGCATGGTGCTAAAGCTCGCGACTCACACATTCTGCCACATTCACTCTTCACACAGGTGCCATATTGGATAGCAGCACAGCAGGAGATGAAACAGAGAAAGACAATATGTTGTGTTCCTTATCTTAGATGCTTGCGTGTTTTTTTTTTTTTTAATACTTTTTTTTGACCTTATCAGCTTTGGTAGAAGTACATGTCAGCAAAAATGAGGCCCAAAAAAAAAAAAAAAGCTTTCTTGAATTGGAATAGGCCTGCCCTAGCCTCCAATATCTGGCCTTCATTTGACTTTTAAAGGAGAACTGAAGGCAATTTTTTTATTATCAAAATTCTATTTATCTCATTTTATTAAATATAGGACTGCATTTCTGACAGCTATTTTGTCACTGCTATAGCAAGTTATGAGTGTTTGAAATACGCTATGTAATATATCAGTCCATACGTCAAAGCAATGGCCGTAAACGAGATTCGTTGAGACCTGTGCGAGACATCGTAGGACGGAAGTAAAATGTACAGCGGAAATCAAAGTGACCAACATCTGCCAACGTTGTCAAAAGACGTGCGCGCCCTCTTTCGAATGCTGACGTAATCAAGCCGGAAGTTTTGGTTGTTTTCATAGCAATCAGGAAAGTTTGAAAAAAGTAGGCAGTAATTGTCATTTAAACTCGTTTTTGTGCAATATTACATTTGGAAAACAGTTTTTAAAATGGCGGCACTGACACCTGGCTGACACTTGACGTTTCGAAGTTCTCGCACAAGTCTTGTGAAGATCGCACGGATAAGCGACGCCTGCCGTGGACCAAACAAACTAAATTCAACATGGCTAAAATCCGAATAGGCCGATAAGTATAATATTTAATTGCAATTAGTTGCCAATACGAGTCACAATATAAGGTGACTAAAACCGAAAACATAATTGAATAACACGTTAATTAAGAAATAAAGCAAGTTTAAAAATGACTCCAGTTCTCCTTTAAGTCTCCTGAATGAAGAAAAACTTTAAAAAAAAAAAAAAAAAAAAAATATATATATATATATATATATATATATATATATATATATATATATATATATAAAAACCCCTCAAATATTGAAGCTAATTGTCACATCGGCCCAGGACTTTACATATCCTTGCCTGAGTACTGACCTACTTCGCAAGCACTTCCTGTTTACATAGTATATAAAGTTAACTTGGGTGGTACAGAACAGCAAGTATCATTCCCTGTGGTTAAGCAGTCAAACCATGTACTCTTAGACAGATATAATTTTTGGCCACTTAATATGTGGTCCGTTCTATAATTGTGGGTACATTTCAAGTGTTGACTCTGTTAGTCGTCGTCAACTCATCACTAAACTGGGCAATCCGTTAACAGAATTGATGAGTTAACAGAATTGATGAAAACAGTGTTGACATTTTCCACCATTTTGTGTCTTAACTCCACATGCTAGCCTCAAACTAGCGGCCACATGGCAATTGTTTTTTTTTTTTTTAATGAGTGAGAGATTCACTCCAATATCACAATAACATATTTGACGAATAATGAATCTGTGGTGTATCCTCAACATTTTGTTCAAATTAATGAGAGAAGAAACATAATGTACCTCACTGCTTTTCTGAAGTTTCCCACCAGAGGAAGTGACATCTGTCAGTGCAGGTGTCATGCGTATTATTAAAAGTCTTTGTGGATTTTATGCAGTTTTATAACAGAGTTGACAAGAACGTTGGAACGGATAAAAAATATAGATGCTTTTTTATGACTCAAATTTCACATCATACATAAAATAGACCTTCTATGCAATAGATTTTATAACAGCTCATAGAATAAGCCCCCAATAAACAGACTGCTAGACTGAATCACTTCATGTTTATTCAAGTTGAATGTATGAATCAGGAGTCAAAGACAGCCAATAATGTGGAGGGAGGGGTGGGAGTCATTTAGTTAATGTTTTATGGATAAACTGAGTCAAAAAGGTACATCAAGCATTGCTATTGGTGAAAGTTTGTCATAATTTGCATTATTGCTCAAAACTGATTCAATAAAGGTTTTTTTTTGCGGAAAACAGGCTTGTAGTACTCGAGTCCGACTCATGCCCAAATTTTAAGGACTTGTGACTCGACTTGGACTTAAGCACTGATGACTCGGATTTGGACTCAGATTCGTGCATTAACTGCATTTGGACTCGTAAACTGGAGACGAGGACTTGGATTTTTTTCATTATTTTTTGTAACATGCCATAATAATTTAGAATAAGATATTTATATCTGCATTAAGTTTTGTAATAATATCGTGCAAGAGTGTCACACCTACGTGCTTTGGCGCGTACATCAGATAGACTCTCGGGCGTGTTCCGGACAGTGCGTGCACCAAGCGGACTCTCGCGTGCGCACCGTAAACAACTCGCGCCTGCACAGGATTAAGGTGCAATCAGTGCACCTGTATAAAAACTGTGAAACCACACTTACTTTGCGAAGTATTGAGTTGCTGACACATTACTGAGCCTTATTTCCTTGTTTGGTTTCCTGATCCCTGATTTCCTGTTTCATCTCATCTCATTATCTGTAGCCGTTTATCCTGTCCTACAGGGTCGCAGGCAAGCTGGAGCCTATCCCAGCTGACTACGGGCGAAAGGCGGGGTACACCCTGGACAAGTCGCCAGGTCATCACAGGGCTGACACAGACACAGACAACCATTCACACTCACATTCACACCTACGGTCAACCAGTCTGCATGTTTTTGGACTGTAGGGGAAACCGGAGGACCTGGAGGAAACCCACGTGGACACGGGGAGAACGTGCAAACTCCGCACAGAAAGGCCCTTGCCGGCCACGGAGCTCGAACCCGGACCTTCTTGCTGTGAAGCGACAGCGCTAACCGCTACACCACCGTGCCACCCTGATTTCCTGTTTCTTGTCTTTGATTCTGCTGAGTCTACGATAGCCTGTTTGTGCCTCACTGGACCTCTTGCCTGTTTCACCGTTTTACGATTTTGCCTGCCATTCTGGATTGTTTATGTCTTCATTTCTATTAATAAACACACCTTCTGCACTTACATCCGTCTCCCAACCATCTCTGACAGAATACTTCTCACTCCCTGACAAAGAGAACGCACACTCACCTGTTCATACGTCATGTTCAGGAACAAACTAATGTTAATGGTGCTGAAACAGCCACCGTCAAATGGTGCGGTTGGAGTCTTGTTCTCAGATCAATAGTGGACTCGACTCGAAATTTTTTTTTAATGACTTGGACTTGACTCAGATTTGAACACTGGAGACTCGAGACTGGACTCGGACTCGAGGTTTAGTGACTCGACTACAACGGTGGTGGAAAATACCAAAAGGTTTATCTCGGAGACATGAAATGTACCCTGAATTCTAGACTGACCCATATACAATAAGCCCTCTGTCTTTTTTCATCCTAAACTTATCTGGACACATTGTCACAATTCATAATGGACTTTTGTAAATGTTGTGCACAACACGACTAAATGTGATCTCTTTCCCTCATGACCTTAACAAGGTGCTTACTCGCTTCTTCACACACATTGGCTTCAGTTTGACCTCACAGGTAAGCCGCATTAATCATAGGACAGTACAGGACAAGCAATCTACTGCAGTTTTCCCAGAGAGAACCTCCAAGACTTCAAGGGTCAGCAGCATAGAATGGAGATTTATTAGACTTCATAAATTCTGTTTAATAAAATAAATAAATAAATAAATAGTCAGAGACATATTTCAGAGAGATGTGCACCTGTACAACTCTGGCTGTTTTATGAACATTTTTACATCCTTTATGAGAACTGGGTCATGGTAACAGTATGAAGACTTTTTTTCCTCCTGTTCAAATAATAACTGTTCTGTTCAATCGCTTACCGAATTTCGTACATGTAGCAAATCCGACTCTGTTAAAATGGAAATCTTGAAAGAAAGCCTTTAGAAAATGAAAATGCATAACTCATGTCCTGTCAGAATGACAGCAGATGTATCTAGTAGACTTAAGACCTTTCAATCTTCCACCTCGTGTCTCACACACTATTGGATATCTGGCATTCCTTCAGCACCTTATTGTTTCATGATGCATGCTGTGTGATGCGTGATGAAAATATGGGTGTTTGTGGAAAAGCAGATTTCCATTTGAGACCAGCTGACAGGTAGTACATTTTCCCCTCTGTCCTCACTGATGCCTCCATCCTGACTTCATCTGCGACTGATATGTGCAGAGCTGTTCTGCGCCTTCAGGGTGCAGCTGTGCACATAACTGAAAGGATGTCAGGTCGTATTTCTTTTTTTTTTTTCCTAAAGCAGAGCGGAGTGCTTAAGGGTGACACCATAGCTCCTTTTTCAAAAAGATGATTAAGTCGGAGGGAATCTCGGTTATGGGCTGTTAGTTGCGTGTAGACTGTTGGATGACTTTAGCACCTTTTACTGCTGACTTCAACCATGTGATATTGTCCTGAGATTAACACTTGTATTTTATATCCTCATACATATGATTTCTCATTCCTGGGTTTTACTCTGAGGATGTAAAACACCCACACACAACCTGTCAAACCTGTCACATTCTATCTGATCTCCACTGCTTAAACTCACATCCCGGAATTAGCTTTGGACAACTAGGCTTTTGCATGAAATTCCTTCTTCGTTTCATTGGCCATAAAAGGAAATCAAAGACGACAAAGTGCAGAGTTTAGTCATAGTATTTGTTATTTTTGACGTTTATGGCTGACACCTGAAAATTATGCTTTTCTGCTTAATCAGGTAAAATAGCCATCGGACCAAATGGGAATAAAATTTGGCCAGTTCACTGAAGGGGAAAGGACATGGGATGTGAAAGATATGCACTTGTTTCTGGTAATACAGTAGTTGCTTTCCGTTTGCTCTGACTTTATCTAGATCCATGAATTCACAAGTTTTATTCTTGTGAACCAGTAAAAACGAGTGGTTGGGGGTTGTGTTTTGGTCTCTATGCAGTAAAAGTACTGGGTAGAACATGCTGTTTATCAAATACTAGCAGGTTACCTGGCGTTGCCAGGGTTTTACAAAATCCTGGGTTGCCCCCAGACTTCCACATCAAATTTGGTGAAGATCTGTTGAGAAATGATGCTAACCCAAGACAAACAAAAATCCAAACATCCACCACACAGGGGCCCACCGGGGACCCCCTGGGGCCCAAATATGGAATTTCTGAGTTCTGCCAAATTGTGGCTATCTCCTGTACCTATGTGCCAAGTTTAGTGAAGATCTGTTGAGAGTTTGTGTTGATAAATGTAACATGAAAGACATTCAGGGAGGGGGTGGGTGGCTGTTGTGCCCCCCAGGGACCTTCCTGGGGCCCATACATGAATTGTGTTTATATCTGCAAAATTCCGGGTCATCCCCGGACTTACTTGCCAAATTTGGTGAAAATCGGTCGAGAAATAGCGATGTTAGCTCAAGCCAAACAAACAAACTTTGTCGCTTATTATATAGATGCTGTTAGGCCATCTCACCCACTGATTCAGCTTTATCCTGGTCAGGGTCCAAGGACCACCAGGTGCTAGGCCGAGAAAATACACCCTATATCAAAAGGGCCACAAAGGTACATATATGTTCCTAAGCAGTATATAAAGGGTGAAAATAAGTACCCTTAGAGCAGTGTTTCTCAACCACTTTGCTGCCACTGGGAAGCACCCTCTAGTGGGCCGCCATTTTTTTCCAAGTTGAAATTAATTTTTACTCATAATTGGGTACAATTGCTGGGTTGCATCTGATGTCACATCTGCCTCATTAAGCTATGGTCATACTCCAGCTTGTGATGCTTTGCGATGGGTTATCAATGAAAATGAGGCATTTTGGTGGCAATGCTTGGTGATATACGCATGAGCTAAAAGTAGTGGTCACACAGCACGCGAACACTTGACTGTCTTGCCTTTGTGCGCTTGAATCTGGTGCTCATGAAGCATGTTGTGCGCGTGCTTGGGACCTGGTCGTTATGGGAAACACCTGATACTGATTTGAGCGCAATCAGCATGCACAGATACGGACGCTGTTTCCACAAAGGCTTTGCGAAGTATTATCATTATCACGTTCGTTTCTAGCCATGTTTATAACGCTGTTTAAATACTCTACTTTATGATTCCACTTTCTGTTTTGCTTTCTTTTTTGTAAATATCATGCCTGCTAATAAATACTCTTCCTGCACTTAGATCCGTCTACCGCCGTCTATCTTGTAGTGCCCTGATCCCCAGATCTTTAACTCAGCCACATCTAAAAAGTTGTCCTCCTCCATGCTCTTCCAGGTTTTCATCTGTGTGTCCGTGTAGAACGATATCTGCAGCACCAGGTAGTTTGAGATGTCAGGGAACTCATCGGATGGATAATTTTCCAACTTGTAGGAAAAAATCCTTCTTTGTTAGCATATAAGGATCTAATCCCATAGAGTGGTTTCTATATCCACTTTGTTTGAGTGGACTTCTTGGTTTTAATAACTTGCTTGTTTGCTGTACACAAACATGGCAATAAATTCTTGTGTTAATGGATCTGACTCCACTTTTGGATCATTAATCCCTTTTGACTGAGAATGCCCTGCATGCATGGTTTGGCTTCTGGCACATCCATACAGTTTTAAATACAATACTTACAATTACAGTGGTGCTTGAAAGTTTGTGAACCCTTTAGAATTTTCTATATTTCTGCATAAATATGACCCAAAACATCATCAGATTTTCACACAAGTCCTAAACGTAGATAAAGAGAACCCAGTTAAACAAATGAGACAAAAATATTATACTTGGTCATTTATTTATTGAGGAAAATGATCCAATATTACATATCTGTGAGTGGCAAAAGTATGTGAACCTCTAGGATTAGCAGTTAATATGAAGGTGAAATTAGAGTCAGGTGTTTTCAATCAATGGGATGACAATCAGGTGTGAGTGGGCACCCTGTTTTATTTAAAGAACAGGGATCTATCAAAGTCTGATCTTCACAACACATGTTTGTGGAAGTGTATCATGGCACGAACAAAGGAGATTTCTGAGGACCTCAGAAAAAGCATTGTTGATGCTCATCAGGCTGGAAAAGGTTACAAAACCATCTCTAAAGAGTTTAGACTCCACCAATCCACAGTCAGACAGATTGTGTACAAATGGAGGAAATTCAAGACCATTGTTACCCTCCCCAGGAGTGGTCGACCAGCAAAGATCACTCCAAGAGCAAGGCGTGTAATAGTCGGCGCGGTCACAAAGGACCCCAGGGTAATTTATAAGCAACTGAAGGCCTCTCTCACATTGGCTAATGTTAATGTTCATGAGTCCACCATCAGGAGAACACTGAACAACAATGGTGTGTGTGGGTGCAATCAGTTAATTATTGAAATTAAGTGATCAATCTCGTTAAATCAGTCTCATTAAATTTTGAAGGTTAATAATTAAAATGAATCAATCCCATTGAATCGTTTACTTTGACTCATTTGAATTGAATCATACCATAGAATCAGTCTCATTCAGTGAATCATTTAGTGAATTGTTCAATGAATCATTTAGTGAATCGTTCAATTAATCATTTAGTGAATTGTTTAGGGAATCATACCATTAATCCTGGTGCTTAATAATAAATTACCAAACAGCTAAATTATGGTATATTTCCAAATTATTACAATCACTTACCACATCACATAACTTTTATATGCACCCTTTTTGAATTCTTTGAGAAGATTGGGGACTTCACATATTGTTGTTCACACAAATAAACAAAGTTTGTTTAATAAATGAATTTATTATACAAAGATAAAGATAAAAATAATAAATCAATATATACAAGCAGTGAGGTGTATGTGTGGGTGTGTGTAGGACTTGACCATGTGTTTAGCCTCGTGTAGCTAACTACACGTGGTGGAGGCCTAGCTTGTTGGTAGCTAAACAAAAGAATGTTATCTAAACAGAACAAAGGATTAGCTCTGTGTTTAGCCTTGTGTTGCTAGTGTGAGTTTGCTAAAGGCCCTATGGCCTAGCTAGTGTGTTTGTTAGGCCTGGTGAGGCCTACTGAGCACGTGTTGCTAAAGACAAGGGTATTAGCCGTAGCTAACTAAAAGCTAGCTTGTGGATTTCTAGCTGAGGTGTGGTTTATCAGGCCTGATGGCCTGCTGAGCCCATGGTAGGCCTTGATTAGCTTTGTGTTGCTAAGCAGACAAAAGGGAAGCTGTAGCTAACCCACTAGCTCATAACCATACTGAATCCACTGAAATCTTGAGATCAAGATGTATAATAAGAGAACTATATGTTAGTAGTAAAGAAAAGCATGCACAGCCTATCTATTAAAAAAAACAATTGAGAGAACATAGAACAAAATAAATCAACACGCTGCGTGTCTAACAGTGTAACAGATAAACCTGGGTTTAAATTCACACTATTTCAATAAAAGCAAATTCCTAAGACTATCCTAATTATGCCCAAATGCCAAAATCTTACTTAATCCTGCCTTTAGCAAGATATGAAGAACTATTCGCCGGTGTAGCTTCAGGCCTCGCCGTGGGAGCACGTGAGTCGCTCGTGATGGAGGCGCAGAGAACTTTCGGGTCCAGCGGAGCACTTGGGTGGTTCCCGTGGAAAGCAGAGGATTCTTGGTCCGAACCTCAGCGTTCGTGAGGAAAAGTCTCTGATCAGAATAAGACGCACAGCGCTTTTGAGTTAAAAAGGATTCAATCGCTTCTTAACTTTTAACTGCCTGGGCTGCAGTCGTGACGTCACTTCTAATGCAAGTAAACCGGTTGTAACTCAGGTTGAGTTTAAAGATCGCGCGACTCTAGAGTTTACCTTTGCCAAGGGTAAGAAAATCGCGCTGAGTGATGGATCTTGCAAGAAAGAAGACGTCTTTTTGGGTGGAGAGCGCCTCTTTATACGTCCAGATTCATCGGAAGCCAGACGTGAGAGACAAAGATGTTGGAGCTTCCGCTTGGATTTATGCGTGCATGGCAGACTGACGTAGGTGATCCCGCCCACGCGTGACGTAGGTCACACGGAAGTTGCCTGGGAATTGTAGTTCTGACACAAGATGGCGGCATGATACCTACAGTGTGCATGGCAGGGTTACAAGGAGAAAGCCACTGCTCTCCAAAAAGAACATTGCTGCTCATCTGCAGTTTGCTAAAGATCACGTGGACAAGCCAGAAGGCTATTGGAAAAATGTTTTGTGGACGGATGAGACCAAAATAGAACTTTTTGGTTTCAATGGGAAGTGTTATGTTTGAAGAAAGGAAAACACTGCATTCCAGCATAAGAACCTTATCCCATCTGTGAAACATGGTGGGGGTAGTATCATAGTTTGGGCCTGTTTTGCTGCATCTGGGCCAGGACGGCTTGCCATCATTGATGGAACAATGAATTCTGAATTATACCAGCGAATTCTAAAGGAAAATGTCAGGACATCTGTCCATGAACTGAATCTCAAGAGAAGGTGGGTCATGCAGCAAGATAATGACCCTAAGCACACAAGTCTTTCTACCAAAAAATGGTTAAAGAAGAATAAAGTTAATGTTTTGGAATGGCCAAGTCAAAGTCCTGACCTTAATCCAATGGAAATGTTATGGAAGGACCTGAAGCGAGCAGTTAATGTGAGGAAACCCACCAACATCCCAGAGTTGAAGCTGTCCTGTACGGAGGAATGGGCTAAAATTCCTCCAAGCCGGTGTGCAGGACTGATCAACAGTTACCGCAAACGTTTAGTTGCAGTTATTGCTGCACAAGGGGGTCATACCAGATACTGAAAGCAAAGGTTCACATACTTTTGCCACTCTCAGATATGTAATATTGGATCATTTTCCTCAATAAATAAATGACCAAGTATAATATTTTTGTCTCATTCGTTTAACTGGGTTCTCTTTATCTACTTTTAGGACTTGTGTGAAAATCTGATGATGTTTTAGGTCATATTTATGCAGAAATATAGAAAATTCTAAAGGGTTCACAAACTTTCAAGCACTACTGTAAAAGCAGTTTATTTTTATTGCGTTTATTTAATTCCTGGGCTCCCATCTGTGATGTCGCATCCCATTAATACACTTTACAATAGATTATTAGAGTCTAATAGAATAGATGAGCCAAAATAATCTTTTTTAATGAGCCCCAACCCGTGACAAGTATGAATAGGTGGGGCTTAAAGCAGAAAAGTTTGAGAACCCATGCCTTAGAGGGAACTGCCCCAGTGACAAGCCATTGTACCCCTAAAGGTACACTAATGTCCTTTATTTTCCGAGAGTGTAGAAGTAGTGGAAACAGCAAACTTTTGATTCAAAGTTCCAGATTGCAGTGCAGCTGTATGACAACAGAGATGAGGCTAGTTAGCATACTTGCCAACTCTACTGATTCACATGGTAGTCTACTGATTTTGACAGGTGAATCCCGCCTACCGCTTTTAGTTCAAAAGACTACCGCATTACAAAATAATCAGCGGACACTGTTGGATTCGCTCTTCTGACCTTGCTTCAGCCGTTTATGCACAGGGGATACAAGTATATAGCGTCAAATAGTCCTATTAAGTGAAGCCGAGAGCCAGTGGAACGGAGTCATACTGATGTTGAATCGAAATTGAATTTAATCTTAATCTGAAGAATACATTTTGTGAAGTATGTCGGTCCGATTTCCTGATCAGTTTTCTTCAAGTATGGCACTCAGAATGCACGAGAATGCACCGTGTCACACCATTTTTTTTTTTTTCAAAATTTTCCAGGGGGCATGCCCCCGGACACCTCTAGAAGTGTGTGACTATGTCATACAATCTGATCTACCGCTTTTCATTAGCTGGGAGTTGTTAAGTACGAGTTAGTAATTCATGAGAGGGAATTAATGGTGGTATAAGTATGCAAGTTGAAACTTTGGAAGCTGATCTGTTTGAGATGAAGAGCTGTGAGAGCTGGACTAAATTGACTAAAGGACTAAAGTGCTGCCGCATCACTCTGTTGATGTGGAGATGAAATGAAGCAAGAGTAGGAAGGTGAAAAGAGACATATCAGGGAAAGAAATTTATCGTACCAAACGTCAACTCGGAATTTCATTCCAAAGAAGTATTGGAGGCGGCACGGTGGTGTAGTGGTTAGCGCTGTCGCCTCACAGCAAGAAGGTCCGGGTTCGAGCCCCGTGGCCGACGAGGGCCTTTCTGTGTGGAGTTTGCATGTTCTCCCCGTGTCCGCGTGGGTTTCCTCCGGGTGCTCCGGTTTCCCCCACAGTCCAAAGACATGCAGGTTAGGTTAACTGGTGACTCTAAATTGAGCGTAGGTGTGAATGTGAGTGTGAATGGTTGTCTGTGTCTATGTGTCAGCCCTGTGATGACCTGGCGACTTGTCCAGGGTGTACCCCGCCTTTCGCCCGTAGTCAGCTGGGATAGGCTCCAGCTTGCCTGCAACCCTGTAGAAGGATAAAGCGGCTAGAGATAATGAGATGAGATGAGAAGTATTGGACTTAGGAGCCCAAGCACATAAATATTCACGATTAGGCCCAATTTAGTATAGCCAATCCACTTACTGACTTTTGACATTTTTGGGAGGTGGAAGGAAACCCAAGAACCTGAAGGAAACGCCACGTAGTAACCCAAAATGGGGATGAGAGTAATGGCAGACTGGGGCCCCTAGAACCTTATCCTGAGGTTTTTAGGGTAAAATTCTGCTCTCTCTCTCTCTCTCTTTCTTTCTCTCGTTTGCAATGTTGGCACCTTGGGGATGAGAAGAACTCACATCACCCTTCAGTGCTTTGAAAACCATCATATTAATGCTGTCAAGTGTTGGGACAAATGTGATGCTTCCTGGCAGTGACAGAGAAAATGAATATGTAGAAAAATGCATGTGGAGCTCGATATCAAAAGGATACAGTGCTTGTTCCAAGACAGGCATGAAGCATTGGATTTCTCTCGGGTGTGTAGCTCTGGTCTGCTCTCCTCATGCTTGCAGTTGACTGTGAAAGAATGATGTCATTGTTATGGCAGACGGACCTCAGAGAATGCACCGGATGCTGGTGGCTTTTGGCCTGAAATTAGCGACGACGAGAGAATTTTTATGACACACTTAAAATGTGTGACAGCTTGTGTGTTTTTGTTGACTCAGTGCAAAGAAGGAACACTTGTCTCCAATTAGCATTCGCTATCTGTTCAGAGCATGATATTTACAATAGAGTATGGAGAATATTGCTTCCCTCTATAGACCGAAAAGTCCAGGTTTATTGCCAGATATGTGAATGAAGTCCAGGATATTAACCATCTCCAGCTTTCAGTGAATCTGCAGACGGTTGTGTTTAAGGAGTGGAATGGAAAATGAGTGGGGTTTTCTGCATATTATAATAATAGTTGTCATTACTGTAACATGAAGCATAAAGTTCCAGGATTTCAACAAACCGAACAAATGCTTCCACATTGGGGTTTGAATATCAGGAGTCGTCCTTACACAGAGAATCATAAACACAAGTGCTGAATATCTTCACACTTCGAAGCCCTGCACAAGCTTATGTATTATATAACAAACAACAGGGAACCATAAGAACATTTCCAGAAATTACTTTATTGAAACAATGGTTATGGCCTGGTTACTGGATGTAATTTAGGTTAGCGTAATGAGAAAGCAGGTTGTATTCCTCTCTTGGGTTCCTTAATCTTTTCCTCATGCGCGCTGGGAGTCGCTAAGCAGCTCAGATGCAAATATCTGTAATTAACAACACTAAGAGCAAGGATTTATACATACGCCTCAGTATTTGAGCTGTGGAAAATGTACGCATTTCCTTTTCTAGCCGTCTTAATGCAAGCTCGGGAGAATTGATCTGGAATATTGCTGCTAGTGTATTACATTGGCATATTGTTCATCATTCATACTGATCAGCGCTAATGAAGTATGGCTAAACGAGAGCCAAGGAACAATATATTGCAGGGTGGGTGCCAGATATTGATGTTTTTTGGGCAAAGAGTGAGAACAGGTCCTCCCAGTCAGACATAAACCTCATATCTGATAGAGTTTGAGCACTTTACTACTGTTCAGCTGGAATTGTGTGCTGATTTCTGCTTTGGGCTCTAAACAGGCTTTGGCTGTTATAATATATAGAGGATATTATACGGTTGCGTGAACATATGAAGTTTATCTTCAAGTGGTGAACATATTCATGAGTGAGTGAAGCGAATGAGTGAAAATATTTTCACCATGAGAAGATAAACTTCATATCTTCACGCCACCGTGTAATGTTCTTTATATTATATGGACACACACACACACACACACACACACACACACACACACACACACACACAAAGCAAGTTACAGTAATCAAAAGAATTTTAATTTTGAACCAGATCACCAATTTGGCAACACGAGTCCAGTCAGCAGGAAAACACTGGGGGTGACATCATCGGAGTGAAATATTGGGAATTATTATACATACAGGACACTTTTTTTATGGAATAAAAACATGTTCTATTCCCTTCTGGCTGGTTTCATTCATTTGGTTTGATAGCATGCAATATGGGCGGCACGGTGGTGTAGTGGTTAGCGCTGTCGCCTCACAGCAAGAAGGTCCGGGTTCGAGCCCCGTGGCCAGCAAGGGCCTTTCTGTGTGGAGTTTTGCATGTTCTCCTCGTGTCCACGTGGGTTTCCTCCGGGTGCTCCGGTTTCCCCCACAGTCCAAAGACATGCAGGTTAGGTTAACTGGTGACTCTAAATTGACCGTAGGTGTGAATGTGAGTGTGAATGGTTGTCTGTGTCTATGTGTCAGCCCTGTGATGACCTGGCGACTTGTCCAGCGTGTACCCCGCCTTTCGCCCGTAGTCAGCTGGGATAGGCTCCAGCTTGCCTGCGACCCTGTAGGACAGGATAAAGCGGCTAGAGATAATGAGATGAGATGAGATGAGCATGCAATATTGTTAGCATATCGCTTATCCTACGTGTATTACATCACTCTACCCAATGGAGAATGAGCGTTGAATATGGTTTATGATATTGCTTGGTTGTCAAGACAACATGACGTCACACGTCAGAGATGTAAAACTTCTGCACTAGCGAGCGACTGTGACAATTTGTAAACAAACATGGCTGCCAGGTTTGCTTCGTTAAATATAGAAGATTTTGAGAGAATTTTGAAAGAGAAAGATGTGTTGAACACCCAGAAGGAATGTATAATAATAATAATAATAATAATAATAATAATAATAATATTGGCTGGCTTTTTTTCATGGTATATCAGATATATTCCATTTAGCTAGCATGATATTGAACTCGTCTTCGACTCGTTCAGTATCATACTAGCTGAATGGAATATATCTGATATACCACTCAAAGCCAGCCAATATTATTTAAACATGTCACTCAGATCCGTGATGTATTTCGTATGGAAAAATACGAGTTTTTCAATATGAGAAGATAAACTTCATATCTTCAAGCCAGCATGTGATGTTCATTTTATTATATCGACACATTTACAAACAAAAAGTGCCCAAATTTATCAAAACAATTCGTCGATTTCCTCACAAGTGATATATAGAGATTTATGTCACGGCTTTGGATCTCCGTGTCCCAGATGTAGCTCGTATGAAAAATATGAGTGGTATATTTCCCAGTATATTTCCATATAATGCATGTTCATATTGGTCTTTCTAGCTCGAGTCTTCTGTAGGAGACCTCTGGAATGTCGTTGCTGTGTTTATGTCTTTAGCTTGATCTTTGTCCCAAAAACTGTTTGGACATGTTCATGCTTGTGTGTGTGTGTGTATGTAATGTACTATCAGGGGTGATGGAAACAGCAAACACCACAACCCCAATCCCAACCCCAATCCCCAGTCACTCCCCATGACCACCACAAAAATAAATAAATAAATAAATAAATAAATAAATAAATAATTTATTTATGATAATCTAGTCTACAAAAAGTCTAAATTGGTGGACATTTTGTATTTTTTTCTTTACAGACTACGAAGTATAAAATATAAATATAGTAAAATCAGTTCTAACAAAGGGCGGCACGGTGGTGTAGTGGTTAGCGCTGTCGCCTCACAGCAAGAAGGTCCGGGTTCGAGCCCCGTGGCCAGCGAGGGCCTTTCTGTGTGGAGTTTGCATGTTCTCCCCGTGTCTGCGTGGGTTTCCTCCGGGTGCTCCGGTTTCCCCCACAGTCCAAAGACATGCAGGTTAGGTTAACTGGTGACTCTAAATTGACCGTAGATGTGAGTGTGAATGGTTGTCTGTGTCTATGTGTCAGCCCTGTGATGACCTGGCGACTTGTCCAGGGTGTACCCCGCCTTTCGCCCGTAGTCAGCTGGGATAGGCTCCAGCTTGCCTGCAACCCTGTAGAACAGGATAAAGCGGCTAGAGATAATGAGATGAGATGAGATGAGATGAGATGAGATGAGTTCTAACAAAAATGCAGTGGAGCTGACCCATGGGTACCTCAAGAGACTGCACCTGCACGAGGCATGGATATTCATGGAACAGCAAAACTTTTTCATTCTGTCCTTATTTGTAGCTCTCTCCAGGAGTCCTGAGCATGATTAGAACTGTATCTGTAACGATTAGCAGCAGGGGGTAGCATCATGCGGTAAAACAAGAAACAAGTCGTCCTCTCTGCTATACATGACGCGCACTTATTTTTCAGTCAATCCAACCCAAAGAATAACAACCTCTTAAGCTACGTGGTGTATCTCCTGTTTATTAGAATCAGTTTCAAACATTACATGTTGAAATACGAACAGATGAGAGTGAAATATGAATTCTGTTTTGTAAAACTTTGGTTGTTGTTGCTTTTCTTCTGATGTGATAATGCAGTTCATTTCACTGACACTTCATCTCCTGCTGTTACAAAACTTATGCATCTGTTTGGTACTTCAGTATCAAAGTATTCTGTGATTTTACTCAGAACTTGTTCTATAAATAGTGACTTCTTTTTTTTCTTTCATTCCTTCGCCTTACGGTATGTGGATGGGGATGGTGGATATATAAACAGATCTGAAACTTTAAAGCAAGAAACAAGTCTGAAAAATATAAAATGTGTTTTGAAATATTTGTTCTGGTGTTAATTTGTTAATTTGGTGATGTATTTTCATTATTCCTGGATGACTTTAGAGTTTGTCTGTCCTGCTGAAGACACAAGGGAGACGTTGTGTTTCCAAAGTACACTGTCAGAAATAGGGGTACAGTAGGAGTACGTTTCTGTCTCCCAAGGTACAATCTACACTAATGTACCCTCTAGGGCTCATTATTGGACCTCAAGGTAACTATGTGTACCTTTATAGGGCCGAAAAGGTACATTTATGTTCCCAAGCAGTATAGAAAGGGTATAAATACTGTAAGTACCTTAGAGAGTACTGCCCCAGTGACAAGCCATTGTACCCTGAAAGGTACAGTATTATGTAGTTATTGACTGAGTTAGGTCAGGCTGGATGGGAAAATATTTGGCTCGAGGTCATGCCGTACAGACCTCACTGCACTCGGTCTGTACAAATGACCAAGAGCCAAATATTTTCCCGTCTGGCCTGACCTAACTCAGTCAATAAGCATTTTATCATATGACATTTTTTAACTAACATAAACAGTGGAAAACGATGAACAGTGGTGTGTGAAAAACGACTCAACTGAGCACAATCAAAGTGAATTTTATTTTCCAGATGATTTATTAGACACAGACCTAATTGAAGAAGCTGGAATTGTCAAAGAAAATTAAAAAAGGTACTTTCGAGTGAGGGCGGCACGGTGGTGTAGTGGTTAGCGCTGTTGCCTCACAGCAAGAAGGTCCGGGTTCGAGCCCCGTGGCCGGCGAGGGCCTTTCTGTGCGGAGTTTGCATGTTCTCCCCGTGTCCGCGTGGGTTTCCTCCGGGTGCTCCGGTTTCCCCCACAGTCCAAAGACATGCAGGTTAGGTTAACTGGTGACTCTAAATTGACCGTAGGTGTGAATGTGAGTGTGAATGGTTGTCTGTGTCTATGTGTCAGCCCTGTGATGACCTGGCGACTTGTCCAGGGTGTACCCCGCCTTTCGCCCGTAGTCAGCTGGGATAGGCTCCAGCTTGCCTGCGACCCTGTAAAACAGGATAAAGCGGCTAGAGATAATGAGATGAGATGAGACTTTCGAATGAAGAAATTCACTTGTTTATACGAGGACAACAACAAGGAAACACCGTAAAAAAAAAAAAAAACTAAGTACGACATGAACATTTTAAAAAGATTTCTTGCTGAAGTTAAGGAGGAAAGAGAGATAACAGTCATCCCCAGTGTTGCCAGATTGGGCGGTTTCAAGTGCATTTTGGCGGGTTCTGAACATATTTTGGGCTGGAAAACATCAGCAGTATCTGGCAACACTGGTCATCCCCTCTAAGGAGCTAGACAGCTTGCTACGTAGTTTCTATATACAAGCGAAGAAAAAAGGAAATTTAGACGACAAACCTGACACTTTGTCTTCCTTTTCGCAAAGTATTCAACGCTACCATGACAACAACAACAGGAAGATAAACATTCTGAAAGACAAAGACTTTAAAAAGTCCAGGGAAGTCCTGAAGTCCGAGCACACAGACCTCAAAAAAAAAAAAAAAATGGAAAAGGCAACAAACCAAATGCCACAGAAGCCTTGACTGGTGGGGATATTGATTGTATTTTTGAAGAAAACAATTTTATTAAAATTGTTTAAAAAAATCACTTTCACTATGCTCAGTTGTGTCACTCATTTTTCCAAGTAACAATTCAGAGCAAAATGAAAACAGGTCTGGGGCCACATACAGCTTTTTCCGGACTGGATTCCAAAATCCGTATCTGGCTAGTCACATGACTTTTCCCAATGGTTTTATTAAGAGCGTGTGCACAGGTCTGTACGCGTCATATGATAATGTACTTTATTTTCTGAGAGTGTAGAAGTAGCAAAAACTCTTGATTCAAAGTTCCAGATTGCAGTATGACAACAGAGATGAGGCTAGTTAGCATACTTACCAACTCGACTGATTCACATGGTAGTCTACTGATTTTGACAAGTGAATCCCGCCTATTGCTTTTAGTTCAAAAGACTGTCGCATTACAAAATAATCAGCGGACACTGTTGGATTCGCTCTTCTGACCTCACTTCAGCTCAGGGGATACAAGTATATAGCGTCAAATAGTCCTATTAAGTGAAGCCGAGAGCCAGTGGAACGGAGTCATACTGATGTTGAATCTAAATAATCTTAATCTGAAGAATGCATTTTGTGAAGTATGTCGGTCCGATTTCCTGATCAGTTTTCTTCAAATATGGCACTCAGAATGCACGACAATGCACCGTGTCACACCATTTTTTTTCAAAAATTTCCAGGGGGCATGCCCCCGGACATCTCTAGAAGTGTGTGACTACGTCATACAATCTGATCTACCGCTTTTCATTAGCTGGGAGTTGTTAAGTACGAGTTAGTAATCCATGAGAGGGAATTAATGGTGGTATAAGTATGCAAGTTGAAACTTTGGAAGCTGATCTGTTTGAGATGAAGAGCTGTGAGAGCTGGACTGGACTGACTAAAGTGCTGCCACATCTTTTCTGTTGATGTGGAGAAGAAATGAAGCAAGAGTAGGAAAGTGAAAAGAGACATATCATGGAAAGAAATTTAGAGTACAAAACGTCAAATCTGAATTTCATTCCAAAGAAATCTTGGACGCCACTGAACCTCAAATGTAGCGTCAAATAGTCCTATTAAGTGAAGCCGAGAGCCAATGGAATAGAGTCATACTGATGTTGAATCTAAATTTAAATTAATTTAATCTAAATCTGAAATATGTATTTTGTGAAGTACGTCGGTCTGATGTCGCCTCACAGCAAGAAGGTCCAGGTTCGAGCCCAGTGGCCGGCGAGGGCCTTTCTGTATGGAGTTTGCATGTTCTCCCCGTGTCTGCATGGGTTTCCTCCAGGTGCTCCAGTTTCCCCCACAGTCCAAAGACATGCAGGTTAGGTTAACTGGTGGCTCTAAATTGATCGTAGGTGTGAATGTGAAGGTGTATGAATGATTGTTTGTGTCGATGTGTCAGCCCTGTGATGACCTGGCAACTTGTCCAGGGTGTACCCCACCTCTCACCCATAGTCAGCTGGGATAGGCTCCAGCTTGCCCGCGACCCTGTAGGACAGGATAAGTGGCTACAGATAATGGATGGATAAGGAATTAATGGTGGTATTAGTATGCAAGTTGAAGCTTTGGAAGCTGATCGGTTTGAGATGAAGAGCTGTGAGAGCTGGACTGGACTGACTAAAGTGCTGCCACATCTTTGCTGTTGATGTGGAGAAGAAATGAAGCAAGAGTAGGAAAGTGAAAAGAGACATATCATGGAAAGAAATTTAGAGTACAAAACGTCAAATCTGAATTTCATTCCAAAGAAATCTTGGACGCCACTGAACCTCAAATGTTAATAATAATAAAGATTAATATGCAAGTCAGGGTGATTTTTTTCCCCCATAAAATGACTTTTGTGTTATTAATTAGTCAAAGGTCAAAAACATAAATCCAGAAACAAGACAAGAACTTGATTTAACAGCTGAAATGCCTTGGATTACTTAAGACAAACATTCCTTGGTGCTTTTTCTGTGCGTGACCCAGCGTTTCCCAATTCAAGCCCCTTGTAAGAACGGTATTTTGAGTGCAAGGCGGCGGCGGTGTGTCCGGCACATCCCAGTGATGCTGAGAATTCCCAGTGGGAGCACAATTTATAGCCAGGCCCTTTAAATTATGGAGATTCAAGCATGCATTCAATCTGTTTTTTATGAACTTGAACTTGTTTAAAAGAGGTCCAACAAAACTGCAATCAGACAGCAGGTCCCTCATGGTGCATGGCTTTTATTTCGAAGCCGTACAACTCCCCAGAACTTTTCCAGTGCAGAAACAAAATGGGAAATAATGTCAGCCACGGACAGTACATTGTCGAACGAGTCGCTACACAGATGGTTGGTGTTAACAAAGCCTCCTCCCTGTCAACCTCCTGGGGAACAGATTCTCCTCTGCGCTGAGAAAGAACCAAATTCCCTTCTGATATTTATCGGTGGAAAAAGTCTCTTTTCTCTGCCGCTATAGCGCTGACTGGAAAATGTCTGTCAGTGCTTATGGTGTATATCACCAGAGCTATTTATTACATGAAAAATTTACTACGGTGACCCGCTGTCTCTTCCTCCCCAAGCTATGAGATAGTTTCATCCTTGGGAAGAAGTGAGGAACGGTCTACAAACAGAGCAATCTACAGTAATCTTTGCTGATGGTGATGTCAGCCTGTCCTCAGGAGACTATTTACTCAATTTGTTATTAGCCATCATGGACCATAAACATGTCCTTATCTTCAGTCCATAGTCTTCAGAACAGCCCAGAAAACGTTGTGTATTGGTTGATTTACAAGCACACGTACTACGAACTCTACTTGGAGTAGGATACACTTAAAAGACGAAAGACAAAAGAAGGAAAAGAGAGACAGAAAGAGAAAAAAAAACCTTTCACGAGTGATTAATTTGTTCCCTGTAGTATTTTTTAAAGATATAACTTGCAGTGAATCATGTGCAATTTCACAGACTGCAAACTCAAGCCATTTCATTACTCCCTCTATTTTTTTAAGTAGAACCTTATATTTCAGAATGAGTGTATATATATATATATATATATATATATATATATATATATATATTAGTGCTGTCAAGTGATTAAAATATTTAATCGCGATTAATGTCACGACTGTCATAGTTAACTCGCGATTAATCGCAATTTAATTGCACATTTTTGTCACATGAAAAACCATTGTAATTCTCTTATCAGCATAAAAAAGTGAATGGGCTTGCTCACCGTTCGAACTACGAGGGTACTCGGGGGATCCGAGATCCCCTGAAACAGACATGAGATCCCTTGAAAACATGATTTGGGAAATGTTGGGGGGTCTCTAAAATATTGGCAAAATGATGTTTATTGACATAGCAATCGTGTGTAACGAGAAGCATTTGCATATCCAAAGTGAGCGCGCGATGGAGAGCTGCGCTCTGAGACAAGCGCAAGCACCCCCCCCAAGAGAAAAAAAGGGACCCCCCCCGAAAATATCGGCGTAGTTGGAACACTGGTTGTACGAATGTTTTTTTTTTTTTTATTGCAGAGCATAACATGTCTTGTCACAGCCACTGCAAAGTGGGGCTGGAGCCGCCGATGGGAAAACGAAACCTAAGCCGAGCACCGTGGCTCTTCGGGGGAGGGCAGAGGACTCTGGCTGTGCGGGGCGTGGCATTACAGTCTAGCTGCTATCGTTTTTCTAAGCAAAGTCTCTGTTCCAAGTTCCTGGCAGTTTCAAAAGCTTATGAAAAACCTGCATCATGTCACAGAGCGTTAATCTCGCGATAAAAAAATTATTGCCGTTAAAATTGAGTCAACGCGTTAATAACGCGACATTTTTGACAGCACTAATATATATATATATATATATATATATATATATATATATATATATATATATATTGTGTGTGTGTATATATATATATATATATATATATATATATATATATATATATATATATACAGAGAGAGTTTCAAAAAATGTGATATTATTTGAGATGTAAATATCCCAGAAACTACATAGTCGAGGCAAATGAAACTGAACAGGTTTAATGTTGAGCAATATAAGATTTATTCCTCAAAATTTGAATGAGAAATTCAAAGGCATGTGGATTCCATGAACGATTTCACAAATTTTCAATCTTCCCGAACCCACTCGACCGTCTCTTCTGACGCTGGTGGTTGTCCAGATCCTTTCGCCCTGCACACACAGCCTTCCTCTTTGAACTTTTTGTTCCATGTCCAAATCTGCATAGCAGTTAATGCATTTTTAGAGAATTCGATCGTAAATGCACTCTGCACAGTCTTGTTCGACTGTGTTCGAGCGTCCTCTAACACACAAAAAGCCTTTTCTTTTCCAGTGAATGGCATTTCTATACCTAAAAAGATTAAAACAAAAAAAACATTAAACATAAAATTTTGACCTGCTGTTAAAATTTGAGGTCAATTGAACGAGAATTGGCAGTTATTAGACTGTGAAATGATATCAAAACTTTTTAAACACCCTGTATATATATATATATATATATATATATATATATATATATATATATATATATATATATATATATATACTGAGAAATGAAAAGATTTATGTCCCAGTAAATGTGACATTTTATGACGCTACTGCTCCACTCCTTAGTGAACTCTGTAGCAACAGCTTAACCCTTGAAATACAAGATAAATGGAAATGAATTCTACCTTTATTTATATTTACACCTTTTTTTCTTTGTTGTTTAAACTCTTCATATTGTTGTGAGGCTTAAACTGGAACTTTTGAACTGGAAAACAGCAATTTCTAATGAATTCGTACATTTGCGTTTATTTGATTTCACACTTCAGCCATCTTGGTTTATGAAATGTAGCAGAGGGGAACCGTCAGGGCCTTCTAGTGCTTCAGAGACAGCCCAAACATATCAGCATTTCAAATGTTATACTTAATTTCTTTCATTCTTTAATTTCTTTCACTATAAATATTCTATTCTACTTCTAATTTGGCTTCATTTTCTATCAAATTTGCTTCAGAAATGAAAGGATAACTGTCCTGAAAACATTAAAATCGAGTTATCCAGTGAGATTTTTTGTTTGTTGTCTCTAGGCTGAGTTTAGAGCTGGATCACTCATTGGTTAGGACTTCATTGCCGGGACAGAAGGCCATGTTTATGTAGGAAGTGACAGATGAATTAACCAATCAGATTTTGATTTATACTGGGAGGGACCAAAAATTTATCGTCCTCGGCCTTCTCGAAGGCCAACATGAGCTTAAACGTGAGTCAGAGAGCAAGTAGCATGGGCTAATGACCGAGAAACTAAGATTTCCGTCTCCAAATTCTTCTTCTACGCACATGTAGCAATGTCATAATTTCATATGAATAAAGTTTTTTTTTTTTGTGAACTTCCCCAAATCTGTCGATTGGAAAATAAGTTAATATGTTTGGGTTCCGTTAATGCTTCCACTGTTGTTTCTGATGGGGTGTTAATTAGTGTAACACACCTGTGGATATTACCGTGCTTGGGATGTCTGGAAAGGGGTAAGCTGATTTCGTGAATCCTGCATGGGCGATATTCATTAATGCAGATAATTTTTATTTTTCCCAAGATATGATATTTATTTTTTGATGTAGAAATGTTTTGACACACATCTGCTGTTTGTATCGGATGAAATATGTAAATTAGCGTTGTAAAATTCTGTGTGAAAAGTCGGGTGTTTATCTCAGTAGCCATTTGGCTGTGTGCTAACAGGTGTGTTATGTGGTAGGGATGTCAGAGTTCCTTCCCCTGTCTCCGTGTGTTGATCGCTCTGTCTTTCATTGTTTTCCAGAATATATGCTGACAGATGAACTCTCCGTCTCCTCTGCATCATCTATTAGCCGCACAGAGACTTTCAGTTATTATTAGAGTATCTGACTTGTTATAGTCGGTTGCACGCACTTGCCTCAGTATTTTTCACTCAGACTTAAGTATTCATTTCCCTCTGTAATTTACTTTGTTACTTTTAAAATCAGCATCGACAGCTACACACAACGGAGCGACCCGACACCCTGACGCTAATCTCTTGCAAAATCCTTCGCTCTGCTGCTTTTTTGGTTTCTCTGGTTAAGTTTTGGCTGAGCTCAAGTCCCAGCTCTAATAATAACGGTTCGCCACTGAAATGTAGTAGATTTATCCATCCATCCATTATCTGTAGCCGTTTATCCTGCCCTACAGGGTCACGGGCAAGCTGGAGCCTATCCCAGCTGACTACGGGCGAAAAGCAGGGTACACCCTGGACAAGTCGCCAGGTCATCACAGGGCTGACACATAGACACAGACAACCATTCACACTCACATTCACACCTACGGTCAATTTAGACTACGTTCAGACTGCACCCTGAAACGACCCATATCTGATTTTTTTGCCCATATGCGACCTGTATCTGATTTGTTATTGACAATCTGAACGACACAGATCCGATTTTTTCACATGCGACCCAGGCCGCTTGGATATGTGGTCCTAATTCCGATGCATATCCGTTATTTTCACCTGCGACTGCAGTCTGACCGGACAGGTCGCATTCATGCGACCTACACGTCATCAACAAGAGACAAACGTCACTATTCTGCGTTGGCTAATCCCGCCTCTTTGGTGGAAAACAACAACATTTGTACAGTTTTCAGAATTTAAATAGACTTTTATAGAATTGATCAAGCTAATGGTGGATTTGGTAGGGACCTGGATGTTGATCTGTTCGCCTGATTAAATAAAACAGTTTCTATAACTGATTTATAACTTAAACCATCCTGTATTACAAGATTATAAGATTGTTCTGGAAATTTCCAGTAATTTGACACCTTCGGTCTCATTAGTCTGCTGCCCACATTAATCAGATTATTGTGTGAGTTCTGCCGCCGCCACAAAAACCACATCGCCAGGTCTCGCCTCATCTCCATAGCAAACTGCACTGGTGTTTCTGCACCTTGAGCCAGCGCTGAGAGAAGTTGCAGAATTCAGCTGGCTATAAACAATCTAAATAAATATTTATAAAAATGTAGAAAAAGTTTATTAATATGACGAAATAAATATGTGCAAATTATTAAGCCTGAATTAAGAGTTTGGTAATACAGCGGCCGTATCCCAAATGACTGCCTACTGAAGCTCGAGTGCACTATATAGAGTTTAAAAATCCATTACTTCCTAGTAACATGTAGTGCACTTATATAGAAATTAGAGAAACATTTAGGAGTCAACCCTCGTTACCAGGCTACACGTTTTCATTTCAGTTCAGAAACAAAAACACACACGAGACCTCACACTTTAACACTAACCAGATAATTAAACAAACAAACAAAAAAAGAAATCATTAAACATGAAGAGTGCGCTTTTTTTTGTTTACATATTACGTAGATGTGCTTATTACGTGTCAATTTGCGCATGCGGGACACTTTTGGGTCGTTTTCCGTTCATGTTGGAGATCGCATACAAGTCTCATATAATTGGTAATGTGAATGGCCTAAAAAAAAAATCGGATTTCACAACAAATCAGATATGGGTCGTTTCAGGTTGCAGTCTGATAGTCGTGTTAGAGTCACCAGTTAACCTAACCTGCATGTCTTTGGACTGTGGAGGAAACCGGAGCACCCGGAGGAAACCCACGCGGACACGGGGAGAACATGCAAACTCCACACAGAAAGGCCCTCGCCGGCCACGGGGCTTGAACCCAGACCTTCTTGCTGTGAGGTGACAGCACTAACCACTACACCACCGTGCCGCCTGTAGTAGATTTATATTGTAGAAATTTGCAAACATCAATTATGGAAGCACAATACATTATCCACACCTCATGATGACAATGTTTCATATATTTTAATACAAATATACATTTAGAGAGGTTAATTTTAGGAGCATCACTACTCATATGCTGCCTTTATGCTTTTCTGTGTGTATGAATTATGCTGCTCATATACTTGCTTTCTCACATAATTTTTTTTTTGTCTCAGCTGAGCAATGAAGAGACGGTGCATTTTGAAAATGAAGTGTAATATTATAATGGAGTACTGTTTGGGGTAAAACATTTCCAGAATGTAATATTTTAAAAATTTTTATGATCATTTGAGGCACCAAGGTGCCAATCACTAGAGTCCAGAAATTAATCAGATTAGTTTGACCGTTTTGAATACTAAAACTCTGCTTTAGAAGGTCATTTAAACTATTTTTAAAAATTAATTAATTACAGAGTTTCATACCACAGCTTGCTTGAAATCTCAAATCACAAAATAATGACTGAGTTTCAATAACAGCAATCTACCTTCCTGACAAAAAGAATAAAAAATTGTGAAGAATTGAGAGGGAAGAAGCGATTTTCATGAAATGTGGACAACACTGGACGGATGACAGACAACACATGATGGTGTAAGCTCATTGCCTGTCGGCCAGGTGAGATCTCATCTCATCTCGTTATCTCTAGCCGCTTTATCCTGTTCTACAGGGTCGCAGGCAAGCTGGAGCCTATCCCAGCTGACTACGGGCGAAAGGCGGGGTACACCCTGGACAAGTCACCAGGTCATCACAGGGCTGACACATAGGCTACATCCACACGACAACGGCAACGAGATGTTATTTAAAAATATTTCGCGTCCAAATGGGCAACGATCAGTAAAATATCAGGTCCATATGGCAACGCAACGCTTGCTGAAAACGATGCAATACACATGCCACACCTCTAGGGGCGCTGTAAGACGGTCCCTTCGGAGACACCAGAACAATAGAAGAAGTAAGGACGCATGCGCATAAACTATTATGCGCGAGACTTCATATTAGCCACAAAGTCAGGAAAATCTGTTCGGAAAATTACATTATAATGACCAAATACAATGAAAAGTATTTTTCCAGTCTCACCTGTGAAAGGTAATCCCATGTGATCTCGTTTGGACAGCAAACCTGTTGGTACAGTTAAACGCAGCTAATCTTTATTCTCCGCTTTGACCTATCCAATGGAGCACTTGCATGTGACGTCACAGCCGATCCAAATTGTGACAGACACCATCGTGTCGGTCAAACGCCATATTCCGCCTTCTACTTCTGGTTCTACTTCTGCTTTTACTTCTACTTTTTCTTCTGGAAAACCCTACTATATACAATTCTACTACAATGGCTGCGGCTACAAGCTCTCCCTACCTGTGCACGTTTTTTATGTTTTTTGTGTGTATTTTTGCGTGTTGTTCGTCCGTACCGGACTTCAATATCCACTACAACCGTATGGACTTACTGGACATTGGTTTCCAGCAGAAAATGACGGTTCGTAGCGATTTCCATTGCATGCACAACATTCCGGACGAGAAAAAAAAAAAATTCCGGACGAGATAGCGAGACCAGCGGGGTCTCCGTGGATTTTTATCGGAAGCAAAGTGAAGGAGGCGGCACCGGGAGCCGAAGCAAAAGCGAGGCTGCAGAGCCGGCCTGTTGACTAAGCTCAGAAAACAGCCACTCAAATCTCCACTGCCAAGCCTCTACCTCTCGAACGCCAGATCCATGTAAACAAGACGGACAATTTGGAATTACCTTATTCTATTCTATAATCGGCTGGTCAGTGCTATACTCAATACTTAAGTGACTAACCCATCCAATGAGGATTCTTGTTTACAAGATGCCACATCTGAGTCGCTGACAAATCCTGAATTTCTGTAGAGATAACTGTCCAGAGATTTATAAGCACGCAGTGCTTCACCACTGAACAGCGAGGGAAAGTTAATGAGGTAATTATACACGTCCGGGTATTCCACTGGCAGTTCAAAATCCGGTCATGAAAACTCCGTCCGGTAAGCCATAAGGGTCACAAATCTGTAGATCGTTTATTTTAGACATATATCTAGTTATCTGTTCCTTAGAAAAATGAGCCGTTTAGTCCGTCGGTTGAAATTGATCCATTCTGTACACGAGTGCAGCAGTATTCAGCGGTGTTTTTGACCGACAAGATGGCGGTTGTGTACTTTCCGGTCACGTGACTGCAAGATCTCTATATGGCGGCGAGGATGACGTATGATTCTACGCGGAAGGCAGCGTCTTTAATGGTCCGGAATAAATTGAATGCTACACGTTGATGGATTAATTTGCTCTTCTACGCCCTTTTTGAGGAATGTATTGTAGGACTTAAACCATCATCTGAAGAGGTGAGATCGCTCCTTTTTTCCCTATTTTTGCTGGCGGGATTGACTCTGCCCTAAGGGCAGAGTCTCTCTCTCTCTCTCTCACTTTGCACCATTACACAATAAATATTCACAGTGAAAATATTTTGTAAGCGCGTTTCATGAACCAAGTTATAGGATTTGTTGACAACTCGCATCGAGTTCGTTACACTTCTACCCAGCGTGAAGCACTCACAGTCATGTGGTTGTGACGTCATCGTAAACAAATCCGTTCTACTCATCCAGACGACTTCACAACGGCAACGTTGCCAGATCTTTCCACTCTGGAACCTGTTCTCAAAAAGATTGTGTTTTGGGCACCCAAAACGCCGGTGCCGTGTGGACGCCAGGCCTAAACGATAAGCAATTGTATCGGAGTCACCTGAATCCGTTGCCGCGTGGACAGGGCCATAGACACAGACAACCATTCACACTCACATTCACACCTACGGTCAATTTAGAGTCACCAGTTAACCTAATCTGCATGTCTTTGGACTGTGGGGGAAACCGGAGCACCCGGAGGAAACCCACGCAGACACGGGGAGAACATGCAAACTCCACACAGAAAGGCCCTCGCCAGCCACGGGGCTCGAACCCGGATCTTCTTGCTGTGAGGCGACAGCACTAACCACTACACCACTGTGCCGCCCGGCCAGATAAGATAATAATAATAATCATCATCATCAGTCAGTGTGCTTGAACATGTCTAAACCCTTGCGAGCCAGGTCTGATTTCCTCACATACCGTAGATGCCAGGCTTTGATCTCAGTTCTTCACCGATTTGTATTCTTTTTGGCAGGAAGGTAGGTCTGCCTGGGGTGCATATGGCTTCTACCCAAATGTGCATAATTGCAATTAATAATAAAGATATGGAGTAATGAAGCCCTAATGAGCAGTTTCCACACAAATCGCTTCTTCTCCCTCAATTCTTCACCGATTTTGATTCTTTCTGGCATGAAGGTAGGGGTACCAAGGGTGCATATAACTTCTACCCAGATGTGCTTAATTACAATTATTAATGAAGTTATAGACTAATTAAGCCTTAATGAGCATTTCAACAAAAATCGCTTCTTCTCGGTCAGTTCCTCGCCATTTTGGATTCTTTCTGGCAGATAGGTAGGTATTCCTCGGGTGTATATAGCTTGTATATAGCTTGCAACATTTATTGCACAAAGTGGCCCACTTTACACAGCAAATTCCTCAGTGTTGAATTAACACTTTCAGAGTTAATTTGGATCCAATTGGACCTATATAAACACTCTGGGTGTTAATTCAACACTGGGGATTTTGCTGTGTAGATCGTTCTTTCTGGACTAGATGGGGCCGGAGTGAGCTACACCGTCATTGACGGTCTCATTAATAATAATAACCATTGCATTTGGTAAACTGGCTTCTTACCCAACGTGATCCTTGCGGGAAGATAGCCTAGCCAAGATTAGAAAGTAAGAACCAACATTTTGGTGAAATAAATGTATTGTTTCTGTACGTTGAGGTGTCAAAAGTACAGTACCAGTTAAAAGTTTGGACGCCCCTACTCAGTCATAGGTTTTTATGTATTTTGTATTTTCTATATTGTAGAACAATACTGAAGACATCAAAACTATGAAATAACTAAAGGAACAGATATGGAAATATGTGGTAAATAAAAAGTGTTTAAAACCCCCCAAAACATTTCATATTTTAGATTCTTCAAAGTAGCCAGTGTTTACCTTGATGACGCTTTGCACAATATTTGCTTTGAACCAGCTTCATGAGGTAGTCACCTGGAAAGCTTTTCAATGAATGGCTGTGGCTCATCAAAAGTTAATTAGTGAATGAGTTCCTTGCCTTCTTAATGTCTTTGAGATCAAATATCCATCCATCCATCCATCCATCCATTATCTGTAACCACTGATCCTGTACAGGGTTGCAGGCAAGCCGGAGCCTATCCCAGCTGCCTATCCCAGCGAAAGGCGGGGTACACCCTGGACAAGTTGCCAGATCATCACAGGGCTGACACATAGACACAGACAACCATTCACACCTACGGTCAATTTAGAGTCACCAGTTAACCTAAATGTCTTTGGACTGTGGGGGAAACTGGAGCACCCGGAGGAAACCCACGCGGACACGAGGAGAACATGCAAACTCCACACAGAAAGGCCCCCGTCGGCCACTGGGCTCGAACCCAGAACCTTCTTGCTGTGAGGCGACAGTGCTAACCACTACACCACCATGCCGCCCTGAGATGAAACAGTAAACGGTAAATATAAAAATACAGTAATCAGCCCTATTCCATCCACAACTGTAGTAATCCATATTATGTCAAGAACCGCTCAACTAAGTAAAGAGAAACGACATCCATCATTACTTTAAGACAGGAAGTGTCTTTTAGTTAAAAAAATAAAGAAAAAAACATTGAATTAGAAGGTGTGTCCAAGCTTTTGACTGGTACTGTATGTGTCGCAGCGAAAACCCATCCGACATTTATGGCAGTCACACATATTTATTCAGATGGGACAGAACTCTTTGAAGTTGCAGTTTGCTGACAGTTTCCTTTTAGTGCATTCAGTGACAGTTTAAATTCAAATACCATCAGACATCAAATCTTGCCATCATGTTCAGCAGTGAAACTGGGATCCTGCAAAATTCCACAGCGAAATGGAATGGAGTGGGATCTGATTGAACACAGGAAAAAAAAATAACCCTGATTCCTCAGTCTGAAAGGATTGGGATAAGGCCCATCTGACATTGTTACATATCACCATGTGCTCTATGCATTTTGAGTCATGCTTGGACTGCTGTATGATTTGTTAGTCGGAAATAGCTCACCTTCACTCAGACGTGACCTGTCTACTCTTCTGAAAAATGAAGCTTTTGCATTCTGCAAAAATTGTGCATTTGCTTGTCGTATGTTCTCTGAAATCTGTGCATCCTTGCTAAGGGTTATTCTTCTTTCTTTTTTTTTTGAAAGAAACAACATCATTCCATGAGGCTATTTATTACATTTCTGCATATGCAGTGGTATAAAGAGTACAACACATTTTAGTCCTGATGACTAAAAGTACTGCGACTGTACTCAAATAATTTGAGTAAAATTGAAAGTAGTGATCAAGAAAACGACTCAAGTATAACCGTACATCAGTGTGACGTTCTATATTTAATACAGAGCTTTAATAATGTAACATGTCTGACAAGCTTGTCTTGTCTTGTCAGCTAGCTAATGATTTACCTGTACGTGTTTCCACAGGTTGGATGTTGAGCTTTGAAATGCTGATATCTCCACTGGATTTGGCTCGTAGAATTTGCAGATCAGTATCATGCTGTTTCCTTCGAAGCAGTTAAAGCGGAAGATACCTGATGATTTGGGGTGGATAAGAAGCTCATCTGTCTCTGTTGTATCCAACATTGCTGTTGCATCTGATGTATAGAGTTTTGACAAGAAGCTGGGGTTTTGTTTTGTTTTTCCCCCCGAATGAGACATGAAACTTAATTACTGCAAATTTTGTACATCTTTTAATTGGCTTACAGACATCTGGGGTTAAGTGTATCATTTTTATCCCCTGCTGGCCGAAAGGCCCAAAGGGGGATTATGTCGTGGCGATTTCCGTCCGTCCATCCCAGGAAGGGTGCTCACCTTCTGAAATCAACTCCTCTCACAATTTTTGGAGGAATTTCACGAAACTTGGCAGGATTCTTTGTGTTATGTCAGTAATACGCATATTGTAATTTCGTTAAATTGGGTCACATTTTACCAGAGTTACAGCCCTTGATGAACACAATTATACTTTGACAATTTCATGAGAGTGTGTTTTGCTTCTGAAATCAACTCCTCTCACAATCTGTGGAGGAATTTCACCAAATTTGGCAAAAGGCATTGTTATATGTCAGTAGTACGCATATTATTTTGTTCAATTCGGTTGCATTTTACCAGAGTTACAGCCCTTAATTAACAACCTTGTACTTTCATAATTTCATGAAGGTGTGATCGCTTTCTGACATCAAATCCTCTCACAATTTTTGGACGAATGTCTCGAAGCTTGGCAAAAGCCCTTGTTATATGACGGTAATACGCATATTGCGATTTAATTTCATTTGTGAAAATTTTACGAGTTTTGACCCTTGATTAAATAACTTGTACTTTGACAATTTCATGAGGGTGTACGTTCTTCTGAAATCAACTCCTCTCACAATCTCTGGAGGAATTTCACCAAACTTGGCAAAAGGCTTTGTTATATGACCGTTATCCGCATATTAATATTTCGTTTAATTTGGACACATTTTACCAGAGTTATGCACTTGATTATTCACAAACTTGTACTTTGGCAATTTCATCAAGGTGTGTTTACTTTCTGAAATCAACTTCCCTCACAATTTTTATCCCCCGCTGGCTGAAAGGCCCGAAGGGGGATTACGTCGTGGCGATGTCTGTCCGTCCAGCCGTCCCAGGAAGGGTGCTCATGTTCTGAAATCAACTCCTCTCACAATTTTTGGAGGAATTTCATGAAACTTGGCAGGGTTCTTTGTTATGTGTTGGGAATACACATATTGCAATTTCATTCAATTCAGTCGCATTTTACCAGAGTTATGGCATAGTTGCCAGCAGGGGATATTGTGCTCTCAGAGCACTCTTGTTTGTTTTTTTTTTTTTAATATCTTGGAATCATTCTTGATGAATACCTTTCATGGACTTGCCATATCCAGTATATATTATCTAGAGCTGGCAAAAGGCTAGGTATGCTAGGGTGCATTAGGAATAATTCAATGTCGCATTGTGCAAATATAATTCATACGTCCTTTATTTGTCCTCTTCTTGAATACCATGACATTGTATGGAGGTGCTGTGGTGTAGGAAATGCTAAATCTTTAGAGAGGCTCCAGCAGCGTGCTGCAAGGATGGTTACTGGAATAGGCGAGAGTGATTGAGCCTCAGATACTGTATAGTTAAAGCTATACGGCCTTTCGATTTCATAAAATCAGTGAAATTTAGTTCCCTCTGAAATTTGGTCATTGTGATATATGTTTATTTCTGTAATATCTAAAAAAACAAAACAAAAAAAACCAGGCCATTCTGTGGCTGGGAAGTTATTTAAATTGAGGGGATTCCTGAGCAAATAATGTGCATGAAATTGCTCACTTTGCGCAGTCAAGCAGACAGAGGAAGTCCGTGTGCGCATGCGCAGGTTTACCTGCTTCTTCTTCTTTTCCTTCTTCTTTTGGGTTTTGCATTACTGCCATCTACAGGTTTACCTTTGAGCGTGCACTGACAGTTCCATCATTCTGTCGCTAAACGAACAGCTGATCACACCGAGGTGCTCGCTGACTGCCGATATTTATTAGTTTAGTCCTGTGTTTCCTTTCCTTTGTAGCATAACGTCTTTTCTTCTCACTTTCCGTTACTGTAGTTGGTCTTTCACGTTTCATTCGCACACTCACATCCTCCATTTTTCTCTCCTGTTTCAAATTTGTATCCCACAATGCTTTGCACGAACGGGGAAAGCCCACCATGTCATGCATGATGTAGTATCTTGAATTGGATCATGGTGAAGCAGGAAAAAATAGCGGAGAATTTAGGGCCATGTGGCCTTAAATTCATTAATTGTTCAATTTAAAAAAAAACTAATAAAATTGGAAGTCTGTGATTCGAATTCAGTAGCTTTCAGTTCACTAAAGAAAAATAATTAGGTATCAGGGAAAATTCTTTTTATGACCTACACCTGAAAAATCTGAAAGACAGTCGACCTTTAAAGTGGCCTACTCTACAAAGTTGGCAGGATGATCATGTGTTCAAACTTGTGAAGAAATATATTAATGGGAGTTTTTCAAAAATGATTTTACATTCAATAATATTATACACAGCAGAATTACTGGACAAAGCAATATGTTACATTTACCGAGGCTAAGAACCGAGCTGGCCAAGAAATCTTTTTATTATCATGGATGTCTTGTTTTTAATAGATTAAATTTATAGTTTAGATTAGATTAGATTAGATTAGATTCACTTTATTCATCCCACATCGGGGAAATTCACGTGTTACAGTAGCAAGAAAATGTCAAACAGACAACAAATAAAACTGAAATAAAAATTAGACGAACGAAGGATTAAATACAGAAGGCTATTTGCATTATCTACCGTGAAAAAGTATAGAAAAATTGCCTTATTGAGAGGCTTGGAAAAATTGCACATTACAGGTAGACTCTGTATATATACACCACGGGCGATTGCTCTAAGACAACGAGGGAGGCTCAGCCTCCTCTAAAAATGACGAACATCGTGTAGGATGAATTGTGCTAGGCTTATGTTATAGCCGACCTTATAACATTATTATTTCAGATCCAGAATCATAGAAATATATGTGCTCAACCCACTACAGTGCGAAATCATTCCCTTATAACTTTAATGTGTGCGTGAGTTTTTCCCCCTTGTGACAGCGCGATACAGCGCAGCCTCAGTGGACTTCAATGGCATTTGGGAGCTCTGCACTTTTCAATCTCAAAATGCAAGACGATTATTGGACAAATACTGCGAAAACGCCTGCCCACGGAGTCTCACGGACTCCCAGCCTCAGTGGACTTCAATGGCATTTGGGAGCTATGCGCTTTTCAATCTCAAAATGCAAGATGGTTATTGGACAAATACTGCGAAAATGCCCGCCTACGGACTCCCAGCCTCACAGTGGGAGGGACATGGCAAAGCTTTCCGCGAGGAGACTGGTGATTGGTGAAAGCGGCCGGATATTTTCTTTGATTGACAGCTTGTTTCAACAGGCAGCGGTGAATCTCAGTTTAGTCCCATGCGGATTCGCAAGTGCTGTGGTGTATTGTAAGAGATCAGCTTACATTTCGATTTCATTCATTACATATGGTTTCTACCAGCTTTTTTAGTTTGTATATATTTTCATTGTAAATAAAGTGTAAATATAGTGTTGTCAAGTTTGCTATCTTAGTTCCAGAAATTTCGTTTATTTGAGTGACTGAACTTGAACTTGAGGGGGCTAGTCAGCTAGCAAGAAAGCTGCACACGGAGGCCAAGCATTGCTGATTTAATTTCGGCGAAGCCATTTGCCAGTCTTCCTTTCGAGGAAAAAATTAAAATTAAAGAGCAGGGTAGACCAACGCCTCAAATTGACTTGGTGAAAAAGGTAGGGAATAATACTCGTTCCTTTCAGCTCTCCTGGTATGAGAAAGTGAATTGGCTAACAGCAAGTGACCCACATCAACAACAGTAAATAGGCTACTTTAGTAATATGTCATGGATGGACCAAAAATATAGAATCTATTTAAAATGTTTATGCTGAGTATATTATATTGGAATATATATTTTTCTGGATATGAATTAAACACAGCTACAATTTGGAAAACATTTTTAAACAAAAACACAGCCGAGAACATTTCACACTACAGACCTGGATTAAAAGTGAAGGGTTATCAAAATTGTCAATAAAACATTTCTCAGTCAAAATAAGTAAAATATAGGGAAAGTGTCATTGAATGAAATGTGTGGCACCCAGCTCTACTGCTGAGGTTCCTGACAAAGAGCTGCTTTCAATAATGATCAATTTTTAAACAACATGCCACAATTTTAAAATATAAAATGTTAAAATATACCCCCCCCAACACCACCATCATGTATATTGGACAGTAGGCTAATGGGCCAAAAGAACCTGTTATTTCAGTTTGTGACGCTGCCAACAATCAGCCAGATCAGAGGCAAGAGTATGGGCAAAATTGATGTTTTTTCTTTTAAAATCTGGAAATATCGTAACCGACCAGCCTCCCCTGTTTGAAAGACTACCAGCCGCCACTGATATACACATACATATATACATATTTATATTTATATAAATATAAGTATGCATAAAAATAGTTTAAGGCCTATATTATTGCACATAATAATTGCATCAATGAGAGATGGCAGAGGTAGTAGTGGTGAAGTAGTGCAAATATAACGACAAACAGGTTATTGTTGCTACGTTACAAGTTGTGGGCGTTATACAGTCTGACAGCAGTAGGTATGAATGACCTGCGGTATCTCTCCTTCTTACACCGTGGGTGTAGCAGTCTACTACTAAACAAGCTGCTTAAAGCCCCCACAGCCTCATGTAGGGGGTGAGAGGGGTTATCCATGATTGAGGTCAGCTTGGCTAACATCCTCCTCTCGCCCACCACCTCAGTGGAGTCCAGAGGACAGTCCAAGACTGATTATTTTGTATTTTATACACTAATGTATTTTATTTGCGTAGTTTTTTTGTATTTGTAACTAAGATGAATATATTTGATATATACATATTGTGGATACTGTAATTTGATATTGATCATAACTAGTTTCTTTTTTCGTTTCTGTTTATTGTGTGTTGCGTGTGTGTAGCAGGGCTCTTTTTGATAGCAGAGGTGTATAGCCACTGATTGGACGACCCTGTTGTTTTATTTAAATAAAGGTATCTAATCTAATCTAATCTACTCTATAATGGTGATCGGATCTCATCGAACAGCACAAAAGCTGATTCATTATCATTCATATATTCCAGTTTTCCAACAGTCTAGACTCCAAGAATGACACCATCCATCAAGGTTCTTTCTGTGTGACGGTGATCATCCTAAATGATTCATTAGACCTCGGGCTCAACTCTCAGTCAAAAGAACTTCGTTCCTGAGTTAAACATCTCAGTTTCACGCTCAATTATCCCCTGCCTTTGTCTTCCCTCAGACACCTCACGTTTTACTGTCCATAAGTGAGAAATCACAGAAGTTGGACTGTTCATATGCAATAAAAAGTATTATTACCTCCTAAAGCAGCAAGTCACAGACAGTTTAAAAAAAAAATTGAATCAGATTGAAGGTGCAGTTCTTGCTGGTGTGCAATCTGGTAATTGGCTCCAATTTGTCATAAGGTGCACAAAATGAATATGTCTGCGCATTTATTTTTTTATTTATTTAGTGTGATTATCTTCTTTTCCATATCTCTTGCATTAACTTATGCATATGCGATAGTGGCTGGAGTGTTTTTTTTTTTCTTAAACAAAATACTTCCAATTCATGAGTCATAGCCTTTATTATGATTCAGAGCAAAGATATGAGCGTCAAAGAAAGATAAGGGGAGGAACGAGAGGAAAAGCAAATCAGGAGAGATTCAGATAATTATTAATGAGCTCTCGTGAAGTCTGCATTGTATCAGAGCACATAATGAGAGACAGGGGGAGGAATTTAAGTGAAAGCATATGTCCTGCTTACCTTGAACTGCATCATTTTTATGCCCCAGCCCACAGAAATGTAATAATTTGCAGACCATTAACAAATTATCCAATAATCTTTTTCCTTAGAAACAGCAATCCAACAACAATAGCTATTAATTCCGACAAATATTGTGACTTTGGGTATAAACATGTATTTGATAAAGTAGTTATATGGATATACAATGTGGGGAAAAAGTGGTTCGGTTCGCTGCAGGGTAAGATGATGTCATGGATATGGATAGACCATGTTCATTGACCAGAATATTTAACAATTATTCCATGAAATCGAGTCGTACATAAGCTGATAGCCGACGAGGCGTGTAGCACCTAGTCGGCTATAAACCATGTATGACGAGATTGGGTGGAATAACTGTTTTATTCTATCCACATTCACTGGATTTTGAGAAACAGAGCATTTTCATTTTTATTTTTTTTGAAAATTCAATGAATAAAAACTCTACAAAATGTCCGACAAAATCATTTCCACTTAGAATGTAAACAAACTGGCAAAATGACAGGAGCAATTTGTGAAAAATGCTGCTATAATAATAATAATAATAATAATAATAATAATTGAAAAATTTAAAAAAGATACGTTCTTACCATCAAATACTTTTATCTCATCTCATTATCTCTAGCCACTTTGTTTCTCTACTCATGGTATATAAGCTGATAGCCTAGTAGTAGAGCAGCCAATCAGAGCGTGCGATTGCTCATATCCAGTGAATGTGTATAGAATAAATGGTATAATATGGCTGTCAGACTTATATGCCAGAATTAATTAATATTAATAAGGTATTAATATAGCTAGCTTACTACAGTTACAAGGAAGAGTTATTATTGAGGTAGCGAAGAATAAAAAGGTAAAGGATGAAGAACAATGCCTTAGATACAAACATAAATATATACTTGTGGAAATAAATATATATTTGGCACAGCAGGACAGCACAAACTGCAGAAAAAGTGAATGCTGACACCTTTCTGTTTGAGTCAGCATTACCTTTTTCATCAGTTTGTGCTACAGTAGCTCTTCTGAGGGATTGGAACATATGGGCGAGCCTTCATGCCCCATGTGAATCAGTGAACCTTTGACACCCATGACCCTGTTGCCGGTGAACTGGTTGTCCTTCCTCAGACCACTTTTGCTAGGTTCTAACTGCTGCATACCAGGAACACCCCACAAGATGTGCCATTTTGGAGATGCTCAGACCCAGTCATCTAGCCATCACAATTTGGCCCTTGTCAAAGTCACTCAGATCCTTACGCTTGCCCATTTTTTCCTGCTTCCAACACATCAACTTCAAGAATTGGCTATTCTATACGTTATCTGTGGACATTTGGGTCAGAGGACAGATAAGACAATGGCAGAGTGCATCCAATTTGCGTCCCTGCTACTCGCTGGCATACTCGTCGAATGTACTACAGTCATGTTACAGTCCAGTCGTGTACCAGGTTCTTCACCGTTGTTAGTACATTCTGAGTATTTGGATCCAGCCATTGTCTAGCTTTTGTCTTTCATTGTTGCTTATTGTCAGGTTGTACCTTCTTGTCTCTTTTTTTTTCCTTGAGATCATAGGTCTTGTTTAAGTGTCTAAGCTTTATGTTGATGTCAATTTGTATTTCAATGGAAGGTGAATGAGGACTTTATGAAGATTAACATTTGATGAATGTCAGATATATTTCCTGGACTTTATCCCACCTGCCCATACGGATGAGTCCCTGAAACTCATGAGTTTCAAAAGATTGCCCAAAGCCACTTGTAAGAGACATTGATGCAAAAAGCATTGTGATGTAAGCCACAGAAATGTTGGGGAAAGTGAGTCCAGACACAGTCTGTTTGCTGAAGAGACAGTTACAGAGCAATTTCAGGACCTTCATTTGAAAGGTTAGTGTCGTTCCCACCACTTTAAGAAATTAAACATACCATTAAGACTACCCTCCATTTTATGTCTTTTATACATTTTATTAAATAACAGCAAAACTGAAGGGTAACTGTAAAACATGTTGTCCTTATGGTTGCATTTACTTTGTTTGGAGCTTCACATCAGGCTCACATGTTAACAGACTTGCCACTTGACCTGGGCTCCTGGGTTTTATTCCTACTTTAATCAAGAGTGTGGTCTTTGGATTCGAGAGTAGTATTTATTCATTACACGTTCAGATTTTGCAGTGTCCCCCACCCCTCCGTCTCTCACAAATAGTCCTGCTTGTGCTCAGACTGCTTTGTGAGCTCGTGAATCTTCTGCTCACAGATTTCTGCGCCTTCTCTCGAATCTTGGTGATACAACCCTAACAAAATTCACCAACCAATACAATACAAGGTATGACTTTGAGCAATAAAATCATGGCCTCGCTGGGTGCATTTGCTTTACTTACATGTGGTTACTGTTTAACTTAAGTTACAGCTTTATCTTCTGACTGTTACAAAACACTGAAACTGGAGACTCCTTCCAAAATGATAAATAAACATTTCATCACAGAAAACCTCACCATATCAGCTATTACAGATGGGTTTATTTCATTAATGTGGCGTGTCTACCATACAAGTCCCTGAGGGATTTGTCAGCTCACTGGCCATAGAGCGATGATTAGGTCACCGGCCGTAGGGTGATGAGCTATTGCCATCACGTGGCGTCTGTTATCCATCTGTCCATCCACAATTCACAAAAATTGCTACTCCTCCCTGAGTTTTTATCCCCCGCTGGCTGAAAGGTCCAAAGGGGGTTTATGTCATGGTGATGTCTGTCCTGGGAAGGGTGCTCACTTTCTGAAATCAACTCCTCTCACAATTTTTGGAGGAATTTCACAAAACTTGATAAGTTTCTATGTTATATGTCGGTAATATGCATGTTGCAATTTCGTTCAAATCAGTTGCATTTTACCAGAGTTATGGCATAATTGCCAACAGGGGATATTGTACTCTCAGAGCACTCTTGTCAATGGATTTTGGAAGATCTAATCAGTCTGCATAAAAGTTACTCCCTGAAAGTTTGTTACCCAGCCTAATTAACAACTTGTTAATGAGAAATCACAAAACCAGGGAGTAACTTTTATGCAGACTGATTATCAGAGGTGGACAAAGTACCCAACTTCATTACTTAAGTCAAAGTACAGATCCCATTGGTCAAATGTTACTCCAATACAAGTGAAAGTCTCATCTCATTATCTCTAGCCGCTTTATCCTGTTCTACAGGGTCACAGGCAAGCTGGAGCCTATCCCAGCTGACTACAGGCGAGAGGCGGGGTACACCCTGGACAAGTTGCCAGGTCATCGCAGGGCTGACACATAGACACAGACAACCATTCACACCTACGGTTAATTTACAGTCACCAGTTAACCTAACCTGCATGTCTTTGGACTGTGGGGGAAACCGGAGCACCCGGAGGAAACCCACGTGGACATGGGGAGAACATGCAAACTCCACACAGAAAGGCCCTCGCCGGCCACGGGGCTCGAACCTGGACCTTCTTGCTGTGAGGCGACAGCGCTAACCACTACACCACCATGCCACCCCTACAAGTGAAAGTTGTCCAGTCAAATTTTTACTTAAGTTAAAGTACTGAAGTACTTGCTTTTAAAAATACTTAAGTATTAAAAGTACATTTTGTTGTATTATTGCCACAGATAAACACAGATTTCTACATTCTGTTTATTTGGCAAGATTATGCTAAAACATATTTCTGAAAGGACTTCAGATAAGTTAACGTTATTCATGTTAATGTAACTCCATTTTTACATGATAACTAACAGTGTCCAAGCTAACTAGCTATGTGTTAACGTGAGCTGTGGACAAGGCTACGGCAACTTGGCAGGAAAATCCACAGAAAATCATTTGACTAACCAGCCTGCATGGCTATTGCAACATTATTGCTAGCTCTAAAAGCACCGACAACTTCACTGCAAGCTTTCTCTTGGAATAAAACATTTATATACCTTAGTATGCTTCCGCAGGTTGGACGGCGAGTTTTTGTAGGCCGTGATGTGGTTCGTTTTTGGCAAACAAAGCAAACATTTAAAATGAAACAAATCTTTAATCTTTTCAGAAAACTGAAACACGTGTTCTAGGTATGGCCATGGGTGTGTACATTATTCCCCAGAACAACTGCCTCCTTCCATTCTGCCATCCACTGATCATGTTCATATAATGCTGTGGAGAAATAATTGATCTTGATTTTATACAGTCTATGGACGCGATAAGACCCTAGTGATTGCTGATAGGCTGTCTCAGTTTCACCTCTGGGGAAAAAAAAAATAATCATGTTTTATAAAAGAAAAGAAAAAACATCCACTTTCAAAGCTGCTTCATAGTAACGAGTAACAAGGACCTTGATAGAAATGTAGCGGAGTGAAAAGTACAACATTTTGTCTTTCAAATGTAGTGAAGTTAAAGTCATAAGTTTCCAAAAAACATAATACTCAAATAAAGTACAGATACTCAAAAAGTGTACTTAAGTACAGTACTCAAGTAAATGTACTTCATTACTGTCCACCTCTGCTGATTAGATCTTCCAAAGAAAACAACCAGAATCAAAATCCATCGAAAACTCAGGGAGGAGTAGCAATTTTTGTGACTTGTGGATGGACGGACAGATGACGGACATCATGTGACGGCATTAGCTCATTACCCTATGGCCGGTGAGCTAATTAGGCTGGTTAACAAACTTTGAGGAAAATCGTTACTCCTCCCTGAGATTTCAATTGATCTTGATTCTGATTGTTTTGTTTAGAAGATCAAATTGTTGTAATTGTTCTCATGAAGATCAACTTAGCTAATCATAAACGAATCTGGTTTCTCATGGTACGGCTGTGTGAGCTACTGCGTCGCTGACGCTCTGGGGTGGGTTTCCCAAAAACCTCTTAATGCTAAAAGCATCTTAACTAGGAGAGAGAGTGTTCATTGTGCTACTCGCTCTACCATTTAACGATGATCTTTGTGTTACGATGCTTTTGGGAAACTTGCCACTGGTTAGGATATGCCTTACAGCTGGAATTACTGACAGAGTAACTGTTATAGAAACTTAAAGACTTCTGATCAATCAGAATTGAGATTTTTAACAAGGAGAATTGCTGCGTCGAGAGAAAAATTTCACAAGTCAATATTTATTGCATTTCGCTAACTATCCCATATTGATTACTGCAGTTCTCTCTTCATAGACCTCCATGCAAAGTCCCTTCAAAAATTACAGTACATTCAAAACTCAGCAGCCAGAGTTCTCACTTACACAAAGCGCACAACTGTCCCGGATAAAATTCAAAATACTACTTCTCACCTTTTAAAGATCGACATAACCTGGCTCCCCTCTATCTCAGTGAACTCATGACCCCCAACTCTCCTTCTTGTTCTGTCAGGTCCTCTTTCTGCAACTTACTTATTGTCCCACACACCAGACTATCCACCTTGGGAGGCAGGTCCTTCAGTGCCATGGCCCTCAAACTCTGGAATTCTCTCCCTTAATCTCTCTGTGACTGCCCTTCTTTTTCAACCTCCAGATATGATTTAAAGACTTTTCTTTACCATGAATACTTATCTTCCTCCTCCTCTGTTTTGTCTAGCAATGTTTTTTCTCCCTGTAAAGCAGGGGTCACCAAACTATGGCCCGCGGGCCGACTCCGGCCCGCCACCCCCCTTTGACCAGCCCCCCAGCCCCTCTGCCCCCCACCACTTGAACCAGCCCTATGAGGCAATCCCCAAAAGTGGTCATGGCCTATTTTTTTTTTTAAATTGCTTTTTGACAAATAATAACGTCTGCATCTTGTATTTTGTTGATTTTATCAATTAAAATTGATATTTAGTTATAAAATGAACTATTCATATTTTCCGAATTTTCGTCATATGCTCGCAATCAAGCAGTGACAAGTAGCGCATGCGCAGAGAACTGTCAGTGTTCAGGACAGTAAAATGGCTAGTGGTAAGCGAAAAGCTGACAGAGAGTGCAGAGCTTTTAAACAACAGTGGACCACCGATTATTTTTTCGTTCAGTGTAAGGACCGTGCAGTTTGTCTTGTATGTAAAGAAAGTGTGTCGGTTTTCAAAGACTATAATCTGCGTCGTCACTATGAAACCCGCCACAAAGAGTATGCTAGTTTGCGAGGGCAATCAAGAGAAGACAGGATTCGGAGGATGAAATGCGGACTGGCTGCACAACAGAATGTATTCCTTCACCAAACCCAGATCAACCAGGCTGCTGTCCGAGCTAGCTATAAGGCAGCTCACGTACTAGCTACCCATGGAAAGCCGTTTACTGATGGGGACTTTGTTAAAGTATGCATGCTTGCTGTGGCCGAGGAGGTGTGTCCCGACAAGTAGGATGCGCTCAACGCGGTGAGTCTCTCCGCACCTACTATGACCAGGCGAACCGAAGATTTGGAGGACAACGTGTATGACCAGCTGAATGAGAGAGCGTCAGAATTCGAGTTTTTTGCTTTGGCCATGGATGAGAGCAATGACGTGCAGGACACAGCACAACTGCTGTGATCTATTGATCTACTGCTCATATTATAATTTCACTGTTTTTTTTAATGTATTTATTTTATAGGCCTATTTATTTGACCTTTATTAAGTGCTGCACACAATTATTATGAATAATATCAACAGGCCTACCTACAATTTATAATTTTCCACTCACCTTTGCCAGTGTCAATCACCTCAACTTGGCAGATGTTTCTTACCTTGACAGCTTTGATGTTATTTTTATTAGAAAATAAATAAATGGAATATCTGTGGTATTTCAAATTAAAACCAAGTGTGAAGATCTCGATTACTACTTTTGCAAACCACTAGTAAAGATAAACAAATATGTGCCAGGAATTAAGTGTTGATCTAGTAGTGTGGATATAGTAGTGGGGATGGCTGTGCCAGGCTAGTAATCTCTACTACACAATGAGGCCTGCTGGTGGTCATATTTGTCTGGGTCATACAATTCTATGTTATATAGCTGACCCGACCCCGGCCCCCCATCACAGTCAGGAACGACAGTGTGGCCCCCAGAGCAAAAAGTTTGGTGACCCCTGCTGTAAAGCAACATTGGATCTGTGAAAGACATTATATAAATTAAACTTCTTCTTCTTTTTCTTTTTCTTATTCTTAGCTCATCCAGCTGACAGGCGATGAGTTTATGCCATCATGTGTTGCCCGTCATCCATCCAGCGTCGTCCACGTTTCACGAAAATTGCTTCTTCTCTCTCAGTTCTTAACTGATATTTATACTTTTTGGTAGGAAGGTCAGTCTGCCTGGGGTGCATATACTGTAGCTTCTACACAAATGTGCATAATTGCAATTAATAATGAAGATATGGAGTAATTAAGCCCCAACGAACAGTTTCCACACACATCGCTTCTTCTCCCTCAATTCTTCACTGATTTTGATTCTTTCTGGCATGAAGGTAGGGGGACCTCAAAAGTCAAAGTCCCTCTCACACCAGAATCTGGTCTTCCCAGGAAGTCTCCTGTCCCAGTACTAACCAATTCCTTAAAGCATATGGGTGCGGCACCAATCTCCGTTTCAATAGCCCTTGGCTTTTTGCCTATACAGCTAGGGTTACAGTGGAAGGCTAGTCCTCTGGTAACCGTGACCCTTTGAGTTTGACTTCCCCACTAACATATGTATTGCAGCGTGCCTTGCCAGATGGTAGTAGGTACCATTTTTACGATGGTCTTTGGTATGACCCGACCGTGAGTAGAACTTGCGATTTCCCAGTCGATAGGTGGACACGCTAACGACTAGGCCAACTCGTGGTTTAAGGGTACCTAGAGTGCATATAACTTCTACCCAGATTTGCTTAATTACAATTATTAATTAAGTTATGGACTAATTAAGCCTTAATTAGCAGTTCAACAAAAATCGCTTCTTCTCTGTCAAGTCCTTGCCGTTTTGGATTCTTCCTTCCTTCTTCATAGGGTGTATAGAGCTTCTATATATAGCTTGTATATAGCTTGCAACATTTATTACGCAAGGTGGCTCATTTTAGATTGTTCCTTCTGGACTAGACAGGGCTGGAGTGAGCTACACCATTGACGGTCTTGTTGTTATTATTATTAACTGAAAGTGCTAGTTCTGCTGCCTCTGAGCTATTTGTTAATGAGGCTTATTTTGCTGGTCTTTATTTCCTCTACCATCTTTATGACTGGTGAGTTGGTCTAGTGGTTAGTGTGTCCACCTCTTGACCGGGAGATCGCGAGTTGTACTCGTGGTCAGGTCATACCAAAGACCATCATAAAAATGTTACCTACTGTCATCCATAGATATACATAGAAGACTAGATGCCTCACCGCGTATTCCAGAACGTCCGCACAGGGCGGCCATCTTACCACAGGCAAGCTTTTCCACAGAATTTGCGGTACACTGAGGTAAGACCATTGAGATGCTTAAATGTTTATACTCTTATCTCGCTGAAATTTTGACGTATATACAAATGGTTTGATTTCTTAAAACATTATTAATGTGGTTGTAATTCTGGGTGCTTGAACATGCTAAAATCGTACCTTTTCTCTTCAAAAACGACTTACTGCAGCTTTGTCAAAGTTGTGTTTCATGCTAGGCTAGCTCGTAGCACCAAGTAATTTTACATGGAAGGTCATGAGATAATATTTTCAATAACTGAAGTTGCACTTGCACATGGTTTTCATTTTCGGGTTGGTTAATTTAAAACAACTTACATTATGATTTCTAGAGGAAATCAAAGTACTGACTTTGATGACAAGATGATGTGTGTGTCTGTGTGTGTTTTAATTGTAGATGTTTATCAGTATGTTTAGTTTTATTTTAACTGCACATTGGAGCCTAGTCAAATGAAATTTCAATCTTCTGTGCTAACATATATTGACTTTGACATGATAATCAGCTTTGAATGTTCTTTTTGTAAATGTAAAGATATCTTTTTATCCTTGGAAGTATAACCACATGTGATTTAATTAAATGCTTTTTTTGTCACAAACTACCGTGAGTCGCTGTCACTGTTTTATACTATTACTTATAGCATTTGTTATTATGCTATGATATGAGTTTACATTTGTTATTATGCTGTGATGTGAGTGCATTAAGTTTTTGAGGTGGATAAAGTATTTCTGAAGTTTCAGAAGTGAGTAAGCTGTTTATTTAACTTTAGCTTCCCCTACGGCCCTATCACGTAAAAATATTTTCACTAAAAATTGGAAATAAATTGTATGGTTATTTGTCCTAAGGCCGCAGTTATCCATAAGTATGCAGTGTTAGGCTTCTCACAGCATAGGAATTTCAGCATGTATTTTTTTTTTTAAACATAAAATGATTATTCATCATTAATATCATAAATACATACTTCCGTTTGTTTTTTTTATATAACAAACCAAACCGTTTGAATATTGATTGAAATTTGAGGAAGTTACGGTCATCTGAAAAGTACATATCGCTACCAACACAATGTAATGGGTAAGCCAGCTGTCTGAGGTAAGATGGCCGCCATGTGCGGACGTTCGACTTCGTTGACGGGCAACGGGGACGAGGCATCTAGTCTTCTATGTATATCTATGCTGTCATCTACACTTGTGAGTAGGGAGTCAAACTGTCATGGTTACCAGAGGACCAGCCCTCCACTATAACCCTAGCTATGTAATAGGCGAGAGGCTGAGGGCTATAGAAACTGAGATCGGCGCCACCCGGTGTGCCTTAACCTGGGTAGTACTTGGTGGGAGACTACCTGGGAATACTAGGCACTGGCATGGGAAGGACTTTAACCCTCTTTATGGAGAATTATGCATATGAAAGATGCCATTCTCATTCTCCGAGAGGCAAGTGTGTATTAAGGATGGAAACTGTAATGAAGAATGAGTGTGGTTTACTTGTGAAGAAACTACAAAAGTTAATGCAAAATGCAACTTGAGAACACATTTACATTTTCGAGCAAATGCCCCAGTGTTTTGCATTTGTTAAACTGGTAAAGCCATAAGGCAGCATCTGCTTTGTAAGTGTCTCTATCCCCACAGCTTCCCCCTTAGCTAATGCGTTCACCTTGTCCAAATAGTTTAGCATGCCGTTGACGTGAAATCCAATGCGGTGTATGCACACATATTTTTTTCAGCGTGGAAAAACTGCCAGGAGTGGGATGAGAGTGTCAGTCCTAAATTATGTGAATGGGCTTTTTTTTTCCTCGAAAAGGGCCTGATCTGGCCTTGTGATGGCCCCCCGTGGACACGGACATCCTCCCCTCCTTGAGCTGCTTCCTCTCCACTTCTTGCTCCTCCATAGACTTGAAGGTCATGATAGATACGATGTCACCACCTGCCAGCAGTTTAAGAGGTATATTACACTCAAGCAGCATTGGGATTTCCTCTGAACCCCCCAACATTCCCTCCACCTTGTCATGTTCGGCAGATCAAAGTGTGTCAACCCCTCAGCTGATGCCGTGCTGTTCCTCTTCCCCAGTCTTGGTTTTCAGGGACACTTGGATTTGCTGGCTTTATGAGAGACTAGAAGAAAAAAACACTGATTCCCGTGTGAACTATCTGGTTTAAGAACGCTCTCAGTTTCACTGCGCTGTCGAACTGTAAGTGTCTTTTATTGTTCAGTTTCTGAGGCTGAGAGAGTAATGCAGAGAGTCATCTGGCTCCATTACAGAGGAGTATAGAGTTTACTTGCAGTAACAAGACCTCATAAAGACATCTGTATGTCATGGACGAACATCAAGCCATGGTGTGTGAGAGAAGCAGGCAATCATATGGAAAATGCATTGCATCATGAGGAAATGACTCTCAGTGTCATTTCCCACAAGCCCTTCTGAAATATTAGACTAATCAAAATGTCAGCTTTCTCAGACTTAGAGTTTTTAAACCAAACAGAAACTTACCAGGCAAAAAGAAAAGCTAAAACACGCTGAAAAAATGGTACTTGGTGGTTCCTTTCACTCGCTGTGGTCTCTTATTCCTCAGAAACAAAATGGAAGAACTGCTCGTTTTTACAGCTTTTCAAAATGACACATTTCTCCAAACAAAATTCAGCTCTTTCCAAGCAATTAATAAGCAAACCCTCAAAACTCTTAATTGTGCAATTTCACTGCAAAACACTTTCTTCATAAATCAACACAAAGTAAAATTACAGCCCAGTCATCTTTTCAGAAGATAATGTGTTCTGTTAAATTCACACAGGTACAACAAAGATTAAAATACATCAAGCTCCGTTGCCTCTATCACATGAACGTTCCCTCACATCCATTCACTATTTTTTTCCCTTTACTCTGTGAAATACTTTTTTGGAAGATGGTAAAGTTTCATAGTTCATTATGTTCTCAATGTTTAAGAATTTTTATGCATATGAAATCACACTGTATACTAAAGTATAATGGCATATGAGGGCCATTTAGATACAAATCAAACTCAAAGGACACTCGGTAGAGCATATACCTATATACGCCAAGCCACATATTTGGATTAAAATCAAAATCTAATCAGTTGTTCCTTGGCCCATGGCTCAGCTTTGCTCAAAATTTCATCAAAATCTGTTCACTACTTTTTGAGTTATGTTGGGAACAAACGAAGAAAAATGGTGCTGAGGAGGGAGGTAATATCCATCCATCCATCCATCCATCCATCCATCCATCATCCTGTGCAGGGTCATGGGCAAGTTGGAGCCTATCCCAGCTGACTATGGACGAGAGGCGGGGTACACCCTGGACAAGTCTCCAGGTCATTGCAAGGCTGACACATAGAGACAAACAACCATTCACACTCACACACATTCACACCTACGGTCAATTTAGACCCACCATTTAACCTAACCTGCATCTCTTTGGATTGTGGGGGAAACCGGAGCACCCGGAGGAAACCCATGCAGACACGGGGAGAACATGCAAACTCCACACAGAAAGGCCCTCGCCGGCCGCTGGGCTCAAACCCAGGACCTTCTTGCTGTGAGTCGACAGTGCTAACCACTACACTACCCTGCCACCCCTAAATTCATCATATATCTCAGTATTTGCCGTGAGAAGCATTTAAAAATATCGCACCGTTTATAATCCATCCTCTATAACACATGCTCTTTTACTCCCTTTTGGTTGTAAAGCTGTTGGATTTTGTACATTGTTGTATTTCTTGATGGCGGTTGATAAATTGTGTCAGAGGATGCAATCTGTAAAACCTACGTTAATCCCCTGTCCTCTCGCACTGAAACTGGCCTGCGGTCCAGTGCAATCCATTTAGCTATTGAGTTGGTTAATCTATCACAGGTAAACTTAATCAGTTTCCGTCTGAGTGTTTGTTCGAGTGCAGCTTGATGTGACTGGTAGCTTACGGAAGCAAGTGCCTATGCCCAAAATCAACATTTAAATTGCTTGTCGAATAAACACAACAGAAAATCTACTCATTCAATTACTAATGATGCAAAGTATTATTATTTAGTGTTAATAAACTGTATATTTATTATTTACTGTTTATTACCGTATTTACCGTTTGATCTCAAACTCATTAAGAAGGCAAGAAACTAGTCCACTAATCAACTTTTAACAAGGCACAGCTGTTAATTGAAACACATTCCAGGTGACTACAGTACCTCATGAAGCTAGTTAAGATAATGCCAATAATGTGCAAAGTATCATCAAGGTAAACGCTGGCTGCTTTGAAGAATTTAAAATATGAAACATTTTGCTTTGTTTACACTATTTTTTGCTTACTACATAATTCCCTGTTATTTGAAAGTTTTGATGCCTGACACATAGAGACAAACAACCATTCACACTCACACCTACGGTCAATTTAGAGCCACCAATTAGCCTAACCTGCATGTCTTTGGACTGTGGGGGAAACCGGAGCACCTGGAGGAAACCCACACGGACACGGGGAGAACATGCAAACTCCACACAGAAAGGCCCCCATCGGCCACTGGGCTCGAACCCAGGACCTTCTTGCTGTGAGATGACAGTGCTAACTACTACACCCCGATATATACACTCACTACCAAAGGAAGGCTCTCTGTCTGTTCACCAATGCAAATCGACATGGCTGGACGCACATACTCCATACTTTGCATATGGATTGGTGACACCCCAGAGAAGCCCAAGGCAACATTTTCGATTTTTCAAAACATAGGATTAGTGCTAATCCAACACACTATTCATTTCCCATAGGCTACATGCTCACGCTAAGACACTGCATGTAGCCTCGGCGGGGAATCCCATCCCTGACTTGCCTGAGATTTTTGATTATACAGGACCTATAGTGCTCAGGTAGACGGTCCAATTCCAAGGAGCTGTATGACCAAACCATAGGACCAACACAGCCCCTGTGAAGAGCACCATTCAGAGGAAATCAGGTTCACAGACAATAACTACTAGTGTATGTGTATATGCTGTATGTGTGTGTGTATATATATAATATATATATACTTTGAATATTTCTGATGCCGGAGAATTTCATTCATCACACAGCATATTTTCTGGAGTAATGCACTTGGGGGAAATAAACGCAGTGACTGTCGAATCCATGTCTGTAGATGTCTTACTCTGTCATATAGGTTGCTTTTATATGGAAGAAAAGAACTCTGCATTCAGAAAGGGAGGAGAATATGATGGAAGGAACACTACTGGGAAACATATATTCAATTTCAATCCACATACTTGCCAGCGCTGAATGGTGGAAACGGTCGTTGTCTTAAATCAAGCCAACACAAACTGCTCTAATTCCTGGTCTTGTAGGATGAGGATATCACAGACAGACAGACAGACAGATAGATAGATAGATAGATAGATAGATAGATAGATAGATAGATAGATAGATAGATAGATAATTTTGCTGTACAATAAAACACCAGAAATTACAAGGACACAAAGAACACAAATTACAGTAAGATGCAAGTAGCAACAAAAGTAAGGAGAGTGCTTATAATGCAGGTGATGATCATGAGGTGACTGTCTTGAGAATGTGTCATGAGAAAAAATAATAAATAATAATAAATGCAGTGCATGTTTAGTGCTTTCTGTGTAGAGTTTTCATGTTCTCCCCGTGTCTGCATGGGTTTCCTCTGCAGTCCAAAGACATACAGTTAAGCTAATTGGCTACTCTAAATTGTCCATGAGCAAAAGCAGTGCAGCAGAGGAGTGGCTATCCGGCTGCACTTACTTTGCCAAGAAACCCTAAGAAAGGCCCTGTGTCTGAAATCGCTCCCTACCCACTATATAGCGAGGACGCCATTTTGTAGTGCTGTCCGAAATGATAGTGAGGATTATTACACCCTATAGAGTGCACTCAAAGTATCCCACAATGCATCACGAAAAGTAGTGTACAACCGATGGTCACGAACCAAAGCAATATATCCCATCATGTATTGCGGTCGCGCTGAAAGAAATCAAATTAAAAGTCTCAAATTTGATTTCATCAAAGGCAGCAGCAAAGGAGAAAGTCTTGATTTAAAAGATAATAAATGCAGTGCATGTTTGGTGCTTTCTGTGTAGAGTTTGCATGTTCTCCCCGTGTCTGCGTGGGTTTCCTCTGCAGTCCAAAGACATACAGTTAAGCTAATTGGCTACTCTAAATTGTCCATGAGCAAAAGCAGTGCAGCAGAGGAGTGGCTATCCGGCTGCACTTACTTTGCCAAGAAACCCTAAGAAAGGCCCTGTGTCTGAAATCGCTCCCTACCCACTATATAGCGAGGACGCCATTTTGTAGTGCTGTCCGAAATGATAGTGAGGATTATTACACCCTATAGAGTGCACTCAAAGTATCCCACAATGCATCACGAAAAGTAGTGTACAACCGATGGTCACGAACCAAAGCAATATATCCCATCATGTATTGCGGTCGCGCTGAAAGAAATCAAATTAAAAGTCTCAAATTTGATTTCATCAAAGGCAGCAGCAAAGGAGAAAGTCTTGATTTAAAAGATAATAAATGCAGTGCATGTTTAGTGCTTTCTGTGTAGAGTTTGCATGTTCTCCCCGTGTCTGCGTGGGTTTCCTCTGCAGTCCAAAGACATACAGTTAAGCTAATTGGCTACTCTAAATTGTCCATGAGCAAAAGCAGTGCAGCAGAGGAGTGGCTATCCGGCTGCACTTACTTTGCCAAGAAACCCTAAGAAAGGCCTTTTAAAGCCTTGATTTAAAAGAACTGAAAGATGCAGGTACTTTGTATTGATCGATGTGGGAAATACGTTCAGTATAATATGGATTTATCACATAAAAACATGCATGTATTTATTATTTTGAAAACCCACCAGCCGACTGATCTGGCACGTTTTAATTGTGCGACAGTAATGACGTAAATACCAGCGCGACAGACTAGTGACTGAAAGCTTTTCTTTTTTTTTCCATTTTACCAATGAGCTCGGGCCGCACGGTGGTGTAGTGGTTAGCGCTGTCGCCTCACAGCAAGAAGGTCCGGGTTTGAGCCCCGTGGCCGGCGAGGGCCTTTCTGTGTGGAGTTTGCATGTTCTCCCCGTGTCCGCGTGGGTTTCCTCCGGGTGCTCCGGTTTCCCCCACAGTCCAAAGACATGCAGGTTAGGTTAACTGGTGACTCTAAATTGACCGTAGGTGTGAATGTGAGTGTGAATGGTTGTCTGTGTCTATGTGTCAGCCCTGTGATGACCTGGCGACTTGTCCAGGGTGTACCCCGCCTTTCGCCCGTAGTCAGCTGGGATAGGCTCCAGCTCGCCTGCGACCCTGTAGAAGGATAAAGCGGCTAGAGAGACCAATGAGCTCACTACATAGCCCTCTATATAGTAATTCCTTATATAGGGAGTTGTGAACGAGTGAGCGATTTCGGACACAGGGAGGGACTCAACCCAGAACACACTGGACAGGCGAAGAAGAAGAAGAAGAAGTTCTTTAGTGCATGGAATGTGTGTTTATGTGTGTGTGGGGATGTGTGAGCTGTTATTGCACAGCTAACACAGAGTGAATGAGATGTACAGTCTGATCGCGGCGGGTAGGATGGACCTCCTGTAGTGCTCTTTGCTGCACCGTGGCTGAACCAGTCTGGATCTGAGAGTGCTCTGCTGCATGATACAGTGTTTTTAGAGGGGCTGCGAGTCATTATTCTTGATGAGCATCAGATTTAACATCATCATGGCTTGCCAAACTAATTCCAGGGAGTCCAGATTGCTCCCAATGGCCTGTCCAGCTTTCCTTATCAGAGTGCGTCTCATCTCATTTGATGTCCTCTTCCTTTCAACTCTCATTTTCCTCGTCTCCTTCCTCCCTGCTGTCTTCTTAATGACCCTACCACCTTTTCTCCTCATCACTCTTTCTCTAGACATGGTTTTTCAGGCTTCAGAGCATCCTAATATAGCAAATTGTACTTGTGGCTTGAAAATCCAAGCAAAAATGTTTTGACATCTGTTTTTTTTTTTAATCCTGTTTTGTTTGTACATGAAATGGCGTATACATCAAAACAATCATTTTAAGGTTTGACAAGTATATCAAAAGTTTTAGGTGGCTGGATAACTGCTGGGCATCACAGTGGTGAAGTGGGTAGCATTGATGCCTCCCAGCTTTTTTGTTTTGTACATTCTTCCCATGTGTGTGTCGATTTCTTCCAGGTTCTCTGGATTCCTTCAACTACCCAAAAACAGGTACTAGGTGGACTGGGTATGCTAAAATGCCAGTAGATATGAACGTGTGTGTGCATGTTGCCCTGTCATGGACTAGTGTCCCATCCATCTTGTCGTCCTGCATCTACTCTGGAAGAATCGAAGATCTGGATCTATCACTAACCTGACCAAGATATAATGGTTAAAGGTCCAGTCCCACAATACTGATAACGATAAATAAATCAGTCCCCTGTAGTTTATGTAGTTGGTGGTCACACTAGACTGATAACGATCCCTATAGCCCAGGCCTGGGTTTATCTGTATCTGTGAGATTGCTTCTGGAGGGATTTTTCCAGGTCTGGACCTGATCCAATAAAACAGGGCTTTTCAAAGTGTGGGGCGCGCCCCCCCTGGGGGGCGCCAGAGTTCTTCGGGGGGGCGCAACGTGAGAGACAAAATGGATCGATTTTTAGTACCTGAAGCTACAGGGAGTGAGGAGACAGCCAAGCAAAAAAACAGAGCCTCCAGGATGTTGCGATTTGCAACTTCAGCGCAAATTCAACCAATCCCCGCGAATTCAGGGCGGTGTTGCAATTATATCCAATCACCACAGCTTTCCTGCAAATTTGACCAATCGTTGGCGTCGTCTTGAGGTGACATCGACAAACTACCTTCCGCCTTACTTCCAGATGTCTATGTTCAAGAGAAGCAGCATGCGCGCAGTGTTGCCAGATTGGCGGTTTCAAGTGCATTTTGGCGGGTTTTGAACATATTTTGGAATGGAAAACGTCAGCAGTATCTGGCAACATTGCATGATGTGCGAGACAATGTTTATATAGGCTTAAATTCTGTTGCTGAAAGTGTGTTATGTTTACAGTGAAGGACTGTGTGCACTTTATTTTTTTTTTACTTAATACAAGAAATTAATGGATGCCAACATTTTTGCCAAAATGGTATTTTATTTTCCATTGTTTAGGCAGCTTCAGCATCATACTGTGAGATTCTGTTCAAATTGTTTTTTTTTCTTCTATGAAGCCTGCCATTTATTTTATTAGTTTATAATTACTGTTTAATTTAGTATTCAGGAGAGACTGCCTGCACACGGTACTAGTATTAATAGTTTTTTTTTTCTTACATGAAAGCTGAGGCTTCATGTAAAATATTATATTTTAAGGTAACTTCATGTTGTGCTGTGAGGTTCTATGCACTTTAACTTTTGAACCAACAGGTGCATTTGGATAAGTAAAGCCTATTTTTCTGCATTTTTGTAGTCCTGGTAATCTTTTATATTGGTAAAGTTGTTTATAGGACCATTTCTCAGTGTCTTTGTTTTTTTTAATCAATAGTTTTTCAGTAATAACTTAATATTTAACATATCACTCAATTTTAATCACAAAAAGAGAAAATCGCAACAATTTCTCGCAACTTTCACTTCCTCCCGCAATGTAATCACAACAAAAACCTAAACACCGCAACTTTCATCGCAATTTTTTTTGGAAACCCCCGCAACATCAGACATTTTAGCCCGCAACAATCACAAAAAAGGCCCGCGGAATTCTGGGGGACTGGAAAAAGAAGGAAGTATGACCACGATTATTTAAAGTTTGGATTTTCATGGACTGGATCTGAAGATGCTCCACTGCCACAGTGTGTTGTCTGCCAAGAGGTGCTAGCTAACGATGAGATGTTTAAAATGTGTAAAACAAGATGTTTTAAAAAGCACAGATGTTTAAAATGTGAAAAAGAAAAAAATAATGTGTACAACAACCATTTTTTTTTTTTAAATACGAATGGAACATGGGCGGCACGGTGGTGTAGTGGTTAGCACTGTCGCCTCACAGCAAGAAGGTCCGGGTTCGAGCCCCGTGGCCGGCGAGGGCCTTTCTGTGTGGAGTTTGCATGTTCTCCCCGTGTCCGCGTGGGTTTCCTCCGGGTGCTCCGGTTTCCCCCACAGTCCAAAGACATGCAGGTTAGGTTAACTGGTGACTCTAAATTGACCGTAGGTGTGAATGTGAGTGTGAATGGTTGTCTGTGTCTATGTGTCAGCCCTGTGATGACCTGGCGACTTGTCCAGGGTGTACCCCGCCTTTCGCCCGTAGCCAGCTGGGATAGGCTCCAGCTTGCCTGCGACCCTGTAGAACAGGATAAAGCGGCTAGAGATAATGAGATGAGATGAATGGAACATTAAGTATAGCAACAACAAAAATTGTAAGGGGAGGCGCTGTTGTTTATTTGCTCTCCGAGGGGGGGGCTCACTCTCCCACACTTTGAAAACCCCTGCAATAAAACATCTGACCAGTCAGGTAATTGTTTACATGACGCTGTCTGAGTACGTGCTGTTTTTCCTCGGGTATCTTTGTACATCCTTATTGCATCATGAAGTCAAGGAATATGGATTCACAGAAAATAAAAAAATATAATACAAATCACGGGTCTTTTATTCACGGATATGTGATATTTTCTGTGAAATATCAATAGTAAATTAATAAAGTAAACATATAAATGCAGGCAGGGGCGGATCTAGAAAAATATTTATGGGGTGGCAAGAGGGGGGCAGGAATTTTTGAGGGGTGGCAACGTATTACAGACGTATATATACTGAATTTAATCACAGTTATCACAGTTTGATGACAAATAGTATGTACACAGTACAAAAGGGCACGGGCTGCCATTTACAAACTCATACAGACAAACTTAATCTCATGCTTTTATTGTTCACGAAGAACACACATTCTCAGATGAGGTCTATACTGTTTCTGGACAGTTTTATACTGTATATGCAAAAGAACAGACACTAAAAAACAACAACAATAACAACACTGCTCAAGTTCAGCATGATTTAAACTATTTACACCAGTGTCACATTTAATAGTTTTTATTTTCTCACGCTTTGTAAAGGCTCACCAGTGAGCATAACATGAACTTGTCATGCCTACAACAGCTGAATGCGGCGATTTCCATGTTGCTCAGCAAAACGCTTCACAAATTTATCAAGATCTAATGCTTTTGTGCGCTTTGATTCAATGCTGAGTACAGCCAAACTTGATAGTCTCTTTTCTGTCATAGTCGACCGCAAATAAGTCTTTATGACTTTATGTAGGATTCAAAGTAACTTTACAATGTTTTCCTTGACAGACATTGAATCAATATTAACTTTTGTGGCCGACTTTACACAAAACTAATGTCAGACCTAGCTAACATTACATGTATAGTTAGCTAAATAACGTTCTCCAACCTGATTTTTATCCTCTCAAAATCAGCATTGCAACTATGCTAGCACTGTTCATTCATTATAATTTCATTTCTTGATAGATAGTTAATCAACTTTTACCTCTTTCCTCGCGACTCCTGGCTCCCTCGCATCGCGCCTCTCAATTTTCCAAAACCAATCTCTGCGTTATCTCATGCTGCATTCGCCGCAGTCGGACATTGGAAATTTGCGCATGTAAATGTCAAATTGGCCATAATTTTTCTTTGAATTCATCGCTGCCAACTGGGGTGGCAGCAGGGGTGGCAAGGCTTTCTTTTAGGGTGGCATTTGCCACCCTATGCCACCCCGGTAGATCCGCCCATGAATGCAGGTAAGATGTTTTAATTATGAACTTCGGCAGTCCAAACATTTAATTGCTTTAGACTTCTTAATTTTTTATCCCTGATGCATCACCCATATGAAATCGATAACCAATTTGTAATATACTGAAACGTCCATGACCGATCTGTAAATTATTAGCATCTGTATTAAAATCCGTAACCACTCTGTATTTTGTATCCTTTTTTTTAATTATATTTCCGTAATCCGTGACCTATCTGTATTATATCAATCACTGGAGTATGTACATGGGTTGTGTTGAAGCCCAAGCTGTACAGTATGACCCGGAATAATGGGCTACTACTTGGAAAAAACTTCCATTCCTAAGTTGCATACATTTATTTCCCTGATTGTCAGCACCAAGCGATATTATAGTCAGTATTATAATTGTGGTGTTTCTGCTCCAGACTGGAACTAAATTAAGGAAGAGGTATAGTCATAGCTGTAGTTATAGACATAGTTATAGTTATTGGTGTTGTGGGACTGGGCCCTAATGTGTCATAAAGTCTGTCCTGTGCTCATCCCAGGATTCCAGGAAGTTTTTCTTGCCACTGTCACCTCTGGAGTTCTGTAAAGCTGTTTTGTGACCATATCTATTGTTAAAAGTACTGTACAAATGAACTGTTGATCTTTCAGCCGTGATGCCTTACCCATATCATGACCAACAACAACAACAAAAATAAAAATTAGAGGTAAGTAATAAGTCTTTACCTACGAATATGCACTCTATTTACAGTACATTTGTAGATAACAATGTTTCAGATAAATATATTTCCAAGAGGGTGGTGTAGTGGGTGGCACTGTCACCTCACAGCAAGAAGGTCCGGGTTTGAGCCCAGTGGCCAACAGGGGCCTTTCTGTGTGGAGTTTGCATGTTCTGCCCGTGTCTGCATGGGTTTCCTCTGGGTGCTCCGGTTTCCCCCACAGTCCAAAGACATGCAGGTTAGACTAATTGGTGGCTCTAAATTGACTGTAAATGTGAAGGTGTATGAATGGTTTGTCTCTATGTGTCAGCCCTGTGATGATTTGGCGACTGGTCCAGGGTGTACCCCGCCTCTCGCCCATAGTCAGCTGGGATAGGCTCCAGTTACGGAGAATGGATGGACGTATGGATGGATGGATAGTTCCAAGAGATATTATGAGGAGATATGATGATGAGGTGTCTGAAGGTAAGTCTTACCTCAGAATGCCTCATTAAAAACACCTAACGTAACCCACTGAAACCCAAAACCCAATTAAAAACCCAATTAGCATCCTTGTCCTGACCAAATCTACATAAATACAATTACGTCACCTGTAACATGACAAAAATCGTACAGCTTTTTCATGTTACATAAAAACAAAGTGAAACAAAACAAAGAAAAGAAAAACCTGACTTTGACTATGAGCATTATATTCTATCATCTCATCTCATTATCTCTAGCCGCTTTATCCTTCTACAGGGTCGCAGGCAAGCTGGAGCCTATCCCAGCTGACTACGGGCGAAAGGCGGGGTACACCCTGGACAAGTCGCCAGGTCATCACAGGGCTGACACATAGACACAGACAACCATTCACACTCACATTCACACCTACGCTCAATTTAGAGTCACCAGTTAACCTAACCTGCATGTCTTTGGACTGTGGGGAAAACCGGAGCACCCAGAGGAAACCCACGCGGACACGGGGAGAACATGCAAACTCCACACAGAAAGGCCCTCGCCGGCCCCGGGGCTCGAACCCAGGACCTTCTTGCTGTGAGGCGACAGCGCTAACCACTACACCACCGTGCCGCCCCATATTCTATCATTTTCCAGATAATTCAGTCCTGTCGTAGCTATTTCATGTCTTTTCATGTACTTCATTTTAAATACATGAAATTGTGATCAGACACAGTGCATCATTATATAGTCATATCAGAGCAGCTATACCTTTCTAAATAAATGAATTTTCACGGAGTACTGATTTGCAAAGGAATTTTAAATAAAAAAAAGAAAGGCTCCAAGTGACAGGCAAACGTTATAAAATATTTTACTTATTTTTTTAAGACACAGTATTACCATGCACAATCTCAACAGTAATGAAAAGCACTTTTATTCAAGTCAGAAACTTCCTTTTTATGTATGAACACACACACACACACACACACACACACACACACACACACACACACACACACACACACACACACACACACAGAGTTCAAGGAAAATATGCCACCTTACTCCTGCATTCTTTTCATACATGATGCCAAGTTTGTGACACTAAGAAAGGGTGAAATACATTTTTGTTATGGAAATGAAAAGTCATGGCTGCTCTAAAGTCCATTGCTCTCAAAATGTCCAAATAAACACATTGGACTTCAAAGAGGAAGAAAAGAGATAGTTAAAAGGCAACACTGACATGCTTTCCCTTCGAAAAACATACTGGTGTTGAAATATTAACAGCAATGTTGACGCTGAAGCTCTGATGCTTTAACTGGCGCTTAAAGATGTGGACGTCTGCTGTGTCATCAACCTACTGATGAGGAAATCCTGTGCTGCTTTAGGAAAATAATCAGTGATGGCATGGTGCGATGTGACCTGGCATGAAGTGGAGTCATTAGCTTGAAGTTCATTCACTATAAGTTCATTATAGTAGTTTCTAATATCCAATATTGTTTTTATTCAAAGAATGACACATGATATATTTAATCTACAACTCCAATTCAGAAAAAGTTGGGATGATTTATTGAAATTAAAACTGGGGGGGGGGTTAAAAGTAAATAATCTTTGACCTGTATTGAACACAAAACAATACAATACCACATGACTTGATGTTTTACCTGATGAATTTTATTTATTTTTTTAAATAAACATTTATTTCAATTTTGATTCTTGCAACCGGGCGGCACGGTGGTGTAGTGGTTAGCACTGTCGCCTCACAGCAAGAAGGTCCAGGTTCGAGCCCTGTGGCCGGCGAGGGCCTTTCTGTGTGGAGTTTGCATGTTCTCCCCGTGTCCGCGTGGGTTTCCTCCGGGTGCTCCGGTTTCCCCCACAGTCCAAAGACATGCAGGTTAGGTTAACTGGTGACTCTAAATTGACTGTACCGTAGGTGTGAATGGTTGTCTGTGTCTATGTGTCAGCCCTGTGATGACCTGGCGACTTGTCCAGGGTGTACCCCGCCTTTTGCCTGTAGTCAGCTGGGATAGGCTCCAGCTTGCCTGTAGAACAGGATAAAACGGCTAGAGATAATGAGATGAGATTCTTGCAACCCTTTTAAAAAAAAAGTTGCAGTGGTAAACTATTTACCACTTTATAATTTTGCCATTCCTTCTCACAACACTTAAAAGATGTTTAGGGGCTGAAGACGCCAAGTGATGAAGTGTTTCAGGTGTTACAGTACTTTGACCCATTCTTCTTGCAAACAGGTCTCAAGGTGTGCAACAGTACAAGGTCGTCATTGTCATAGCTTTCTTTTCAAAATTTGCCACACATTTTCTATTGGGGACAGAGGGGACAGGCTCCTTCTTCTTCCACAGCCATGCCTTTGTAATGTGTGCAGAATGTGGCTTTAGATTGTCTTGTTGAAATATCCCTGGGACATAATGTCGTCTTGAAGGCAGCATATGTTTCTTCAAAATCTCACTGTACTTTTCTTCATTAATGCTGCCATCACAGAAGTGTATGTTACCTTTGCTAAGGGTACTGAAATAACCCCATACCATAACCAACCCTGGCTTTTGGATTTATTCCTGGTGACAGTCTGGATGGTCCTTTTCTTCTTTGGTCCAGAGCACGTGGCGTCCATTTCTTCCAAAAAGACCTGGAATACTGACTCATCTGACCACAATACACATTTCCACTGTGTGATGGCCCATCCCAGATGCCTTCAAGCCCATAGAAGTCGACAGCGCTTCTGGACACAGGTAACATAAGGCTTCCTTTTTGCACAGCAAAGTTTTAACTGGTATTTGTAGATGTAACTCTGTATTGTAGAGCTTGACAAATGTTTGCCAAAGTAATCCTGAGCCCATGCGGTTATATTAGCAATCAATGGTTCCTGATGCAGTGCCATTTGAAGGATCAGAGATCACAGGTGTTCAGATTAGGCTTGTGCCCTTGCCCTTTATTTGCCAAAATTCCTGCAGATTCCTTGAATAATTTCATGATATTATTAACCATAGAGGATGACATATCCAAATCTCTTCATATGTTTCTTTGAGGAATATTGTTTTTCAACATTTCAATAATTTTCTCACACATTTGTTGACAAACTGGAGATCCTCGGCCCATACTTGCTCCTCAAAGTCTCGGCCTTTCCTGGATACTGATTTGTACCAAATCAGGATTACAATCATCTGTTGACATCACCTGTTTCAAATCATATCATTATTTAATTGTTTTATCTCATTACTAGCTCTAAATTGCTCCGTCCCAAATTTTTTTGGAACGTGTTGGAGACCTGAAACGCAGGAATGGATGTATATTAACACATGAAGTGAAGTTGACCAGATAAACCATGAAATATCTTGGGTTCATTCTGTCTGTAATGTCAGAGTAAATTTAGAAAAATGACTGCTTTCTTTTTGTATTTTCCATATGTCTCAACTTTTTCTGATTTAGGGTTGTATTTTTAGTTGCATTTAATGTTGGAACAAGTTCCCCTTATAACATTTACAGCAGCTATAAAAAGTTCTTCCGTCACTTTCTCTTGAATTTGTTGCAACTCGTTACCGAGAAAGCATAAAGCTCTCCATCATAAAGCCTGCGTTGTAAAACTTAAAGTTTGAATTTAACCTCTAATGTTGGAGACGGCTTCCAAAATAATAATAATAATAATAATAAAAAAAACCTTTTCCTCGCAGAAAATTATTACACACATTCATTCATATGGTACATCATATTCTGTTCAAGTCCCTGTGAATGAGTTGTACAGAACGAGTATTATAGAAAGGTTATGAAATGAAATCAAATGTTAGAACTAGCATATTAATATAAAGTCTTCCACCAAGTACTGTAATAACCAGGCCCTTAAGGCAGCGGCGGCGCGGATCTCCATTACTATAGCCCTCTGCCTCTCGTCTATTACATAGCTAGGGTTACAGTGAGGGGCTGGTCCTCTGGCAACCGTGAGAGTTTGATTCCCTATTCGCATTCATTTTATGGCGTGCCTCACCAGATAGCAGTAGGTACCATTTTTACGATGGTCTTTAGTACTGTATGACCCAGTCAAGATGTAGACACGTGAAACCACTAGGCCCTTCTGATCAGTACAAATCGGGAATTCAACAACGCTGTGGCATAAGTGAGAAATAAAACCTGATGGGACAATCAGTTTTAGGAAAATTACATTTACAGTCACGGTTGCATTTAATGTTGTGGAAGTTATTTCCTGTTTTTACTTATGTGATAGCAGCTATAAAAAGTTGCTCCTTCACTAGTTTCTCCTTTTTCTTCTTTCTCTTGAAGTTAATAAGATGAAAAATGCAGATTGTCGTGTTAAAGGATACAGCCACACTAGCCTGGGTGAATATAAGAACGCATAATTACCTCCACCAAGGAGGTTATGTTTTCGGTAGCGTTTGTTTGTTTGTTGGTTGGTTGGTTTGTCTGTTAGCAACATTACGGAAAAAGTAATGAATGGATTGCTCTGAAATTTTTTCCAGAGGTGAGACTGGGCACAAGTAACAATCCATTAAATTTTGGCGGTGATCCGGATGACCTTCTGGATCCCGGATTTTTTTAAAGGATTAATTTTTTCCCCATTGAAATGAATGGGTGCGCGACACAAAAAACAGGTTTTTCCTTCTGTAGGCCAAACTGTAAGGTGTAAAGCCATGGAACTTGGTACACTAATAGAGGAATAGTGGACCCTGATTGATTTCATCAAGTTTCATGTTGGTATGTCTCATGCTGTAGCGCCACCAACTGATCACAGTTTTACATGCGTTCATGCACGTAACTTTTGATCCGTATGTCCGATTTTCATAAGTCTGGTGCCGTTGGAATCCTTGGAGCTAGACGATTCCAACGCATCATTCTCCGCCTAATTAGATTTTCCGCCATTTAGAATTTTGTCCAAAGTGACGGTAGAGTGACCCTGGCCGCATGTTTTGTCTGATCATCACGAAACTTGGCACACATGATCTCCAGTCCATGCCTAATGAATGATATTCGTTTCGCCCTCATACATAGAAGTGTTCGCCCGTGGCAGCCAATCAAAATCAATGGCGAAGCCACCAAACAGGAAGTGAGCTCATATCACGGAAATGCTTTGACTTATCAAGACCATATTTAGTGGCATGACTTTGGACACCATCCAAACTATACTCATCAAATATGGTGTCATTTGGCCACTAGGGAGTGTCACAATTAGCAGAAATGTATTTTGGCTCATATCTCAGAAACGCTGAGACATATCAAGACCATATTTGTTGAGATGACTTTTGGCACCAGTTCATGTACCCTCATCAAATTTGGTGTCATTTGGCCACTAGGGGGCGCCACAATGAGCAAAAACGTGTTTTGGGTCATATCTACTGATTTAGAATTACATCTACATTTTCATGTTAGTGATGCTCTGGGATGTCCCTGTAAAGAACCTTGCCAGCCTGTCATCTTCGTATGAGAATCCGCCTTGTGTCTTGGCCAAACTTTCGCGTGTTGACACAAAACTTGTCGTGTGGGCGTGCGGTCGCCTCTCTTGCCGGGTCGCCATGGCGGCGCACCTGAGCAAGCACACTTTCACATTTTCTCTGGAAATGCATTCTAGTTATTATTATTACCTCTGCCAAGGAGGTTATGTTTTCCGTAGCATTAGTTTGTTTTTTGTTTGCTTGTTTGTTGGTTTTTCTGTTAGCAACATTACGGAAAAAGTAATGAACGGATTGCTCTGAAATTTTTTCCAGAGGTGTGACTGGGCACAAGTAACAATCCATTAAATTTTCGTGGTGATCTGGATCACCTTCTGGATCCCGGATTTTTTTAAAGCATTCTTGGTGGAGGTCTGTGCTCTCCGAGTGCTTTTCTAGTTATTTCTCTGTTTAGCCTTTCCGTCCACAGTAAGACAGCGTTTTCCACCGCAGAAAATGCTACCTTTTAGAAATGCTCTCTGAGACGCATGAATTTGAAAACGCTGGGTTCATGTTGTAATGTGGACATGGAAAATGGAGAGTTTCAGAAACAATGACATGCGGTTGCTGTGACACTGGAAAAAATTTGTACTTGAGACACCAAAACAAACACCATAGTTGAAATACAGTCAATGCTGCTCTGTCTATCTATCAACTTTGCTCATTTACCGAGAGGTAAATCTTTGTTGTATATCCCCATATTTACTTCCACTTTCCCAATCAAAGTTTTCTAAAGATTTTTGTGTTTTATATTCCTTTATATCCCGAAGCATTAAGTCTACCTCATCGTCCGAACATGTATAAATAAATTAATAAAATTTGCACTTCTTGGTTGAGTCATATAACAGTAGGCTCTGTTAAGGTCTGGTCCCACAATACCAATAACTGTAACTATAGCTACCACTATAATGATAACTATAAATAAATCGGTCTCCTGAAGTTTATGTAGTTGGTGCTCACACCAGACCGAAAACGATACCTATAGCCCAGGCTCGGTGAGATTATCCGTATCAGTGAGATTGCTTCTGGGAGCAATTTTTCCAGGCCTGGACCTGATCTAATAAAACATCTAGCCAATCAGGGAAGTGTTCACATGTGACATTGTCTGAGCACGTGCTATTTTCAACAGGCATCCTTGTTGCATCATGAAGTCACGGAAAATAAAAAATATAATACAAAGCACGGATCTTTTATTCACGGATATGTGATATTTTCCATGAAATATCAATAATAAAGTAAACATATAAATGGAGGTAAGATATTTTAATTATGAGCTTCGGCAGTCCAAACATTTAATTGTTTTCAACTTCTTAATTTTTTATCCCTGATACATCATCCGTCTGAAATCGATAACCAATCTGTAATATACTGAAACGTCCATGACCAATCCATAAATTATTAGCATCCGTAATACATCTGTATTAAAATTCGTTACAACTCTGTATTTTGTATCCTTTTTTATTATATTTTCGTAGTCCGTGACCTATCCGCATTTTGTCAACCACTGGAGTGTTTGTTTTGAAGTCCAGGCTGTACAGTATGACCCGGAATAATGTGCTACTACTTGGGGGGAAAAAACTTCCATGACTATTCCTAAGTTGCATGCATTTATTTCCTTGAGTGTCAGGACCAAGTGATATTATAGTCGAGATTATAGTTGTGGTGTGACTGCTCCAGACTGGAACTAAATTCAGGCAGAGAGATAGTCATAGCTGTAGTTATAAGTATAGTTATAGTTATTGGTGTTGTGGAACTGGGCCCTTACAGTCTCATCAACTAGCTGCTAACTTTAGCTTGTCACGTCAGAAAATGATTGACGTTCACACCCTTGCAATCAAAACCGCCAACTGGAAGTGCCATTACAATAAACACTAAGACGTTTCAGCCTTTTGATGTGGATGTAGAACATTTGGAATATGGTACAAAAATGATAGTGTGTACCGAGAAATATTTTTTACATAAAACTGATGTTTTTAGATTTACCCAGTTTAGTATGGACATACGCAAAGAGAAGTGCAAAGTCCTCTGTTTTGAAGATTTTCCTATGGTGGAAAACTTCCTGACTGTTCCCAAGTGTGACACTAGAAACTCTATTCAGAAATGTTAAATAAACTTCTCCATGTAAATGATGTCGGATACAATATGTTTTAACATTATTTGAGAAGACGGGCGGCACAGTGGTGTAGTGGTTAGCACTGTTGACTCACAGCAGGAAGGTCCTGGGTTTGAGCCCAGTGGCTGGCGAGGGCCTTTCTGTGTGGAGTTTGCACATTCTCTCCATGTCTGTGTGGGTTTCCTCCGGGTGTTCCGGTTTCCCCCACAGTCCAAAGACATGCAGGTTAGGTTAACCGGTGACTCTAAATTGACCGTAGGTGTGAATGTGAGTGTGAATGGTTGTCTGTGTCTATGTGTCAGCCCTGTGATGACCTGGTGACTTGTCCAGGGTGTAACCCGCTTCTCGCCCATAGTCAGCTGGGATAGGCTCCAGCTTGCCTGTGACCCTGTAGGACAGGATAAGCGGCTACAGATAATGGATGGATGGATGGATGGATTATTCGAGAAAGAAATGAGTCAAATACATTTAGCAGTGCTGTCCAAATTTCATGAAATGGAGAAATTCCTTTCTTCCATTTACTTAAACAGATAAGTGAATCTTCACCAGTGGTGCTCACTTAAAAATCCCCTCATTATATTATGTTCAGAAATAATGCAATTTATTCCAGTGTTGGTTTTTAACTTGGGGGGGAAAAAGAAAAGAAAAAGAAGTTAACAGAGTGAGTTCTCAGTTCTGGTGTAGAGCCAAATTAAAAGCAGTGGCTCTGTGGGGAGGTTGGGAAGTCTTTCTAACTCCACAACGTGCATCGCCTCCTTTGGAGCAATTAGCCTGCACATTCTGGGGTCTTTCTACCGAGAGGTTTAAAAACCACTATGAGGTTTCTGTGAAGATTCCAGGGTGGCCGTTTCTATCGGGGAGGCTAATCGGGGTACTGTGGTTAACTTTGGTTAAGTGCCACACACACACACACACACACACACACACACACACACACACACACACACACACACACACAGAGAGAGGAACAGTCTCCTGCGACACAGCTGTACATACTCAGGCTAAAAACAAAGCAGAAGAATAGGGGAGTTAAAGTGTATAAGGGGCAGGTATTTACGGCTATTTATGGCTAAAGAATTACATCAAGCTCTTCCTCACTATAGTGAGGAGTTTTATCATGACTGGTGATCACTGAACATGTTTTAACTTGTCCCAGGTTTATTGCAATCAACTCATTCTAATGCAATATCATTTTTAGTAATAGTTTATGCAACCTGTATGGTGAATGCTTCAAAAAGATTTAAACACATGTATATTTAACAGTTATTCCACGAAATCGAGTCGTACATGAGCTGATAGCCGACGAGGTGCGTAGCACCGAGTCGGTTATAAGCCATGTACGTCCAGATTGAGTGGGATAACTGTTTTATTCGATCCACATTCACTGGATTTTGAGACACAGACGATTTTTATTTTTTATTTTTTGCAAAGTCAATCAATAACAAGTGTTGCCAGGCAAAACAATCCTCACCCGGCAGCACTTATTTCATACCTGTATGTCGATAATGGTAACATTTCTCAATCATCAGCTGTCAGGTTATAGTCCTATGAAAATCCATGACCTTGAGTTTGACATTTCAAAAAGTCATTCAAGGTCAAAGGTCATGGTGCCAAATGAAAGCCCATATGGCACTTCCTATAAGTTGAGAATGATAAATATCTGTCGACCATCAACCGTTTTCAAGTAAAATCCGTGACCTTGAGTTTGACCTTTCAAGGTCACTCAAGGTCAAAGATCATAGTGCCAAATGAAAGGCCATATGGTAGTTCCTATATGCTCATAATAGTAAACATCTGTCTATCGGCAACCACTTTGGAGTTATAATGGAAAATATGTTATTTTGACCGAAAGGTTGATCTTTCCGGTGACCTTGACCTTGACCCGATTACCTCCAAAATTTAATCAGGTAATCTACAGACCATTGCCCACCTACACTGAAAATGTGAAGTCAATCGGTGCAACTGTCTAGACGCTAGATTGTTAAAAGACAGACACACAAACAAACAAACAAACAAACTGATTGCAATACTTCACCCTGCTTACTCTGTCATGGACGAGGTAAAAATTTTGTGCAACACGTCTGACAAAATAATTTCTGCTTAGAAGTAAACAAATCGGTGAAATGACAGGAGCAATTTATGAAAAATGCTATAATAATAATTCTTGAAAAATAAAAAAGATACGTTCTTACAATCAAATACTTTTATTCCACATTTTATTGCTTTTTTTGTATTTTGGGGGTTTTGTTTTCGAGTAGAGTTTTTATTTCGTCCTCGGTTGGTTCGGCTACACGCTCCGCCATTTTCTTCTTCTCCTTTAGGGTTTATTTGGCAGTTGCCAAACCAACTTAAAGGCGCATTACTGCCACCAACTGGGCTGGAGAGTGGAACTGGAGCTATTGAGCAAAAAACAAACAAACAAACAAACAAACCCTATATTCTTTTAGCTATTTCTGTTTCTTTTAAATACTTGGTAACAAAGTGAAACATCTGACTTCATGTGTGCTGCTGTAGCGGTTCACTATTGGTGGGTGGAGCACAGAGGACGGCAGGACAGAGATCAGGTTCAAACTAGCGTTTATTGCTAGACTTTTCAGTTTAACAATACTTCACTCACTCAAACAGACACACACACACAACTGGCGTCTTGTTCAGGGCTGAGCTCCTTCTGCTCTCGCTCTCCCTCCTGATATAGGGCGCGGTCACTGGGAAGACACAAACACAGGTTAATTGCTCTCAGGTGTAGTGATTCTGCCACTTACCTTCCCTGACTCCGCCCTCCTGTCACAGACCGGCGCTTGACCATGCCCCCGCTGCCACATACCCCCACCGCCCGACTCAGGCCGGGCGGCCGTCCCGTCCGGCCTGCAGCTGACTCCCCTCCCCCCCCCTGACGGGAGAGGAAGTCCGCCATGACCATCTGTGCCCCCGGCCTGTGGACCACCTTGAAATTAAAGGGTTGGAGCACCAGATACCAACGGGTGATCCGCGCATTGGCATCTTTCATGCGGTGGAGCCACTGGAGGGGTGCGTGGTCCGAACAGAGGGTGAAAGGGCACCCCAGCAGGTAGTACCGGAGGGCGAGAACTGCCCACTTGATGGCCAAACACTCTTTCTCTATGGTGCTGTAGCGCCCCTCACGCACCGACAGCTTCCTGCTGATATACAGGACAGGGCGGTCCTCCCCCTCCACCTCCTGGGACAAAACCGCCCCCAGCCCTCTGTCCGACACATCGGTCTGCAACATAAAGGGGAGAGAAAAGTCAGGGGAGTGTAGAAGTGGCCCCCCACACAGTGCAGCCTTTACCTCTGAGAAAGCCCGCTGGCACTGCTCTGTCCACTGGACCGGATCTGGTGCCCCCTTTTTAGTGAGATCAGTCAGCAGGCTGGTGACGTCCGAATAATTAGGTATAAACCTACGATAATAGCCAGCCAGCCCCAGGAACTGTCTCACCCCCTTTTTGGTCTTGGGCCTTGGGCAGGCCGCAATTGCTGCCGTCTTATTAATTTGGGGACGCACCTGCCCGTTGCCCAAGTGGAAGCCCAGATACCGTACTTCCACCCGCCCAATTGCACACTTGGGTCGGGGAGAGGTGGTCTCCACAGGGGACCGGAGAGGTACGTGATGCCAATGTCCCTTTTTGAACCTCCGGCCCTAGCTCCGCCTTCTCCGGAACCACCGACACCAACGCCACGGGGACCTCCTCATTCCAGAGTTTAAGCAGATTGAGGTGGTAAATCTGTAGCGCCCCACCCCTGTCCGTTCGCCTCACCTCATAGTCGACATCCCCGACTCGCCGTGTGACCTCAAAGGGTCCTTGCCACTTGGCGATCAATTTGGAGCTCGACGTGGGCAACAGTACGAGTACCTTATCTCCCGGAGTGAACTCTCTAAGGCGCGTACCCTTGTTGTACAGGCGGGCTTGCCATTCCTGGGCCTGCCGCAAATTCTCCTGAGTTAGGTGGGTGAGCGTGTGGAGTTTTGCGTGCAGGTCCATAACGTACTGAATTTCATTCTTACTTTGTGAAGGTCCCTCCTCCCAATTTTCCCGCAGCACGTCCAGGATGCCGCGCGGCTTATGCCCATATAATAATTCGAATGGGGAGAACCCCGTGGAGGCTTGGGGGACCTCTCGCACTGAGAACAGCAAGGGTTCAAGCCACTTATCCCAATTACGTGCGTCCTCACTTACGAATTTCTTGAACCATTCCACTAAACCGTCCGTTTGTGGGTGATACATGCTGGTGCGGATCGGCTTAATCCCCAATAACCCATACAGTTCGCGCAGTGTTCGTGACATAAACGTAGTGCCTTGATCAGTCAGAATCTCTTTCGGGATTCCAACTCGGGAGATGACGCGGAAGAGTGCCTCTGCAATACTGCGTGCTGAGATATTGCGCAGAGGCACTGCTTCCGGGTATTGCATTGCATAGTCCACCAGAACTAATATAAAGCGGTACCCTCATGCTGACCAATCTAATGGCCCGACGAGATCCATCCCAATTCTCTCAAACGGGGTCTCGATTAACGGTAGAGGGCGCAAAGGCACTTTTAGAATGGCCTCTGGGTTTACTAACTGGCATTCGCGGCATGCCGTACACCACCTACGGACATCACCGTGAATCCCCGGCCAATAGAATCGGGCCATTATTCGGGCTAGTGTTTTATCCTGCCCCAAGTGTCCAGCCATGGGATTAAAGTGAGCCGCCTGGAATACCAATTCCCGGCGGCTCTTCGGAATTAAAAGCTGCGTGACTCGCTCTTTAGTTTGAGTGTCCTGCGTCACTCGGTATAATCTATCCTTCATAATCGCGAAGTAGGGGAAGGACGGGGTGGCGTTCGGCTGGAGCGTTTGACCATCGATTACTCTCACTTGGTCAAACGCATGCCGCAGAGTCTCGTCTCGCGACTGCTCTAATGGGAAATCCACGAGGGATTCCCCAAGAGAGAGAGGAGGAGCCAGGGGCTCCTCACTCTGATGCGGAGATGACGTAGACGGCTCTGTGACAGCTGCTCCTGCCAAAGCGACACCGGGACCTCCCCCTGTCAAATGGCAGGACCCACTCTCTACTAGGCGTGTCATTAAACCCCGAAATCCCGGCCAATCAGTCCCCAAAATTAAAGAGTGGGTAAGGCGAGGATTAACCGCCGCCTTCACTATAAATTTTTCCCCTCTGAAAATAATGTGGACCGACACCAAAGGGTAGCGGTGAACATCCCTGTGCACACACAACACCTTCACCCCTTGTGCTCCCCCCAGTGCCTCGTTTTGAACCAGGCTTTGGCGAATTGAGGTCTGATTACAACCAAAATCCACCAACGCCTGATATGTAGCCCCTTGGATACTCACCGGTATGCGATACGCTCCGGCCCGATCGAGGGCGGCCTCTGGCGCGTCAGGGATCCGAACCACCGTGCCCACTTCCATTGCTGTGCACTGCTGTTGAAGGTGGCCCGGCTCCCCGCAGTGCCAGCAAACCAGCCCGGGCTTTCCCTCTGCACCGGTGATCTGGGGCTCACTCACCTGAGGTGGGGGAGAGACAGACACAGAAGGGAGAAACGGGAGGGCACCGCGGGTGCGGCGGGCCGGCTGGGGTGGTGCCGGCCCCCGCCTCTGCGGTGGGGGAATGGGGCGAGGACGGGACACAGGAGGAGGGGGAGAGAGAGAGAGAAGAGGAGACAAGAGAAGATGCCATCTGCTGTCCTGCCGCCGGGACAGTCGCCAGATGATCTTCCGCCAGCTCGACTGCCTGATCCAGCGACGCCGGGTGGTGGCACTGGACCCACTCCGCGGTTCCTGCTGGTAAGCTGGCGATGAACTGTTCCAGTACCACCTGGTCGATGATTCCCTCGGCGTCACGATCGTTGGCCCTCAACCACCACCAGCAGGCGTCCCGGAGCTGCTGGCCGAACGCGAATGGCTGGCCGACTTCCTCCAATTGCAGCACTCGGAAGCGCTGGCGCTGTTGTTCCGGTGTGCACCCCACACGCTGGAGGACGGCCCAGCGTAGGCCCGCGTAGGCCAGCCAGCGGTCGGCGGGGAGCTGTAGAGCAGCCAGCTGTGCCTCTCCCGTTAGCAGGGGGAGGAGGCGCACCGCGCGCTGCTCCATCGGCCACCCCGAGGCTTCGGCGACCTGTTCAAACAACGTGAGGAACACCTTGGGGTCGTCCTGCGGGCCCATCTTGGTGACAGTGAGGGGAGACGTGGCCCGCGGCCGGAGTGCTGGTGGACCCCGCCGACGTGAGGAGATGCCGGAACGCCTCGCGATCTTCCTGTTGGGCCAGCACCAGGGCTTCGAAGCGCCGCTCTTGTTCCTTTCGGAGTGTGACGAGCGCCTGGTGCTGGCTTTGCTGAGCTGTGGCGAGGGCGTGGACCAGGTCGGCGAACGGGGAGGATTCCATGGGGCTGCTGGGTTCGTGCTCCATTCTCCCGGGTTTCGGCACCACTGTAGCAGTTCACTATTGGTGGGTGGAGCACAGAGGACGGCAGGACAGAGATCAGGTTCAAACTAGCGTTTATTGCTAGACTTTTCATCTCATCTCATCTCATTATCTCTAGCCGCTTTATCCTTCTACAGGGTCGCAGGCAAGCTGGAGCCTATCCCAGCTGACTACGGGCGAAAGGCGGGGTACACCCTGGACAAGTCGCCAGGTCATCACAGGGCTGACACATAGACACAGACAACCATTCTCACTCACATTCACACCTACGGTCAATTTAGAGTCACCAGTTAACCTAACCTGCATGTCTTTGGACTGTGGGGGAAACCGGAGCACCCGGAGGAAACCCACGCGGACACAGGGAGAACATGCAAACTCCACACAGAAAGGCCCTCGCCGGCCCCGGGGCTCGAACCCGGACCTTCTTGCTGTGAGGCGACAGCGCTAACCACTACACCACCGTGCCGCCCGCTAGACTTTTCAGTTTAACAATATTTCACTCACTCAAACAGACACACACACACAACTGGCGTCTTGTTCAGGGCTGAGCTCCTTCTGCTCTTGCTCTCCCTCCTGATGTAGGGCGCGGTCACTGGGAAGACACACAAACACAGGTTAATTGCTCTCAGGTGTAGTGATTCTGCCACTTACCTTCCCTGACTCCGCCCTCCTGTCACAGACTGGCGCTTGACCACGCCCCCGCTGCCACAGCCGCCATTTTGTTTTTCTCTACTCACGGTATATGAGCTGATATTCTAGTAGTAGAGTAGCCAATCAGAGCACGCGATTGCTCATATCCAGTGAATGTGGATAGAATAATTGTTGATATGTAAAAGTTTTCTTGTGAGGATGTCTGCCATGGGAAAGTCTCAATAACAGGTTTTGCAGTTTCTCTCTAAAGTGACAAGCTTTATTATGAACTTGTCTTATTAACTTCAAGAGAAAAGAAAGAAGCAGCTGTTTTCAGTTGATATAATATGAGTGACAACAAAAATTAATTGTATTAATTTACTGAGGTATAAGAGAACAAAAAGACATTGGGACATGCTGTTATAAAAAATAAAAAGATAAAAAAAAAAAGAATTCCAGGATGTTAACAGTTCCACTATGCCATCTTTGATTATCTTCCTATAAAAACATGCCGTCATGGTTTATTTCTCACTTCGTAAATACTTTTGACAGTCTAAATCCATACCTACCCTTTTTTATTTTATACAGGCATACATACTGTAGTTAAAGCGAAATAGATTTTTTAAGAGTGTCATCACTCAATGTCCCCCCATTATTATTTGAAACTAACACTCGACAATTATGGAATAAAGCTTGCTTAGAACAGGAAGTACTTTAGCTTGATTGATGTATCAGAGTACATTTTTAAAAGTTAAACGTCTAAATGTCAACATCCTTGTTTTTTTTTTTTTATATGTCCCCTCTTTGAAAAAAAATAAATAAATAAACAACCTTTACCTTGAGTGCTTTATTTTAAACCGAAGTCTTATGGCATCATTTCATATTTTATGACAATTGTACTGTTAAACTCCCCTGCAATTAACAAACCAAGAAACAGTACTTCAAACAAATCACACATTCCCGAACCAAATTGCCGAAAATGGCTTAGTTTTCTCCTCCTTGGGGGCCATTAGAAGTCAGCGCCGGCCGCAAGAGAGACAGGTCCGTACCTTTCATGCTCAACAAATTACTCTTAATTTCTCTCCTGTGGCTAATTTACCCAGGTTTTGATGTACCTTTTATGGGCAATATATTAAAGGCAGTGGCACGCAGTAATGAGGAACTGCTTCTGTTTAATGTCAGCTGGCACATTATTAGAATTCTCTGAAGAACACATCTCTCCATTTTTCAAAAAGAAAAATCCATTGCTCGAAATTAGGCTTTATGATTACATCCTCAGACAGTCAGAAATTGCCAATCCTGGCTGTCATCCTCATGTATTTATAATACCATCGGTCCTGATTTTTCTCTCGCTCAATATGAATGACATAAAAAGTCCCCATTTCTAATCGTCAAGCCCAAGATTGGGAGCGATGGAACCCAGTCGGCTTTGTGAAACCAACCCCAGAGTCCGCTTTGTGTTTAATACACTTGGAGTAATATATTTTTCACTCTGGGCTGCCGTATCATTTCCATATGACCCACCTGATCTCAGATTGAGCTGTATTATGAATGAGTGTTTAATCTTTAATATGCTTATTGTCCGGAAAGTGGTATTATGCAAACACTTGTGATTTCCATTTCAAGCCATAAGAATGAATTATGCTTTCAAATGAATTGGGGCCACAGGGAGAATACCAGAATGAGAAAGTGAGAGAAAGAGAAGTTCATGATAAAGTTTTGAATAAAGCATTGATTTTGTTGATGGATGAGGCAGAGGATGGGCTGGCAAATTGTTTGGAGCAATAATGCAACCTGGAAGTGTACGTCTAAAGCACACTGTACTTAGTAAGTTCCCAAATCACTCATATTTAAATTGAATACACGGAGGACTTGATTTTGCATATAAACCACATGCAAACTTGATAGCATCTGCAAAAAGGTGCAAGCTACTAACAGAGTCTGCAGAGGATTGGATCTTTCCATGCTTACTTTACCTCAATTTACATTTCTAGTCATACTTTAAGGTGCAAGATACAGGACACTCTCAATGTAAATAAGTTCATTCTGCACCTGTAGTGCAATTTATTGCTGGGTTTCAGTATCATGACTTTTCTTAGCGGTTTTACCAGAATTTAAATAGCTGGTGGTCTAAACAGCTGCCATAGTGCAAACAACTAGCGATAACTTATCAGAGTATGCTCGTAATCTAGAAGCCATTGCTCACTTTAGATATATTCAGAAGATTGCTATGTGCAATGGAATCGACCCCTAGAGTCTGGGAAAGAAGGATTTGTCATACGATCTCGAAAACTACCCTTCAGTCGAGTTCCCCGACATCTCGAACTATCTGGTGTTGCAGACGTCCTTCTACACCGCAAAACAGATGAAAGCGTGGAAGAGTATGGAGGCTTACAAGTTTTTTGTATGTGGCTGGGTAAAGGACCTTGCTATCAAGTCGCTGACGAATGAATTCTGTATTGTTTTTGCCCGTGTATGTTTTTTTCTTTAAGCTTTTCGTTCATGTCTTTAGAACGAAGCGCTGCAAGTTGAAGTGTAAACAAGCAAGACTTCACTTGATTCTCACTTGTGTTGGCTCTTATCTCTCAGGTAAATCATTCACAAAGATCATCAGAAACTGCTTTTAAGACCTGGATCTTAGTTAAACAAGACAGAGAAGTGATCACGACGCATTGTAACTGTACGGCTGGGTAAGAATTTTGTCACGACTTTCATGCATATGGACTTTGTGAGGGGTAAACAAGGAAACAACTGGGGACTTTAGCGCTTCGTGACTAAAAAAAGTACTGTAAAATAATGAGACACATAGCAAGAAATGTACTTGGAAACAGCTGGGGACTTTAGTCAGCTAAGGACATAGCTGAGAGGGATATACAAGGGAGATACAAACCTTTCACCAAGTGATCACTGCAAACTCGAGCATGCTTCGACTCAGCTCCCTTCGAATTCAGTGAGAGGTTCAAAAGCCACCTTTCTCGACCAGTGGCGGCTGCTGGTTTTTAAAACAGGGAAGCCCATTTTACGCATTCATCGTAAAACCTGTAGGCCGGATATCAAAGCATAGAAAGGTGTGCCCCATTAGCATAGTGAACTAGACAACCCCACCTAGTGGCAGAAAGTATTTTTGCTTGTACATTTCATGTTATAGTCTGGCTTGCCAGGCTAGTGCCTCATATCCTTAATCAAAAATATCAAACATCCAAAAATCACTGGCTATTCAACGAAGAGCCTTGAACATCATACCCTGATATGCAACACAGGGTCTTTAACACAACACCCAGCTGTGCAACACATCCTTGAACATCTTCTGCAACACAGTCTGGAAATTCATAACCAGCTAGGCTATGCAACACACAGAACCTTGAATATTACCCAGGTATAACCTATAACACAGAGCCCACCATTCTCTTAACATTACTGAACAATATACACACTTCAGATTCATGAACATTATATGATGCACACTATTTATACACAAATTCTGCCCTCCGCTCCTTTTCCAGAAAATGGTCTGTGACCCTGTCATACCAGCTGGTTGTGCTTTCCAGAGACTTCACCAATTTCTTCTCAATGGCCAGCAGAGCAAGACTACTAAAACGGTGTTGGCCCATTGTATTTCGAGTGAAAGACTTCACTCTTTTTAAACAAGAGAAGCTACGCTCTACTCCAGCTGATGTGGCGCCAATAGTTGCAACTAAAGACAGCAGCTTGTATAGCTGGGGCATTGAACTGTCCAGCTCCATGTCTTTGAAAAACAACAGAGAATCACTCAGCTTGCCCAGAGTGCCTTGCAAGTCAGTGTTTTTGTACCAAACCTGCAGCTCAGACCGTAGTCTCCCTAAATCAAAAAAATGACCATAAATTTTCTCAACACTCTGGAATGCTTCCTCTGGAAACACCAGCTTCATTTCATCAAACCTTCCTGGGTCAACCAGTTCAAGGAAGCGCAGACTTTCCAGATTTGCAAAACGATGAGAAATCTGTTCAATTATGTTATCAAAGATGGCCATATACAAATTTCTGTAATGCTCCTGTGGATCTGACAACGTGGAACGGCGCTTTCTCAAGGGCACATCTTGAGGGTCTGTTGTCATATTTGCAGCTTTGACATACACAGCTTGAAAAGCCTCCTCTGACCTTTTCTGCACTGCAAAAGAAAGCAGGGCCTCTACTCTCTTTTTGCAGAAAAGGACATCCATGGCCTTGGCTTGCACAATGTCAAACACAACATCTGTCTCACAAAAGATGTCATAGTAGGACTGCAGCAGGAAGGCAAACTCAAAGTCCTCCATCCTCATCACATACCCCTTGGCACAGTCAACTGTATCATCATCCATGCTTTTATCAGCAATTAAGCTGTCAAAAATCCTGATCAAAGCATCATAATTTTCAAGCACAGTGCCCACTATGCGGGAACTAAAATTCCACCTAGTAGGTGCATTTCGGGGTAGCCTTGAACATTCTGCAGATTCCAGAAAAGATGTTCTTTTAGTTGATTTTGCAAAGAATGTCGCAAACCCAGACAACGTTGCAAAAAACACTCTTGCTTGAGGTATGCATTTAGCACCCTGGGACAATACCAAGTTCAGTCTATGTGCATAACAATGCACAAACATGGCACTAGGAGCTACTGCCCTGACTCTGGCTTGCAGGCCATTGAGAGACGATGCCATAACTGCAGCCCCATCATATGTTTGTGCCACAAGTTTTTCCTCAAAATTGTAAGCATGCATATTCTGCTGCAAAACCTCAAACACAGACTGAGCATCGCGGCCTTCTGACATATCAAAAAATCCAATAAAACACTCCTGGATTGCACCTGCCCTATCCACATAGCGAACAATGACAGACATTTGGGCATGACAGGATATGTCTGTGGTCTCATCCACCTGCCAAGCAAAAAAGGGAGCAGCCTGCACTTCACTGGTTATCTCGTCAGAAACAGTGGCAGCAAGTGCATTGATCAGGTCATTTTGAATGGTGTGAAACATACCAGTAAACACAGCTGATGGCTGAAAACGTGTGGCTAGGACAGAGTCATATTTTGCTAATGTTTCAGTAAATTCTCTGTAATTCCCCTTGTTGTCTGATTCATGACTCTCATTGTGCCCCCTGAATGACAGTTCCTGATGGCCAAGCAATGAGGTAACATCTATCAAACGTTTCAGGAAGGCCCTGTTTTGAGTGACTATTTCATTATGCCTTGCACACTGTATACGAGCACATTCATCGATGGCATGTTCCACCCTGACCCTCCCCAGACAGCTAAGTCTTGCACATGAAGTGACATGCTCATTGCTCGTTTCATGCCTTTTGCAAGCCCTTTTGAAATTCACCAGGTCCCCAAACCCATCTTTTGACCAAACTAAATTTCCCTGAGAGGGCTTCATCAAAAGACATGGCCAACAGTACATTTTATTAGTCACAGGAGACCCAGTCAACCAGTTCACATTTTCATACCAAGACACCTGAAAAGACCTGTTATGACCTGCTGATTTTTGAATGAGATTAAGCTTGGGCTTTGGTCTGCCTTGCTCTTTAATTCTCACTTTCTCCTCATATGGCAGAGTGTCAAAACGTTTTGACAAAAGCATGTCCACGACGTTTGCCATTATAGCAGATAGATACCAGCTGTTAGCAGCTAGCACTGCAGATCCCAATAAGGCTCAAGCTAGCCTACAACCTTGAACTACAAATTAAATAAACGAGTGAATTCACGAATTAAAAAAAAAATTCACGAATGATCAAACTGATAGAATGGATGAAAGTTAACGGAGCACAACGAGTAATATTTACATTTATTTACAGAGTAATGTACAGAGACATCAATGAGAAGAAACGTTTATACGAAAAGAAATTCGGACAGCACTTTGGCACACGACTACACTTTATCGACATCCGCTAGGGACTGATCATGCTTCCGTGTTCCTCGCCGATGCCGAAGTACAGAGCCCGCCATCCTCATGTCTTTCAAACACTACCTCCAATAATCCTTCATCAGCCCAGCTTCTTGTCCCTCCCACTGTCTCGTTTAGTCCCAGAGAAGCCGGGCTTCCCTGGAAGTGACGATTTTGTCGATTTTAACCAATAACAACTAGCCGAAATTGGCTGTTCAGAGCCCTCTCATAGACTGCAACGGATACCCGGCTGCCAGCGCATAGAGCCCATTGAAATAAGAAAGGTTACAGCCAGTGTTGCCAGATTGGGCGGTTTTAAATGCATTTTGGAGGGTTTTGAACATATTTTGGCTGGAAAATGTCAGCAGTATCTGGCAACGCTGGTTACAGCCTGGCAGCAAAGGTGATTCTCGTAGCGAACTGCAAGTTTGTCAGACATCACTCAAATAAGTTACAGGATAGTTATGAACGTAAATACAATCTTGGGCATATATTATGTTATGCAAGTTATTGTTTTAAATGAGAATTCAACGTCATAGACGCCACAGTTTGGGGAGAGAATTTTAGGGGAAGCTCGGCTTCCCTTGTTGTCTCTGAGAAATCGCCCCTGTTCTCGACGTCTTTTTGTGAAATTATGTGTTCGTTTATCCTTTTTATTAGTTCAGGGGGAACCCTGAAGAAACTTATCAGTTTCACAGTTTGATCAGTTCGAACGACCTAAAACAACACAAGCATAAGGCATTTTTAATCTACCTTCTCCGTACAAACATTTTGTCAACTGAGCTTTGGTAGACCACCAGCTAAAGTTTTGAATAACTAATGAGTTGGACGTGACGTCATGTGAAACCCAGCAATTGCAGCCATAACATCACTTTGCATACATCATCAAATTTAAGTCATTGGTGCTAGCTTACCAGGCTCTCAAGGGGTCAGGGCCAGCTGATAAGTGGTGTCTCAAACAGAGGAGGTGGTCTGAGACACCACTTATCAGCCACCTACAATGCAGTCCTTGGCACACTTCCCAGAAAACTGAATACACGTCCACACCAAAAGTCAGCTGACTTCAATGACTCAGAGAGAGTCAACAACCCACAGATCACCCTAATGACTCTCTAGGCTGCTAACACCATTTGCACCTGGCCCCCAGTGACCTACACCTACAGGATGACTCAACGACTCTCCTTAGGATTACTTTTGATCCACTAGAATAGCTGGACTCCCCACTAGGCAGACAGAATTGAAGAAGCCTTTTGGATGAGAAGTGAAACGTCTTCAAAAATTTCAGCCAAGTCCAGGTGCCTTTTTTAGCACCTATGGTTTGCATTCTGAGTCCTTATATAGGCACACTGATTGCGTCTTAATCCCATGTAGGTGTGCATCATTCGTAGCACACGTGTGAGTCAATTCAGAGTGCACCTGAGAGTCCTTCTGTTGCGCATGCTAACAAGTGCAGGTGTGACAACTAGACTAGTATACTACAACCCCGATTCCAAAAAAGTTGGGACAAAGTACAAATTGTAAATAAAAACGGAATGCAATGATGTGGAAGTTTCAAAATTCCATATTTTATTCAGAATAGAACATAGATGACATATCAAATGTTTAAACTGAGAAAATGTATCATTTAAAGAGAAAAATTAGGTGATTTTAAATTTCATGACAACAACACATCTCAAAAAAGTTGGGACAAGGCCATGTTTACCACTGTGAGACATCCCCTTTTCTCTTTACAACAGTCTGTAAACGTCTGGGGACTGAGGAGACAAGTTGCTCAAGTTTAGGGATAGGAATGTTAACCCATTCTTGTCTCTAGTTGCTGAAATGTCTTAGGTCTTTTTTGTCATATCTTCCATTTTATGATGCGCCAAATGTTTTCTATGGGTGAAAGATCTGGACTGCAGGCTGGCCAGTTCAGTACCCAGACCCTTCTTCTACACAGCCATGTGGTTTGGCATTGTCATGTTGGAAAATGCAAGGTCTTCCCTGAAAGAGACGTCGTCTGAATGGGATCATATGTTGCTCTAGAACCTGGATATACCTTTCAGCATTGATGGTGTCTTTCCAGATGTGTACAGTGGTGCTTGAAAGTTTGTGAACCCTTTAGAATTTTCTATATTTCGGCATAAATATGACCTAAAACATCATCAGATTTTCACACAAGTCCTAAAAGTCGATAAAGAGAACCCAGTTAAACAAATGAGACAAAAATATTATACTTGGTCATTTATTTATTAAGGAAAATGATCCAATATTACATATCTGTGAGTGGCAAAAGTATGTGAACCTTTGCTTTCAGTATCTGGTGTGACCCCCTTGTGCAGCAATAACTGCAACTAAATGTTCCCGGTAACTGTTGATCAGTCCTGCACATCGGCTTGGAGGAATTTTAGCCCATTCCTCCATACAGAACAGCTTCAACTCTGGGATGTTGGTGGGTTTCCTCACATGAACTGCTCGCTTCAGGTCCTTCCACAACATTTCGATTGGATTAAGGTCAGGACTTTGACTTGGCCATTCCAAAACATTAACTTTATTCTTCTTTAACCATTCTTTGGTAGAACAACTTGTGTGCTTAGCGTCGTTGTCTTGCTGCATGACCCACCTTCTCTTGAGATTCAGTTCATGGACAGATGTTGTGACATTTTCCTTTAGAATTCGCTGGTATAATTCAGAATTCATTGTTCCATCAATGATGGCAAGCCATCCTGGCCCAGATGCAGCAAAACAGGCCCAAACCATGATACTACCACCACCATGTTTCACAGATGGGATAGGGTTCTTATGCTGGAATGCAGTGTCTTCCTTTCTCCAAACATAATGCTTCTTATTTAAACCAAAAAGTTCTATTTTGGTCTCATCCGTCCACAAGACATTTTTCCAATAGCCAATAGGACAAGCCAGAGTCCACGTGATCTTTAGCAAACTGCAGATGAGCAGCAATGTTCTTTTGAGGAGCAGTGGCTTTCTCCTTGCAACCCTGCCATGCAAACCATTGTTGTTCAGTGTTCTCCTGATGGTGGACTCATGAACATTAACATTAGCCAATGTGAGAGAGGCCTTCAGTTGCTTAGAAGTTACCCTGGGGTCCTTTGTGACCTTGCCGACTATTACACGCCTTGCTCTTGGAGTGATCTTTGTTGGTCGACCACTCCTGGGGAGGATAACAATGGTCTTGAATTTCCTCCATTTGTACACAATCTGCCTGACTGTGGATTGGTGGAGTCCAAACTCTTTAGAGATGGTTTTGTAACCTTTTCCAGCCTGATGAGCATCAACAACGCTTTTTCTGAGGTCCTCAGAAATCTCCTTTGTTCGTGCCATGATACACTTCCACAAACATGTGTTGTGAAGATCAGACTTTGATAGATCCCTGTTCTTTAAATAAAACAGGGTACCCACTCACACCTGATTGTCATCCCATTGATTGAAAACACCTGACTCGAATTTCACCTTCAAATGAACTGCTAATCCTAGAGGTTCACATACTTTTGCCGCTCACAGATATGTAATATTGGATCATTTTCCTCAATAAATAAATGACCAAGTATAATATTTTTGTCTCATTTGTTTAACTGGGTTCTCTTTATCTAATTTTAGGACTTGTGTGAAAATCTGATGATGGTCATATTTATGCAGAAATATAGAAAATTCTAAAGGGTTCACAAACTTTCAAGCACCACTGTAAGCTGCCCATGCCACACGCACTAATGCAACCCCATACCATCAGAGATGCAGGATTCTGAACTGAACACTGATAACTTGGGTCGTCCTTCTCTTCTTTAGTCCGAATGAGACGGCGTCCCTGATTTCCATAAAGAACTTCAAATTTTGATTCGTCTGACACAGAACAGTTTTCCACTTTGCCACAGTCCATTTTAAATGAGCCTTGGCCCAGAAAAGACGTCTGCGCTTCTGGATCGTATTTAGGCCAAAAAAAAAAAAAAAAGAAGTGTGTTTCCGGTAACATGAAATACTAAAATAAGGTCTGTAGGTAGGAAAAAGTTTTTTTTTTCTTAATTTTTTTTTTTATTTTGTTCGAAAAAATTAACACAAGTAAACATCTTACAAAATAGTATTTTGGCACAGAATCCTTTATACCACACATCATAATAAAATAAAAGTGTTTTAAATCTTTAAACGAATAAAAAAAATATTGTGAGAGTTCGAGTTATGATCTACGGAAGCATATTGCTGCCACACTCAAAAAAATTGGCTTAGAATCAAGTAATTACGTGAAAAGATATTGTTAACAAAGTTATCACGTTTTTACAATATATTTATCATGTAATAACATAACATCACATAATTTCCTGATATGAAATTATCATGTTATTTCATGATATTTTCATGTAATAACGTGAAAACACCTTATCAAGAAATAACGTGAAAATAACGTCCTAGGCTAGGCTACTTCCATTAAAAGCAGACGGCCTAGCCTACTGTAGAACTTGGGTCGAGCAAAAACACCGAGCAAAAACATGGCTGAATCCTGAATGACTCCTATTTGTATAAATAGGGGACTACATAGGCGGCAAAACGTAGTGTTTTTCCCTGCCATGGAAGTGCACTTGTATACTTACGAGGAAGCAATTTGCATTACAGCCTTGAATGAGGATTCAAAATGGCGGCTTGGCTCAGTTTTCCCTTCCTCCTTCAGTATACAAGTGCGCTTCCGTGTTTATGCAGGAGGGCTGATAGAAGTGGTGAAACATTTTACTTTTTATCGTTTCTTTCACAACTTGAATGCGTTGAAACAAAAAATTATGACAAACTAACGCCGCTTACACTAAAATATCGAGGGAAATTTGTAATAAAAACTTTACGGTCGGCAATTTCGATGCGGAAATTCTCGATCGGTCGGGTTACCAGAAACACACTTTTTTTTTTTTTTGGCCTTAGATACGGCTTCTTCTTTGAACTATTGAGTTTTAGCTGGCAATGGCGGATGGCACGGTGAATTGTGTTCACAGATAATGTTCTCTGGAAATATTCCTGAGCCCATTTTGTGATTTCCAATACAGAAGCATGCCTGTACAGTATGTGATGCAGTGCCGTCTAAGGGCCCGAAGATCATGGGCACCCAGTATGGTTTTCCGGCCTTGACCCTTACGCACAGAGATTCTTCCAGATTCTCTGAATCTTTTGATGATATTATGCACTGTAGATGATGATATGTTCAAACTCTTTGCAATTTTACACCGTTGAACTCCTTTCTGATATTGCTCCACTATTTGTCGGCGCAGAATTAGGGGGATTGGTGATCCTCTTTCCATCTTTACTTCTGAGAGCCGCTGCCACTCCAAGATGCTCTTTTTATATCCAGTCATGTTAATGACCTATTGCCAATTGACCTAATGAGTTGCAATTTGGTCCTCCAGCTGTTCCTTTTTTCTACCTTTAACTTTTCCAGCCTCTTACTGCCTCTGTCCCAACTTTTTTGAGATGCGTTGCTGTCATGAAATTTCAAATGAGCCAATATTTGGCATGAAATTTCAAAATGTCTCACTTTCGACATTTGATATGTTGTCTATGTTCTATTGTGAATACAATATCATTTTTTGAGATTTGTAAATTATTGCATTCCGTTTTTATTTACAATTTGTACTCTGTCCCAACTTTTTTTTTATGGTCTAGCGTGACTTCTTGGTCAATTTGTTTGCATTACTCCACAAAAATTATGGCAATGCAGTATTAGAAAAGCAGTGTTGGGCACGTTACTTTCAAAAAGTAATTAGTTATAGTTACTAGTTACTTTTCCCAAAAAGTAACTGAGTTACTAACGGAGTTACTTTGTCATAAAAGTAACTAATTACCAGAGAAAGTAATTATTCCATTACATTTTGTTCCCCCTCAAAAAAAAAAATCAAATTAAATTAGTATATAATCATAATAAAAGTGAATGTTAAATGTGTTTAATGACTGAAATGGACACTTAACAGAACCAATTAGTAATGTTATCTACACTATATTAATATTTTTGTGGGACAATGTGAGATAAGACATCTATCAAATGTAATATATTTTTGTAGTTATTAAAATTAAGTTACTAATTACTGGCCACTGACGAGGACAAACGCTTTGTTCCTCGACATAATGTGCATTGCACGTAAACACTCTTGCCTTTTATTTCAAGTAATGAAAAGTAATGGCTGTATTTCCAATGTGAAAGCGCAGTGCTGGGCTGACCGCTCGCCATCGCTGTCTTCCGATTGAAAGAGCGCGCAGTCGTGCAGTAGGCGTGGCCTACCCACGTATGTTGTCCAAATCTACTCTGATTGGCTTACTGTGCCGTTGTCTCGCGTCTCCCCGCCCCACACTAAAGCAGAGTAAAGAAAGGCTGAACGAGCAGAGTGCCAGATGAGAACAGCTTTAATAAAGTAACGCATAGTATTTTATTGTAAGTAACGGGAACGGCGTTATAACGATGTAAAAAGTAATTAGTTAGATTACTCATTACTAAAAAAAGTAACGCCGTTAGTAACGCCGTTTATTTGTAACGCCGTTATTCCCATCACTGTAGAAAAGAAATCAAAATAAAGTAGTAGCTAGTTTATTGCCTGTTTATTTAAAAATATATGTATTTACCTGCTTATCTTCCATCTGTCTGATGCGTGACACAACTTTGTGGCAAAACAAAGTTGGGATCACATCTGGCTTCAGTTGTCATTTCTGCCTCGTGTCTCGCTTCTTCCCAGTGATTTTTTCATACAAGTCCTCCACAAAACAATCTTGTGTAAAATGCTCACTGCACAATTTGCGCCTTTTTCCAGGAGTAAAGTTTTCTCACTTTACTTGAAGAAGCCACTCGACCAAACGTCTTGGTTCCAGGATGGAATGAGGAAGAGGTGTGGAATCCTATGTCATGCAGCACCACCCTTGTTTTTGTCTCCTAATACATACATGTCTCTGGCTAATCCAGTATGGCCGCGCCCAGGGAAATGGCCAAACGGACGGATGTTGCAACTTTAACGTTTTTTAAGTTAAAGTCAGCTTAATTTTTTTTCGTCTAGAACAGGGCTTTTCAAAGTGTGGGGCGCGCCTCCCCTGGGGGGTGCCAGAGTTCTTCAGGGGGGGTGCAACGTGAGGAAACATAAGCCAGAATAAGTTACTATTGTGGACATTTAGCGAACTTCAGCTAGCCTTTGCCAGAGACAAAATGGATCGATTTTTAGTACCTACAGCTACAGTGAGTGAGGAGACAGAGTCTGGGCCAAGCAAAAAACCAGACCCTCCAGGATTTAGCGATGTTGCGATTCAACCAATCCCCGCGAATTCAGGGCGGTGTTGCAATTATATCCAATCACCGCAATCTTCCCACAAATTTGACCAATCATTGGTGTCGTCTTGAGGTGACGTCAACAAACGTGCGCGGTGTTGCCAGATTGGGCAGTTTTAAGTGCATTTTGGCAGATTTTGAACATATTTTGGACTGGAAAACGTCAGCAGTATCTGGCAACACTGCATGTGCGAGACAATGTTTATATAGGCTTAAATTCTGTTACTGAAAGTGTGTGATGTTTACAGTGAAGCACTGTGTGCACTTTACATTTTTTTTTACTTAATACAAGAAATTAATGGCTGCCAACATTTTTGCCAAAATGGTATTTTATTTTCCATTGTTTCGAAAGCTTCAGCATCATACTGTGAGATTCTGTTCAAATTGTTTTTTGTCTTCTATGAAGCCTGAGCCATTTATTTAATTAGTTTATAATTATTGTTTAATTTAGTCTTCAGGAGAGACTGCCTGCACACAGTACTAGTATTAATAGTTTTTTTTCTAACATGAAAGCTGAGGCATTTATATTATATTTTAAGGTAACTTCATGTTGTGCTGTGAGATTCTATGCACTTCAACTTTTGAACCAACAGGTGCATTTGGATAAGTAAAGCCTATTTTTCTGCATTTTTGTAGTCCTGGTAATCTTTTATATTGGTAAAGATGTTTATAGGACCATTTCTCAGTGTTTTGTTTTTTTAATCAATAGTTTTTCAGTAATAACTTAATATTTAACATATCACTCAATTTTAATCACAAAAAGAGAAAATTGCAACAGTTTCTTGCAACTTTCACTTCCTCCTGCAATGTAATCGCAACAAAAACCTAAAAAACACTGCAGCCTTCATCGCAATTTTTTGGAAAACCCCCGCAACATCAGATATTTTTGTTAAGGTTTTGCTAGGATTCAAACCTGGTTTGCTGGTGTGATAATCCAGCAAACCCCCACTAGGCCACCAGGGTGATGACACAAGTGCAGAGGTGTGAGGCAGAAGTAGAAAAGTATCAAAAAGTTTATTTACAAAATGTACAATCCACGGCAAAAAACAAAAGAAATCCAAAAGCTCAGAAGATAAAGGGAAAATAAAAAATATCCAAAAGTTCAAAGTCCAAAAATAAGAAAAGAAAAGGCAAAAATGCAAACGCTCAGAAGATCTCAAAAATGGTAAAAACAAAATTCAAAAAGGTCCAAAAAGAAAGCAAAGTACAAAACCCACAAAGACACAGGCAAGAAACATGGAACAGAGGGAACTAGCACTAACAGGCATAGCATAGGAAAAAGACTCCGTGACAAGGGAACAAACAGAGGGGTATTTATACACACACTAATTAAGGAACAGGGCAGGGCAGGAAACGGGCAATGAAGACAAACACAAAAACACAGTGGCGGCCTCTAGAGGCCAAAACAAACATGACAAGATGGAAATAACAGTGGCCTCTAGAGGCCAAAACAGTCCCAGTCCTAACAGGACCCCCCCCCCCCCCCCCCCAGGAGCGTCTCCTGACATTCCCAGGGCGATCCGGATGGGCCGAATGGAAGTCCCGGCATAGTCCTTTATCTAGAATGTCCCGGGCGGGGACCCAACAGTGTTCCTCAGGGCCATAGCCCTCCCAATCTACTAGATATTGAAGCCCGCCGCAGACCCGGCGGGAGTCAAGCAGGCGATGCACAGTGAACACAGTCTGACCCTGGAAGATACGGGGGGGGTGGGGGGTTCCTAGGGGCAGGGGCATACATGGACGTCAGTACGGGCCGCAACAGGGAAACATGGAATGTGGGGTTGATCCTCAGAGTCCGGGGCAACTGGAACCGGTAGGCGACAGGGTTCACCCTGCGCACCACCTTGAATGGGCCAATGTAGCGAGGAGCAAGCTTGCGGTTCTCCACCCACAGCGGGAGGTCCTTAGTGGACAGCCAAACCCGCTGCCCAGGGCGGAAAGCGTGGGCAGGTCTTCTATGGCGGTTGGCCTGAGTCTGGTTGGTTCTGGAGGTCTGGATGAGGGTCTTCCTGACCTTGCTCCAGGTCTTGCGACACCGTCTCACATATTGGTTGACCGAGGGCACCCCCGCGTCCTCCTGGTCCGGGAACAGAGGTGGCTGGAACCCGAATTGGCACTGGAATGGTGACAGCTTGGTGGCCGATGACTGCAGGGTGTTGTGGGCGTACTCTGCCCATGGCAGCCAGGTGCTCCACGATGTCGGGTTATCCATAGCCAGGCCTCGCAGGGTGGTTTCCAGGTCCTGGTTGAGCCTCTCCGTCTGGCCATTGGACTGTGGGTGAAACCCAGAGGAGAGGCTGGCAGTGGCTCCGATGACCTTGCAGAACCCGTGCCACACTCGGGAGGAGAACTAGGGCCCTTGGTCTGAGACGATGTCCTGTGGGAGACCAAAGACTCGGAAGACATGAGTGAATAATAGTTTAGCAGTTTCAAGAGCAGAAGGGAGCTTGCACAGTGGTAAAAAGCGGCAGGCCTTGGAGAATCTGTCAACTATGACCAATATGACAGTGTTACCTTGTGACTCAGGGAGACCCGTGATGAAGTTGACTGCCACATGGGACCAGGGGCGCCGGGGAATGGTCAGAGGATGCAGGAGACCCTGAGGGCGCTGTCGTGGGTTCTTGCTTCTGGTACACACTTCGCAGGAAAGGACGAATGACCTCACTTCCTTCTCCATGCTAGGCCACCAGAAGCGCCTTCTCAAAAAGTCCAGGGTCCTTCAAGCTCCCGGGTGGGCGGTGAGAGGGGACGAGTGACCCCACTGGAGAACCTTGGCCCGGGCTTGATGTGGGACTTACAAGAGGCCCGGTGGCCCCATCCCAGGACCGGGGTCCTGGTGTTGGGCTCGTTGGACGGCCTCCTCAATACCCCAGCGGACAGGGGCCACAATCCGGGACACCGAGATAATAGGCCCAACTTCACTCTCCCTGTTAGTGGCAGAGAACAGCCTGGACAGTGCATCAGGTTTGGTGTTCTTGGAGCCGGGGCAGTACGATAGGGTGAAGTCAAACTGACTGAAAAACAGGGCCCACCTAGCCTGTCGTGGGTTCAGTCTCTTGGATTGCTGGAGGTACTCCAGGTTCTTGTGGTCCGTCCAAACCAGGAATGGATGTTGCGCTCCCTCCAGCCAGTGCCTCCACTCCTCAAGGGCCAGTTTGACCGCTAGCAGTTCTCAATCCCCCACATCGTACCGGGACTCTGCAGGATTCAGGCGGTGGGAGAAGTATGCGCAGGGGTGCAGCTTTCCTTCCGAACATTGAGAGAGCACCGCGCCGACACCACTGTCCGAGGCATCCACCTCCACGATGAATGGTTGGGAGGTGTCCGGGAGGACCAGAATGGGTGCCGTGCAGAAGTGGTGCTTGAGGTCTTTGAACGCCTTTTCCGCCTGAGGAGACCAGACATAAGATCCACCTGTCCCTTTGGTGAGGTCCGACATGGGTGCTGCTACAGAACTAAAGTTCCTGATAAACTTGCGGTAGAAGTTAGCAAATCCTAAGAACCGCTGAACCTCTTTGACAGACTTGGGAGTGGGCCAGTCCCGGACGGCCAGGGTCTTGGCTGGGTCCATTTGGAGTTGGCCTGTCCGTACAATAAAACCCAGAAAGGAGACCTCGGGAACATGAAATTCGCATTTCTGGGGCTTGGCGAACAGATTGTTTTGTAGCAGCCTCTGGAGAACCTGGCGGACATGGTGGCGGTGCTCCTGCATGGTCTTGGAAAAGATAAGGATGTCGTCGAGGTAGACAAAAACGTACAGGTTAATCATGTCCCTCAAGACGTCATTGATTAGGGCCTGAAAAACAGCTGGTGCATTGGTGAGTCCGAAGGGCATCACCTGGTATCCGTAGTGCCCAGACGGGGTGTTAAAGGCAGTCTTCCACTCGTCTCCCTGTCGGATACGGATGAGGTGGTATGCGTTCCGTAGGTCCAACTTGGTGAAGACGGTGGCGCCTTGGAGCAGGTCGAATGCTGTGGACATCAGCGGAAGGGGATATCGGTTGCGCACAGTGATCTTGTTCAGGCCTCTGTAGTCAATACATGGTCGGAGCCCCCCCATCCTTCTTGCCGACAAAGAAGAAGCCGGCACCAGCAGGTGAGGTGGAGGGTCGAATGAACCCAGAGACCAGGGCGTCTTTGAGGTATTCCTCCATGGCCTTGCGTTCTGGCTGAGAGAGGGAAAACAGTCTGCCACGAGGAGGGGTAGTCCCAGGGAGCAAGTCGATGGCACAGTCGTAGGCCCGGTGCGGAGGAAGAACGGCGGCCCTGCTTTTGCTGAATACCTCCTTCAAATCCCAGTACTCTGTGGGAACTTGAGATAGCTCGGTGAGATCAGGGGGCTCGGCAGGAGACACAGGAGAGCTAGAGAGCAGACAAGAGGCATGGCACGCAGGGCCCCATTCCACAACCTGGCTTGTTACCCAGTCTATGCGAGGGTTGTGGTGGGTAAGCCAAGGAAGGCCTAGAATCACTGGGAACTCTGGTGAAGGAATCAGGTGCAGGGATATTTCTTCCTTGTGACCTTGAGACTGGAGGAAGACTGGAGAAGTTACTTGGGCGACTCTTCCATCACCTAAGGCTTGGCCATCCAGGGCAGACACAGACAGTGGGACTTCAAGAGGTGCAGTCGGGACATTGATACTTTGGGCGAAGTGAACATCCATAAAGTTTCCAGCCGCCCCGGAGTCTAACAAGGCTTGACAAGAGTGGACGGACTCACCCCAGGAGATGGAGACCGGGATGTAAACTCCTTGGCCAGGAAGTTCAGGAGAGAGGGTAGGCCCCGTCACAACCCTCCCTCGGCTGGACGGGGTGGTCCTTTTCCCGAGAGTTCTGGACATGATGCTCAGAAGTGACCAGGCTCGCCACAGTAGATGCAGCACTTGTCCCTCCTTCTGCGCTCCCTCTCAGATGCGGAGAGGCGAGTACGACCCACTTGCATGGGTTCTGGACAGTCACTGGAGGAGGTAGACGGGCTCCAGGTAGAGGCAGGGAGGCCGGGGAGGCTCAGGACTTGGCGGCGTTCTCTCATCCTGTTGTCCAGACGAGTAGAATGTGAGATCAGTGTTTCGAGGTCACTAGGGCATCCGATAGAAGCCAGACCATCTTTGATGGGGTCAGACAGACCATGGTGGAAGTAAACAGTTCCAGTAAACAGCTAGAAATCAGAGCACTCGGGTCCCTGTCTCTGCCAGATAGCAGTGGCCCAGGCCCGCGCCTTACCAGCTAACAAGGTTATCACAAAGGCAATCTTGCGGCGATCCGTAGTGTAGGTGGTAGGCTGAAGCTCAAAGGTGAGTTGGCACTGGATAAGGAACTCTCGACACTCACTGTGCTTGCCGTCATACCTCTGTGGTGCAGGAAGGCTGGGTTCGCGAGGTGAGGAAGGCAGCATGGCAGGAGGCACTGGAGCAGGAGCGGATGGTGGAGCAGGAGCAGAATCAGGCGGAGGAGATGGGGGCAGAGAAGTCAGCTGTGCCAGGGTTTTCCCAATCTGCTGAAGCAGTACCTCGTGGCGAGCAAGGGTCTCATGTTGGCTTGCGAGAGTCCATCCATGAGTGTCCATGGTGGATCCGAGGCGTGTTAATGCAGCCATCATTCCCTGAAGGTTGGCCGGGTAGACAGATGAAGAAGCCTCTGCTGAGTCGGTCATGACAGAGTCTTTCTGTTAGGGTTTTGCTGCCTGAAGGTTAGCCGGGTAGACAGATGAAGAAGCCTCTGCTGAGTCGGTCATGACAGAGTCTTTCTGTTAGGGTTTTGCTGGGATTCGAACCTGGTTCGCTGGTGTGATAATCCAGCGAACCCCCACTAGGCCACCAGGGGGATGACTCAAGTGCAGAGGCATGAGGCGGAAGTAGAAAAGTATCAAAAAGTTTATTTACAAAATGTACAATCCACAGCAAAAAACAAAAGTAATCCAAAAGCTCAGAAGATAAAGGGAAAATAAAAAATATCCAAAAGTTCAAAGTCCAAAAATAAGAAAAGAAAAGGCAAAAATGCAAACGCTCAGAAGATCTCAAAAATGGTAAAAACAAAATTCAAAAAGGTCCAAAAAGAAAGCAAAGTACAAAACCCACAAAGACACAGGCAAGAAACATGGAACAGAGGGAACTAGCACTAACAGGCATAGCATAGGAAAAAGACTCCGTGACAAGGGAACAAACAGAGGGGTATTTATACACACACTAATTAAGGAACAGGGCGGGGCAGGAAACAGGCAATGAAGACAAACACAAAAACACAGTGGCGGCCTCTAGAGGCCAAAACAAACACGACAAGATGGAAATAACAGCGGCCTCTAGAGGCCAAAACAGTCCCAGTCCTAACAATTTTAGCCCGCAACAATCACAAAAAAGGCCCGTGGAATCCTGGGGGAACTGAAAAAAGAAGGAAGTATGACCACAATTATTTAAAGTTTGGATTTTCATGGACTGGATCTGACGGTGCTCCACTGCCACAGTGTGTTGTCTGCCAAGAGGTGCTAGCTAACGATGCTATGAGATGTTTAAAATGTGTAAAACAAGATGTTTTAAAAAGAAAAGCACAGATGTTTAAAATGTGTAAAAAAAGATGTTTTAAAAAGCACAGATGTTTAAAATGTGTAAAAGAAAAAAAAATAAAAATGTGTACAACAACCATTTTTTTTTTAAATACAAATGGAACATTAAGTATAGCAACAACAAAAATTGTGAGGGGGGGGGGCACTGTTGTTTATTTGCTATCTGAGGGGGGGCTGACTCTCCCATACTTTGAAAACCCCTGGTCTAGAACATCTCGTATTAATGTATCATATAATGATGACATTTTTTAACCCCGTAATTTAAAAATTTCCTGGTTAATCGCGTTAAGGCTTTGAATTACAGATCAGAAGGATGTGTGTTCAAATCAAGACCCTTAACCTTCTGTTCTGTTGTATTGTGTACCAGCCCAATGAGTAAATGTACTGGATTATATTTTACTTTATATGATATTTAATTTATCATATACATATTGTATGCACAGTATAACATTTTGTGAATTTTCCAAGTAGTCTAATTTCAAACTTTACATTATATTACTGCCAGTAAGTTACTGTTAATATGAAATGTTTTACAGTGTATTAGATGTTGAATGGCTGTTAAAAGAAAAAATAAAACTCGATTAATGTTGCACACTTTGTAGAAAGTGATATCGTAGTAATCATATTCCATTAAAGCATAGAAAAGAAAAAGAAAAACGGTGACTGTGGAGTTCATGTCATCTCCTCTGAAATATTACATTTACATTCTGCTTTTTTTTAACTATCTGCCTACATTTCCTTACCGTTTGCCTCCCTGTATTTTGTGCTTGACATCCCCACAGCAGTGGGTGAACATATTAAACTAATCATCCATTCTATCTAACCCCTAATATACTTAATCAGTATAATAAATGTTAATAATACTGCATAAATAGTTCCCGTTCACTCTCTTTTTCCTAGAATCATCTTTATCTACTTCCAGAGACTTGGTTATTGGTGTTAATGGAATAGATAATAATATGTTAAAAATTAATAGCCTTGATTTATGACCCTTCAAAGGCTCACAAAATGCGAATGTGCCCTGGATGGAATTTACAATTAACACCACTGATCTCGACACCATTTCATTTCGCCTTCATGACATAACATGTTTTGAGCAGATTTTTGACATTTCAGTGTCCTTAATTACACTGGAGTGTAAATATATTTTCACGCTCAGGTAACATGCTCAGGTAGAAGAATTCCTTCTGAGCAGTGGATTGATTGCATTATTCCATATGTCACTTTTGTGCAAACACTATGTTCAGCCATATGCTGTTTTTAGCTCATTCAGCCGTAGGCCAGGCCACATGAGCTTACGCGATCATGCGTCGTCCGTCTGTTATCCATCCGTCGTCCGTCCACAATTTGCAAAAATTGCTACTCCTCCTGCAAGATTGTTTGGATTTCGATCAAACTCGCATACAATGTTCCCCAGGTGGGTGTGCATATTTATAGTTTTATGGGTGTCTGAAATTTTTGGGTGACTCGTCACATTAAACGCCACTCTTTGTAAACTGCTGGGATGTTTTCACTGAAACTCACCAGAAGACTCTAAAGACATATTCCAACAAGAGTTGTTCACCAGGTGGCGCCACCTACCATGGATGTGGCTACACAGAGGTCATATGCAATTTCACGAAAATTGCTACTCCTCCGACAGGAGATTTTGATCAAATTCCTATGGATTGTTCTCCAGGTTGGTCTGTATAAAAGTTGTCAAGGCAGTGGTGCCACCTTTCATATTCAACATTGTATGGGTGTTTTAAAATTTTGGGTGACTCGTCACACCAAACGTTACTGTTCATCAACTGCTAGGATGTTTTCACCGAAACTCACCCAGAAGACTCTAAAGACATATTCCGACAAAAGTTGTTCACCAGTTGGTGATGCGGCGTCACAGGGGTCATATGCAATTTAAAAAAAAATCACTACTCCTTGTACAGGATTGATTGGATTTCAAACTCACACACAACACCAGTGGCCAGTATGAGCTACAGCCTCATTGAGGCTATTTTATGATCTGATATCAACACTCAAGCAGCTTTAAACACTTCACTAACCGGAACTAAAAAAAAAAAAAAAGCACGTGAAAAGTACTAACTTTTGTTTTATTCTACCGGGACTCTCCTTTGGATCCAACTTTGCTGAAGATCTTGAGAATAAATAGCCAACATGCACACAAATGCAAAATGTACACTTGGTACTCTGCATGTGACCTTATTCCTGTAATTACTCTTTGGAAATCACATGAAAATGCCTACTAGCTGCACATACTTCAGTACTTCAGTATTTCAGAGCTTTTAAGTGATACTTAAATACTTACAATATTCACCATTAGACTTTTTCTTCTAACTGTTAGTAACTGTAGGAATCAGAGCGGGTGGGTGGAGCACAGAAGCAAGGCAGGCCAGAACTGAGTTCTCAAAACTCTTTTTATAGACCTCTTGCAGTCACGTGACCGGAATGTAAACAGCCGCCATCTTGTCGGTAAAAAACACAGCTGAATATTGCTGCACTCGTGTACAAAATGGATCAATTTCATCCGACGGACTACACGGCTCATTTTTCTAATGAACAGATAACTAGATATATGTCTAAAATAAACGACCTACAGATTAGTGACCCTTATCGATTACCGGACATAGTTTTCACGACCGTGTCAGTGGATATTGAACTGCTAGCGGAATACCCAGACGTGTATAATTACCTCATTAACTTTCCCTCGCTGTTCAGTGGTGAAGCACTGCGTGCTTATAAATCTCTGGACAGTTATCTTTACAGAAATTCAGGATTTGTCAGCCCCCCTCAGATGTGGCATCTTGTAAACAAGAAAATAACAATCCTCATTGGATGGGTAAGTCACTTAAGTATTGAGACCCCGCTGGTCTTGCTATCTCGTCCGGAATGTTGTGCATGCGATGGAAATCGCTACAAACCGTCATTTTCTGCTGGAAACCAATGTCCAGTAAGTCCATACAGTTGTAGTGGATATTGAAGTCCGGTACAGACGAACAACACGCAAAAATACACACAAAAAACATAAAAAACGTGCACAGGTAGGGAGAGCTTGTAGTCTATCACTATTACTGTATATATGGTATACCTGATAGCAGCAATCCATTTTGCATGCCTGTCAGGGTCCCATGGCAGCCTACTGTCAAGTGTATGTGAGCATCATGGGTTTCCCACACTTGAAAGGGAAGGACTCGGACACAGGATTCCACTCGTCTTATGTTTTATTGATTTTCAGTGGAGTTGACGTTGTAGTAGAATTGTATATACAACCCCGATTCCAAAAAAGTTGGGACAAAGTACAAATTGTAAATAAAAACGGAATGCAATGATGTGGAAGTTTCAAAATTCCATATTTTATTCAGAATAGAACATAGATGACATATCAAATGTTTAAACTGAGAAAATGTATCATTTAAAGAGAAAAAATTAGGTGATTTTAAATTTCATGACAACACCACATCTCAAAAAAGTTGGGACAAGGCCATGTTTACCACTGTGAGACATCCCCTTTTCTCTTTACAACAGTCTGTAAACATCTGGGGACTGAGGAGACAAGTTGCTCAAGTTTAGGGATAGGAATGTTAACCCATTCTTGTTTAATGTAGGATTCTAGTTGCTCAACTGTCTTAGGTCTTTTTTCTCGTATCTTCCGTTTTATGATGCGCCAAATGTTTTCTATGGGTGAAAGATCTGGACTGCAGGCTGGCCAGTTCAGTACCCGGACCCTTCTTCTACGCAGCCATGATGCTGTAATTGATGCAGTATGTGGTTTGGCATTGTCATGTTGGAAAATGCAAGGTCTTCCCTGAAAGAGATGTCATCTGGATGGGAGCATATGTTGCTCTAGAACCTGGATATACCTTTCAGCATTGGTGTCTTTCCAGATGTGTAAGCTGCCCATGCCACACACACTAATGCAACCGCATACCATCAGAGATGCAGGCTTCTGAACTGAGCGCTGATAACAACTCGGGTCGTCCTTCTCCTCTTTAGTCCGAATGACACGGCGTCCCTGATTTCCATAAAGAACTTCAAATTTTGATTCGTCTGACCACAGAACAGTTTTCCACTTTGCCACAGTCCATTTTAAATGAGCTTTGGCCCAGAGAAGACGTCTGCGCTTCTGGATCATGTTTAGATACGGCTTCTTCTTTAAACTATAGAGTTTTAGCTGGCAACGGCGGATGGCACGGTGAATTGTGTTCACAGATAATGTTCTCTGGAAATATTCCTGAGCCCATTTTGTGATTTCCAATACAGAAGCATGCCTGTATGTGATGCAGTGCCGTCTAAGGGCCCGAAGATCACGGGCACCCAGTATGGTTTTCCGGCCTTGACCCTTACGCACAGAGATTCTTCCAGATTCTCTGAATCTTTTGATGATATTATGCACTGTAGATGATGATATGTTCAAACTCTTTGCAATTTTACACTGTCGACCTCCTTTCTGATATTGCTCCACTATTTGTCGGCGCAGAATTAGGGGGATTGGTGATCCTCTTCCCATCTTTACTTCTGAGAGCCGCTGCCACTCCAAGATGCTCTTTTTATACCCAGTCATGTTAATGACCTATTGCCAATTGACCTAATGAGTTGCAATTTGGTCCTCCAGCTGTTCCTTTTTTGTACCTTTGACTTTTCCAGCCTCTTATTGCCCCTGTCCCAACTTTTTTGAGATGTGTTGCTGTCATGAAATTTCAAATGAGCCAATATTTGGCATGAAATTTCAAAATGTCTCACTTTCGACATTTGATATGTTGTCTATGTTCTATTGTGAATACAATATCAGTTTTTGAGATTTGCAAATTATTGCATTCTGTTTTTATTTACAATTTGTACTTTGTCCCAACTTTGTTGGAATCGGGGTTGTAGTAGGGTTTTCCAGAAGAAAAGGTAGAAGTAGAAGGCGGAAATATGGCGTTTGACCGACAAGGTGGTGTCTGTTTACAATCTGGATTGGATGTGATGTCACATGCAAGTGCTCCATTTGTAGCTTTTCACACTCTCCCAGCCACACACGCATGCACACACAAGTGTTCTGGTTGGGGAGAGAGCTCCCTTTCTCTGCTCTCTCTTTCCTTTCATAGGGCGTGGTCACTGGGGAAGACACACAAACACAGGTTAACTTACATCAGGTGCAGTGATTCTGCCACTCACCTTCCCTGACTCCGCCCTCCATTCACAGACCGACTCTTGACCATGCCCCCGCTGCCACATACCCCCACCGCCCAACTCAGGCCGGGGAGCTGTCCGGCCTGCAGCCGACTCCCCCTCCCTTGACAGGAGAGGAAATCTGCCATGACCATCTGCGCCCCCGGCCTGTGGACCACCTTAAACTTAAACGGCTGGAGTGCCAGATACCAATGGGTGTTCCGTGCGTTGGCATCCTTCATGCGGTGGAGCCACTGGAGGGGCACGTGGTCCGAACAGAGGGTGAAAGGGCGTCCCAGTGGGTAGTAGCAGAGGGCGAGGACCGCCCACTTGATGGCAAGGCACTCCTTTTCTATGGTGCTGTAGTGGCCCTCATGCACCAACAGCTTCCTGCTGATGTACAGCACTGGATGATCCTCCCCCTCCACCTCCTGGGACAGAACAGCCCCCAGCCCTCTGTCTGGCGTGTCCGTCTGCAAAACAAAGGGGAGAGAAAAGTCAGGGGAGTGTAACAGTGGCCCCCCACACAGTGCAGCCTTTACCTCAGAGAAAGCCCGCTGGCACTGCTCCGTCCACTGGACCGGATCTGGTGCCCCCTTTTTAGTGAGATCAGTCAGCGGGCTGATGACGTCCGAATAATTAGGTATAAACCTACGATAGTAGCCAGCCAGCCCCAGGAACTGTCTCACCCCCTTTTTGGTCTTGGGCCTCGAGCAGGCCGCAATCGCTGCTGTCTTATTAATTTGGGGACGCACCTGCCCATTGCCCAAGTGGAAGCCCAGATACTGTACTTCCACCCACCCAATCGCACACTTCTTCGGGTTGGCTGTGAGACCCACTCACCTCAGCAACCCAAGGATGGCCCTTAGGTGTTCTAAATGCCGCGGCCAGTCATTACTATAGATTATGATATCGTCAGGTATGCAGCCACATAGGTGGCATGGGGGCGGAGGACCCTATCCATAAGCCGCTGGAATGTAGCGGGTGCCCCAAACAGCCCAAAAGGAAGTGTGACAAACTGTTGTAAGCCAAATGGTGTGGAAAAGGCCATTTTCTCTCGGGATAATGGAGTCAAGGGGATCTGCCAATATCCCTTTGTCCCTTTGTCAAATCCAGTGTCGAATAAAAATGAGCCGTGCCTAGTCGATCAAGCAACTTGTCAATATGAGTCATTGGGTGCGCATCGAATTTAGACACCATGCTGACTTTTTTCTATAGTCCACACAGAACTGGACCGACCCGTCGGCCTTGGGAACCAAGACCACCAGGCTGCTCCAGTCACTGTGGGACTCCTCGACGATGCCTATGTCGAGCATGGCCTCAAGTTCTTCCCAAACCACCTTTTTTTGTGTTCAGGCAGCCTGTAAGGGCGGCTGCACACTACCACCCCCGGGGGCATCTCAATGTGGTGTTCTATGAGGCAGGTGCGGCCGGGCAGGGGCGAGAACATGTCAGAAAATTCTGTTTGCAACTGGGCAACCTCCATGAGTTGGGTCAGGGAGAGGTTGTCTCCACAGAGGACCAGAGTGGTAGTCAATGTTCCCTTTTGAACCTCCGGCCCCGGCTCCACCTTCTCTGGAACCAACGACAGCAACGCCACAGGGACCTCCTCATTCCAAAGTTTTAGCAGATCGAGGTGGTCAATCTGTAATGCCCCACCCCTGTCCGTTCGCCTCACCTCATAGTCGATGGCCCCGACTTGCCATGTGACCTCAAAGGGTCCTTGCCACTTGGCGATCAATTTGGAGCTTGACGTGGGCAACAGCATGAGTACTTTATCTTCCGGTGCGAACTCCCTAAGGCGCGTGCCCCTGTCATACAGGTGGATTTGCTGTTCTTGGGCCTGCCGCAAATTCTCCTGGGTTAGGTGTGTGAGTGTGTGGAGTTTTGCGCGCATGTTGATAACATATTGAATTTCGTTTTTGCTTGTTGAAGGTCCCTCCTCCCAATTTTCCCACAGTACATCTAGAATGCCCTGCGGCTTACACCCATATAATAATTCGAATGGGGAGAACTCCATGGAGGCTTGTAGGACCTCTCGCACTGCGAATAACAGGGGCTCGAGCCATTTATCCCAGTTGCATGCGTCCTCGCTTACAAATTTTTTAATTATGCTTTTGAGGGTGTGATTAAACCGTTTGACTAAGCCGTCCGTTTGTGGGTGATAAACACTGGTGCGGATCGGCTTAATTCCCAGTAACCCATACAGTTCGTGCAGTGTGCGTGACATAAACGTAGTGCCTTGATCAGTCAGAATCTCTTTGGGGATTCCGACTCGGGAGATGACGCGGAAGAGTGCTTCCACAATACTACGTGCTGAGATACTGCGAAGAGGCACTGCTTCCGGATATCGCGTTGCATAGTCCACCAGAACTAAAATAAAGCGATATCCTCGTGTTGACCGATCTAATGGCCCGATGAGATCCATCCCAATTCTTTCGAACGGGGTCTCAATTAATGGCAGAGGGCGCAAAGGCGCTTTTGGAATGGCCGCTGGATTTACTAACTGGCATTCGCGGCACGCCGTACACCACCTACGGACATCGTTGCGAATCCCTGGCCAATAGAACCGGGCCATTATTTGGGCTAGTGTCTTATCCTGCCCCAAGTGTCCAGCCATGGGATTAAAGTGAGCCACCTGGAATATAAATTCCCAGCGGCTCTTTGGTATCAAAAGCTGTGTGATCGGCTCCTTAGTCTGAGTGTCTTGCGTCACTCGGTATAATCTATCCTTAATAATGGAAAAATAGGGAAGGACTGGGTGGCGTTTGGCTGGAGCATTTGACCATTGATTACTCTCACTTGGTCAAACGCATGCCACAGAGTCTCGTCTCGCGACTGCTCTAACAGGAAATCTGCGAGGGATTCCCTGAGAGAGGGAGGAGGAGCCTGCTGCTCCTCACTCTGACACGGTGATGACGTAGACGGCTCTGTGACAGCTGCTCCCGCCAATGCCACACCAGGACCTCCCCCTGCTAAACTATGGCAGGCCCCACTCTTCACTAAATGAGTCATTAATTCCCGAAATCCCGGCCAATCAGTCCCTAAAATTATCGAGTGGGTAAGGCGAGGATTAACCGCTGCCTTTACTCTAAATTTCTCCCCTTGAAATAGAATGTGGACCGACACTAAAGGGTAGTTGTGAACATCCCCATGCACACACAACACCTTCACCAATTGTGCTCTCCTCAATGCCTCGTCTTGCACCAGGCTTAGGTGGATTGAGGTCTGATTACAGCCAGAGTCCACCAAAGCCTGATATGTATCCCCTTGGATACTCACCAGTATGCAATACGCTCTGGCCTGATTGAGGGCGGTCCCAGGCGAGTCGGGGATCCGGACCACCGCGCCCACCTCGCCAAGCACTGATGCTGGAGGTGCCCTGGCTCCCCGCAGTGCCAGCAAACCGGCCCAGGCTCTCTCTCTACACCGGTGTTCCGGAGCTCACTCACCTGAGAGGGGGAGAGACAGACACGGAAGTGGGAAACGGTAGGGCACCGCGGGTGTGGCGGGCTGGCTGGGGTGGAGCCGGCCCCCACCTCCACGGTGGGGGAACGGGGCAAGGACAAGGAACAGAAGGGGAGGGGGAGAGAGAGAGAGAAGAGAGGAGAGAAGAGGAGACATGCTGTCCTGCCGTCGGAACAGCCGCCAAATGGTCCTCCGCCAGCTCAATGGCCTGATCCAGCGACGCCGGGCGATGGCACTGGACCCACCCTGCTGTTCCTTCGGGAAGTCGGGCGACGAATTGTTCCAGTGCCACCAGATCGACAATTCCCTTGGTGTCGTGGTTGTCGGCCCTCAGCCACCGCCGGCAGGCATCCCGGAGTTGCTGGCCAAACGCGAACAGCCGGCCGACCTCCTCCAGGCGCAGAGCATGGAAGCGCTGCTGTTGTTGTTCCAGGGTGCACCCCACACGCTGGAGGACGGCCCAGCATAGGTCGGCGTAGACCAGCCGGCTGTCAGCGGAGAGCTGTAGCGTGGCCAGCTGCGCCTCGCCCGTTAGCAGGGGGAGGAGGCACGTCGCGCTCTGTTCCACTGGCCAGCCCCAGGCCTCTGCTGCCTGCTCAAAGAGCGCAAGGAAGGCCTCGGGGTCATCGTGCGGGCCCATCTTCGTTAGGGTGAGGTGGGGAGGGCCCGCGGCGGTGGCGATGGTGGACCCCGCCGATGCGAGTAGGTGCCGGAACACCTGGTGATCTTCCTGCTGTGCCAGCACAGGGCCTCAAACCTTTGCTCCTGCTCCTTCCGGAGGGCGACCAGTGCCTGGTACTGGCTCTGTTGGGCCGTGGTGAGGGCATGGATCAGGTCCTTGAAGGGGGAGGACTCCATGGGGCTGTTCTCCTCTGTGCTCTGGTCCCGGGTTTCGGCACCACTGTAGGAATCAGAGTGGGTGGGTGGAGCACAAAAGCACAGCAGGCCAGAACTGAGTTCTCAAAACTCTTTTTATTTGTAGCTTTTCATACTCTCCCAGCCACACACGCACGCACACACACACACAAGTGTTCTGGTTGGGGAGAGAGCTCCCTTTCTCTGCTCTCTTGCTCCTTTCATAGGGCGCGGTCACTGGGGAAGACACACAAACACAGGTTAACTTACATCAGGTGCAGTGATTCTGCCACTCACCTTCCCTGACTCCGCCCTCCATTCTCAGACCGCCGTTTGACCACGCCCCCGCTGCCACAGTAACCTTTAGCAGCTGACAAATAAACACCCAACCCATTGTCTTGGTTGTTAATAGCCCCCAAGCATAACTACACCATCACTTGTTTACCGCAATGCATTGTGGGGAATAGCTGGGGTTGGTCATTGAGCAATATCATCGATGTCAGGTTAATTTTACATGAGGGATGTGATGTGAGAGGAGCGATTTTGCCGTGCTCTGTCATGGAAGACAATGAAATTGGTGAATTAAAGAGGTGGATAACATGTGGAGGGTTTACAGCCGGAAAATCAGAATCCAAATCAAGCTTGGTGAGAAGGTAAGAGTCTGTAGACCGAGTCTACCACACTGTACGACAATGACATCAAATCTCAGAAAGTCTTATTTCTGAGGACGTACTGTATGTATATTGGATCATGAAGCAATCTTAGACTTAAGTCTAAATTTGTTTCTTTTAACCTTTAGTTATTCCTTACCATTTTCTAAAAAGTTTTGTTCTAATGAAATCTTAGCCTTGTACTTAATCTTGATCCAGCACAATGAAAGTTACAGATGCAATAAGGGAAACTATTGTGAAAAATTAACTGTTGACTTAAGTCTAAGGCTACATCCACACGACAACGTGATTCCAGGCCCAGGTGAACAGCATCAAAACATTTATAAATGAGTGATTAGTTAAATAAAACTTGATATCAGGAAACCCTTCCATCCATCTTCTACCGCTTATCCGGATCTGGGTCGTGGGGGTAGCAGCCTAAGCAGAGCAGCCCAGACTTCCCTCTCCCCGGCCACCTCTACCAGCTCTTCTGGGAAACATCTCATCTCTCATCTCATTATCTCTAGCCGCTTTATCCTGTTCTACTGGGTCGCAGGCAAGCTGGAGCCTATCCCAGCTGACTACGGGCGAAAGGCAGGGTACACCCTGGACAAGTTGCCAGGTCATCACAGGGCTGACACATAGACACAGACAACCATTCACACCTACGGTCAATTTAGAGTCACCAGTTAAACGAACCTGCATGTCTTTGGACTGTGGGGGAAACCGGACCACCCAGAGGAAACCCACGCGGACACGGGGAGAACATGCAAACTCCGCACAGAAAGGCCCTCGCCGGCCACGGGGCTCGAACCCAGACCTTCTTGCTGTGAGGCAACAGCGCTAACCACTACACCACCGTGCCGCCCCTGGGAAACATTAAAAAAAAAAAAGTCTTTGGAAACCCATTGACCTGCCATGTCATGTTCAGAATAAATGCGTTTATTTCAATAAATGCTGCTAGTGAGGTACACTGAACATTACACATACCCGAAAAAGAACCCTTCATGGTTTGGGAGTTTTGTCGGTCCGACAGGCTCATTTGGCTGCCGAGTGCTTTGGCACGTTGAGAGGCAAAGGCCGAAGAATGCTTCTTTGTTTTCGTCATCGGCTGTCCATCGCTAGCAATGATGACTGCTTCATTAGGATGCACAGAAATGCAGTTGGGCCACAAAGCCCTCACCAGAAGGACAAAATTGCCCGCAGCAGTGGCACCAATGGCCCGGCCGAACTGCCATAGAAATGTCTGGCCTTGTGAGCTCCCGCACACTATTCTCCTCTCCGAATGAAGTGCCTTGCATGGTAAGGTAAGACAAACGATGTCGTGCCCCCATTGTGTTGTCTCTCTGGACCTCCAGACCTGATGCCAAGTGGTGCACAAAAGTGCCACAGACCTGATGGGTATGGAAGTTGCCCTGCAGTGACAACTGACTTGCTGGGTGATGCCATCCATTGGCCATTTGAGTGGATCTTCCGCATGCCATCTGGTGGTGTGCCATTGACCCTGTTGGGTTCATCTGCCACATTGCACCGAAAAGCACCCTGCCGCTAGTGCCTTATTGGTGATATACTGTTTAACCCATAGCTGGAACCCAGGCAGGTGCTATCACTCTGGGACACTTGTCCATTTCGATTCAGTTTGAAAGTTTTCGTTGCGGATTAAACTTATCCATTTCTTTCTTCTCTTCTTCTCAACTGGCAGCTGATAAAAGCTTAAATTCGGTGTTCTCTTTGTTGTGGAGACACAGTAAGGCACACAGCTATTAATTTTAGGCATGGTTAAAACCGGTTAGACAGAACAATGCAGTGTTTAACAAAGGCGAAAGTAAACAATACGGCGCAGCTGACCATGGGTATCGCCCATAATGCATTGCGGTAAACAAGCAATGATGTAGTTATGGGTTAGGGTCATTAGCAACAAACCATTATCTTCCTTCAAGCTTTCCATCTCTCTGTGCAGGAGAATATATTTTGTATTTCCTGTGTGCGTAATTGCCCCCCATTTGCACAAAACACTTTGTTTATCCACTCGGCCATCTCTCACGCACCTCAATCTCATAAGAACTTGCACATCCTTTGCAGAGCAATATTAATGCAATGACTTTCTGAAACATGTTACTTGAAACTGCCCAGAGTATTGTGCTTCCATATTCAAGGGGAAATGAGTGGGAACCGAGTGAGAGCAGCATATTGCAGAGGAAATTGCTGATGCCAGAACTTTCCTTATACTCAAAGCCTAATAGAGAGCACTTTAGCTAAAGTAGATTATGACAAGGCTTAATCAAATGTTAGGATTCATCCAAATGTACACATGAGAAACCAGGGGTTTTATATTCATATTTGAGCCTCACTGCTTAAAAAAAAAATTATTAATTTTAAGACAACTAATTACAAAATATTCATTATGTTATGTTCAGAGTTGGGCGGCACGGTGGTGTAGTGGTTAGCGCTGTTGCCTCACAGCAAGAAGGTCTGGGTTCGAGCCCTGTGGCCGGAGAGGGCCTTTCTGTGTGGAGTTTGCATGTTGTCCGTGTGGGTTTCCTCTGGGTGCTCCGGTTTCCCCCACAGTCCAAAGACATGGAGGTTAGGTTAACTGGTGACTCTAAATTGACCGTAGGTGTGAATGTGAGTGTGAATGGTTGTCTATGTGTCAGCCCTGTGATGACCTGGTGACTTGTCCAGGGTGTGCCCTGCCTTTTGCCCGTAGTCAGCTGGGATGGGCTCCAGCTTGCCTGCGACCCTGTAGAACAGGATAAAGTGGCTAGAGATAATGAGATGAGATATATTGAGACTGATGTATACCAGAATTCTCTTTTTTCATGTATGCATATATCACAGTTATTCTTTTGAAAGCAGAAAGGTTAAATCTGGAACATTTGGCCTTATTAATTGATTCATTTCATGTATTTTATAGTTATAAAGTTATATTATGGTATTCCATTTTCAGGTTGTCCGTCTCTCTGTACGTAATTCCATCCGTCTGGTTATTGTGAACGCGATATCTCAACAACACCTTGAGGGAATTTCTTCAAATTTGGTAGATACATTCAACTGGACTCAACGATCAACTGAATAGAATTTCATGGTCCAAGGTCAAGGTCAGTGTGACCTCATGATATTACATTCTCGTAAATGTAATATCTCAAGAGCACCTCGAGGGAATTTCTTCAAATTTGGTAGAAATATTCAGTTGGACTCAAAGATGAACTGATTTGAATTTGGTGGCCAAAAGTCAAAGTCACTATGACCTCATGTACACCCCATTCTTGTGAATGCAATATCTCAACAACCCCTTGAGGGAATTTCTTTGAATTTGGTCAAAATGTTCAGCTGGACTCAAAGATGAACTGATTAGAATTTGGTGGACAAAACGTCAAGGTCATTATGACCTCATGTACATCCCATTCTCGTGAATGTAATATCTGAAGAACACCTTGAGGGAATTTCTTCAAACATGGTATAAAGTTTCACTTTGACTAAAAGGATGAACTGATGAGAATTTGGCGGTCAAAGGTCAAGTTCACTGTGACCTCATGTTCTTGTGAACACGATATATCAAGAAGACCTTGAGGGAATTGGAAACTGAAGTGGTTTGCGGGGGCATACAACTGCAGAGCCGTAATTCTAGTTCCTCTGTCTTGAAGTTAATATGACAATACAGCTGGTTGTGTTACAGAGACACCTTTCATATGTCTTCCTGTGTGTAAGTTGATATTAAACGATAACATGTTGGGAGTAGTGCATTAATATAGACCTTGCAGCCAGCACTATTGCTAGAGCTTAAGAGAAAATTAATCAGCAACTCAGAATCGAACAGTGCTGTGTTTATTCACTGATGATTTCGGTACTATTTCTGTTTCAGATCATCTTCCACCTCCATTTTCACAAGAACTCCCAAAGCAATACAGATGTAATTGCTTTCTTTCTTGTAACTTCCAAGAAGTATAATTAAGTTAAAATGGTTCACATGCATGGCGTTGGCCCATAGCTACAGATCTTGTGTTGTTTTCTCACTCGAGTTTGTTGATTTTAAGCTGACTATTGCAACAGAGGAAACATTTGCATTTGAGAAGGAGTGTGGGAAACACACACACACACACACACACACACACACACACACACACACACACACACACACACACACACACACACGTGGTGATGCTTTTAAGCCCTGCTACTAGCCCTTACTTAGAAAAGACATCTACATCCCAAATAAGATTGGAGACGGCTTACTCTACACACTCAAAGCTGTCAGGATATGTTTTACTATGGTGACTCTTATGGCATGCACACAGCGGTAAAATAGAAGCTGTCTCACTCCTCCAGAACACCATTAATCATACAAATGCAGCAGGACATTGCAATATCCGAGAAAGAGAGGAGAGAAATGGGAGATTAGCCATCTGCTCCTCTTAAAGTCCAGATGTGGGATAAACTTTACCTTCATTTTGGGCTCAACAGCTCAAACCCAAAAGGCCTTGTTCACATTAAGCTAGATCACTTGTATCATCATCACAGTTAAAAGAGCTCAGTGATTATTCTCTTTTCAAATAGACAGGCAGGTACTTAAATAAATAAGTACATCTGCAGCAGATGTCATGGTGTAAAATGACTTTTCTGAGGTGGTTTATTAAGCATTCTCCTGTCCAGGCAGAAAAGTAGTCATATGTCCAAATCTTAAACAATTATGTCCATACATTCCTACTAAATGTTAACACCACTGACATCCTTGACTTTAATAACAGAAATGGTAAAAGTACACAAATTCTTTACTGAAATAAATTGCAAATATTCACTGTAAACTGGTCATAATCAGTGAAATTATAAAATACAAAAGTACAAACCTCTTACAAAGTAGCGACACAAATAGTATGCATATTTAAACATCTCATCTCATTATCTCTAGCCGCTTTATCCTGTTCTACAGGGTCGCAGGCAAGCTGGAGCCTATCCCAGCTGACTACGGGCGAAAGGCGGGGTACACCCTGGACAAGTCACCAGGTCATCACAGGGCTGACACATAGACACAGACAACCATTCACACTCACATTCACACCTACGGTCAATTTAGAGTCACCAGTTAACCTAACCTGCATGTCTTTGGACTGTGGGGGAAACCGGAGCACCCGGAGGAAACCCATGCGGACACGGGGAGAACATGCAAACTTCGCACAGAAAGGCCCTCGTTGGCCACGGGGCTCGAACCCGGACCTTCTTGCTGTGAGGCAACAGCGCTAACCACTACACCACCGTGCCGCCCCATATTTAAACATCTCATTATCTCTAGCCGCTTTATCCTGTTCTACAGGGTCGCAGGCAAGCTGGAGCCTATCCCAGCTGACTACGGGCAAAAGGCGGGGTACACCCTGGACAAGTCGCCAGGTCATCACAGGGCTGACACATAGACACAGACAACCATTCACACTCACATTCACACCTACGGTCAATTTAGAGTCACCAGTTAACCTAACCTGCATGTCTTTGGACTGTGGGGGAAACCGGAGCACCCGGAGGAAACCCACGCGGACACGGGGAGAACATGCAAACTCCACACAGAAAGGCCCTCGCCGGCCACGGGGCTCGAACCCGGACCTTCTTGCTGTGAGGCGACAGCGCTAACCACTACACCACCGTGCCGCCCTATTATTATTATTATTATTATTATTATTTAAATTAATGATAGCTTTATTTTTATGTTTCACGTGATTTTTTTTTGTTGTTGTTACATGCATAGCAATGTGATTTTATTTTTATGGCACATTCCCAAATTTTTCATATGATGCCACAACAGTTTACTTGAGCTCATATGTGCAAATTCAGGATCCAAGAACTTTATCATCATATGCACAAGATTCCTTGGACAATGAAATTTTTAGTTTGCACATTCACACTGTGCCATATGTAATACAGTTGGGAAAGCAATATGGCAGAAAAATAGGAAACATAAAAAATGCAGTAAAGGTGGGCAATGTGAAATTAAAGGTCATATTTACATGAAGCATTAAGCAACCTTGCACAAAAATGACAATAAAATTATATTAAATCTTAACCATCGGCAGTTAAGTATTGATTTGAAAATGAGATGCTCCATCTGGGCCTTAAATCATGTCTTAATTGTAGTTACTGAAAGTATTTGTGCTGCTTTTCAGGAAACATTAAATAAAAGTTATATAATCAGCTATATAACAAATAGCTCATATGTTAGCTAACATGATAATTAACTTCTTATGTAAACAGTACAGTATGGATCAAAACATCACCAAAACCATCCATAATGCCTAACTGCCAAGCATACTGGGAAATATTCAAATTAGCAAATCCCATGTGGTCACTTACCTGTATGTGTGGTTTATTTTTATTTTTTTTTAGGTTTCATGGGTGGCTTTTCATGACATTTTAGCAAAATAAATAAATTAATAAATACATTTAAAATTCTGCAGTTGCCTGTACAGTTGATCACACATGAAATTTTATAAAACAGATTATTCATCCTCTGTCCTTATGTTTTTTTTTTAATTGTTTAAGAATTTTAATTTGAAGGAAGCAAAAGAACAAAAAAAAAATCAAGCAATGGCCTCGTGACATCCAATATTTCAATTATGTAGATGGTGTGTTTTGAAATGTGTAGAAAGAAGAGGATTGTTTTTTAAATACAGCACAATAAAGTCACAAGTGTAATTAAAAGAAAAACTGTTTAAATGAAGAATTCCTTGTTTGAGTGTATATTCAAACTATGTTTACTGATGAACAGTGCACATTTAATTCTCACTGCTCAGTAAGCTTAATTCTTAGTTCATTGCTTATATAACAGTAGTAATCTGTACAAGTTTGGGTGTGGATGCAAAATTTCGTTATTTACACTTATCCATGAATCACAGTCAGATTCACACCGAAGGGGGTCTCGGCTCTGACATATCACTCACAGATCCAGACTTCAAAACAAGAAATTGACTCGTACAAGCAGACAACAGAATATACACTCTTAGAAAAAAGGTTAAACCTGGAAGGCTAAAGGTTTTCAGCTTGTTTCTCTGAGGAAACCCTTCCAAGTTATATATATAGAGTTGTACAACAGAGGGTTTACATTTCACAAAAGACTTCAAGTAGAAACTATTTCAAAAGCTAAAACTGTTAACCATCCAAAAAACTCAGAATAAATCTTTTTTTTTTGTTTTTCTCTGATAGTGTAAAAACCCAGCCTGGATAGTGCCCTACAGTAAGCCTTCCTCCGTTTTGAAATAAAGTGAGAAACTAAAATGCGTTAGGCTACAAGACTGAATGAAGGTCAGCACCGAGCATTCGGGACACATTCATGATCTTGACATGTCGTGACTTATTTAAATGTTTGTGCTGGTAAAAGTTATCATTTTCCATTCAAAGACATTCGGACTTATTTCATTAGTCTTTTCACCAACACTGACAAAAAGGAACAGCTTACTGTGGAAAGGGTCGTCACTTGGCAGACCATGGTCTGGATGTGGTCCGAGCAAAGTAGTTCAGTATTATCAATCTGAGGACTCAGAAAAATACTGCTGCAATACTAAATCCGCATATGAAACAAACTGGCTTGAGTTTCCCAAAAGCATTGCAGCACAAAGATCATTAAATGTTCACTGTGCTGCTCGCTCTACCATTTTCTCTCCTAGTTAAGACACTTAGCTTTAAGGGGGTTTTGGGAAACCCACCGCTGGTCTGTTGTGGTCATTCACATAGACTTGAATGCATGACTTGTTAAATCAACCAAAAAAAAAAAAACATTTCAATGACAAAATATTTTAAAGAGGATGACAGAAGCATGCACTTATCTAGTTCAATTTTAAAATAGTTATCGAACATTTGTTCAGAGTCCAAAAGCGATCGTGTGAACTCCCAGTATAAAACAAAAAATAACCACTTCAAATTGCTATGTCTAATTATTAATCATTAATGGTTAATCTTTGGGTTCCCCCTTCATAACTGATAATTGGTCAGACCAAGGCTACAGCTCCAGGACTCCAGTCTTCTGCTCCAGCTACTACTCACATGGGTGTCCTTTACAAAGGACACTTTCCATCAACTAGGGCTGTAGACAAGACCAGGATTACCCAAGATCAAGTTAAAACCCAGTTTTAAAGTGGTGAAGCCAAGTCAAGATTGAGTCCATATGAAAGCAAGACTGAAAACCACAAAATACCACCAGATTTAAGGCAACGCTTTATGTTAACGAGACAGCATAAAAGTAACTTTTTTCAAACTCTCAGAAGAGACCAAGACCATATTTAGTGGGACCAGTTCCCAAGACTAATTTGGTGTCCAAATCCTGATACTTGGTTAATACACTTCCATGAAGTACATTGTGCATGCTATGTACTTGAAAGGGACCAAACAACAAGGCAAGAGACACAAGAGTTTTTGGTTCAAAAAGCAGGATTTTATTTACTCAGAAGTGTTAAGTCTATAAAGACCAAAATTAATAATAATTAGACTTATAAAAGAGATCAACAAAATATAACTTGTCTCAAACCATAATGTTAATTGACCAGCCCTAACCTTACCATGATTTAGCTTAGCTGTTAACTGAGCAAAACTAATCTAATACAGTGAAACAAAAAGGGAACATATATAGTGGCTTGGCCAAACCAAATAACACAGAAGGGGTAAACAAAAATAAACACTCACTACCAGTGGCGTGCACAGATAGACACGAGCTGGTGCTCAAGCACCTGCCCCTCTGTCCAAAAACTGCCCTTTTGAATTTTTTTTTTTTTACAGTTTACTGAAGCCAATGTCGACATGATCTTTTAGAAAAGCCGCAGCATTAAAAGCGTGTGTGAAAATAATGTCCCGATGTGTGCCCCCTCCGCACACACACCGGACCTCTGTCTCTCTTGCTCTGTCACGTGAACAAGCGTGCAGTGCATTCAATGTGAGGTTGCAGCAGCATAGCGTCCTGGAAGCCACGGCCTTGTCGTAGCGCAGACAACACATCGGGCAGTCAGTCAGCTCTTCCCCTGCCCCACCAGCCAGGTAACACATGAATCGAGTGAAAATGTATTGTTTGCCCTCTAAGCCCAAGCTGTAATTATTTTGTCATGAAGTAGCCCGTCGCATACAGAAACAACTGCACATAAGTATTATATTTTTTGCTAGACCATTTTCAGATTTAGGAAAGCAAAAATTTCTTTCTCTATTTTGTTCAACTAGAGATTCCTGGCAAAGTCAAAAAGCCTTGATGTAATAAATTAACATTAAGTGGTTGTTTTACACCTTTAAAAAACTAAAACGGGTCAGTGGCAACCCGAACACAAGAGGAGGGTTAAATTTCAGACTTTTATAATAAGGTGTTCCACATGCGCAAAAAAGTGCCCTTTTTTCCCCCCAGAGCACTTGCCCCCCAAAATGTCTGTGCACGCCACTGCTCACTACAAACAGATACAAAACAAAACTAACTAAAGCCAAACTCCCCCTCGGGCACATGGTAAGACATAGTATGGCCTAATGAGCAGGCTCCAAGATTTAGGTCTCCTCAGCCCTCACCCACATCTTTTGTATATCTAGGATGAGGTTTGGTCACACTGGTCTGAACAGTACATTAAACATAATGGATAAGCATGTTAATGGTAAATGTGAGCATTATGGACTACAGGAAATGGCGGCGCATGTGATGTTGGATTGTCCTAGATATCAACAAGAGAGACAGACACTTACAGACGCTATGAAACTAGATATCAGAGAGATGTTGCAGTTGAGGTCAGATAATGTGGGATATAGGGCTATTTTTAGGTTTTTAAATGATACAAGAATTATTAGGAGATTTTAGCACAATAGTGTAGTAAGCATTCTGGTTCACACTCCAGTCCAGAAGGTAGCAGTAATGCACCTAAAAGCTGTTTGCCAACCGCCATAAAACAATATAGAGGAAGAAGAAAAGCCACATCTTTTGCCCAACACTCAAGGTAACTCAAAGAAGGCTTAAACAAAGAAACACACGATTAGCAATGAACAAACATAGCTTTGGCAACTCTACAGTGTTAAAATGTGTACACTCCATATAAAACAATGTAAGGTTAAATCAACCAAACTGTTGTCGATTATGAGTATGATCATATAGATGACTGTAAATGATAAACTGTGCAGCAAACTAATAAGGTGCAAAGATAGAATGTGGGATGATGTAACCCTGTTTAGCTGTGGCCATCACAGTACTTAAGTGCATACTGCGTTAATTTCAACTGCGTAGTGGTGTCTTAAATCGAACTCGGCAAGTTGTGCACTTATCAGAAATGACAACTGCAACATTTAACTGTGATTGTTGCATCACCTGCCAGAATTTTTTGCTCACACTTTAATTTTCCTCACTTGTGTGTGCCCCGTTTCAGGCAATGTGGAAATCACATTGTCATTGGTGTCGACCATGTGTCGTCCTCCAACTGGCTGAAAATAGGTTGGTGGTCTCTCCTTATGCTACATAACCAGGATGGTTAACATTAAAGGCGAGAGGTGTCCAGTGTTTCACACTCAACTTTTTGGCCGACATCCGGATACTCATAGTGCACTGCATGATGCCATAATTGTCAGTATGAATATGCACTAATGCACAAAAACATAGCAGGTGTAAGTGTGGAACGACATGCATTGAGATACAGTATATGGCAAATCCAAGTCAATACAGGAAAACATCTTGAGACTGGACTTCCACGTCTCCAAAACATGCTAAGTCTACTCTGTGTGGTGGTGTGTCGTACCATGTGATGGACTGGTGTATCATCAAACATGTTGCACCCAGTGTTTCTGGGAGACTCCAGATCCACCATGACCCAGTTCTATAATTTCCTCCCACTTCACAAAAAAAATTACCAGTAGGCGATTTGGCTACAGTACATTACTCTAGGTATGAGTGAATGAATGAATGAATGAATGTGTGTAACTTGCATCCTATTTAGTGTATTCACACCTCGTGCCCAGTTTTCCCAGGATAGGCTCCAGAGCTCTGTAATAATGTGCCTACTGAAGATGATTGAATGAATGACACATTATGATGCATTTGAATATCTTTCTACAATGTATTTATGAATTATTTTTTTCTCAGCAAACCCCCACTGTGTCGCAATCTGATACTGCAAGGAGGGTATTTTGTAAGAAACCACTATTGAGTCTATCAATAACTTTACTTAACTTTTACAGTCTCTGCATGTTTTAAACTTTACTTAACTTTTATTCTATTTTATTCTGCTGTTTTTTACTGAACTTTTACTTCATTTTATTATTTTATTTCTCATCTCATCTTCTCTAGCCGCTTTATCCTTCTACAGGGTCGCAGGCAAGCTGGAGCCTATCCCAGCTGACTACGGGCGAAAGGCGGGGTACACCCTGGACAAGTCGCCAGGTCATCACAGGGCTGACACATAGACACAGACAACCATTCACACTCATGGTCAATTTAGAGTCACCAGTTAACCTAACCTGCATGTCTTTGGACTGTGGGGGAAACCAGAGCACCCGGAGGAAACCCACGCGGACAACATACAAACTCCGCACAGAAAGGCCCTCGCCGGCCACGGGGCTCGAACCCGGACCTTCTTGCTGTGAGGCGACAGTGCTAACCACTACACCACCGTGCTACCCTATTTTATTTCTACTATTTAATTCTTATTTTTTTTCTCTCTTCTTCCCCATTTATTTTATGTAATTTTATTTTCTATTGTTTACTGTTTTGCTTTTACCTCTGTAAAGCACATTGAACTGCCACTGTGTATGAAATGCGCTATATAAATAAACTTGCCTTGCCTATCAATGTGAGCTTCAGCAAAGTGCACATTAATGACTCACAGAGTACTTCTTTGGATCACATAATAAGGAATGGGATACCAAACTGGGACCATAAGTGTGCCACAAGGTATAGAACTAGAAACCAGCTCCAAAAATAACACTACCGAGAGAGTAGTGAACAATAGTGAAAAAACAAATTTGTTCTATAACAATTCAGCATTTTGAGAAGGCACTTGTGATTCATACCTAGGTTCAAGTCATGGAAGCTTCTAGGGTGTACTCACACTAGGTGATCCATACCGTGCTTGAGCATGTTTAACCACCAAAGTTTGGTTCGTTTGACTAGTGTGTGAGCTGCACATGGTGCTTGGTTGCGGTTCACTTGGACCGCTTAGAAGAGTTGCCCTCAGGCACGGTTCAGTTGGACTTGTGCACAGTAAATGCTATGAAGTACATGCTTCAATTCGCTGGAGAATATTTAGGTTAACACCAGGTCTGGTTCTCAGCTTACTGATGAATGTGAATTGTAGTCAGAGAGTAAAGTTCTCTTTCAATATCAGCTGCCTCTGTAAAAATATTCTTATGCTTGCAGCACAATTTACTGAAAATCGCTGTGTTGCATAATTGATAAATCTGCACAGCATGCAAGAGGGCTGCGTGTCACCACGTCCAAAGAGACTCCAATGTAAAAACAGTCATGAGCTCCGTCGTGCTATGTGAGGGTGCCTTTTCGTCAGCACAGAAAGTTGCATCATGATGGCATAAGCGCACTTCAGTCCAGAACGTTAAGCACGATGTGAGTGCAGGCTAACGGAGGAGGGGGGGACGATTGTTCTTTGGCCTGATAAGGCAATCATGATTAGTGGGCGTATACCCTCAGTAGCCACTCTAATCAGGGCATTTCTCTGGAAAGGACAAGAAGTTTTAAGGTCCTGAGGATTTTCGAGATTTCAGTCATTGACTGAAATATTCAATACTATATAATACACATCTGGAAAAGCACACTGTGAAATAATTAATTAGCTGTACGTACGGAGTTATTTTGGCAGAACTAATGTCTAATTATGCTCTTTCAACCCAACTACTGCTTTCACGTTGCTCAACAATTGACTCCCTATGATTTTACACTTATTTTTTACAAGGTAAATGTTGTACGGTATGTTTAAGTATGTACCACATGTGACTGAGATGTCCCCAAAGAGTGTGGTTCTGCAATCTTTGAAAAGCACATTAAAGATTTAATTGCTAAATAGAAGCATTACTGTGGAGCCATATATCATTGTCATCATGATTGCATCCCCCCAAAAGTCTTGTTTTGGAGCTTTAGGGAGGCTCGATGTTATTTTCAAGAAGTGCTTGAATGAAAAAGGGTTTCTGTGACATCTCAGTTACATAACAGGTTGGGCTGATTTATCTCTGTCCTGTGCATCACGATACTGCTTCTACCATAATTCCCTACGTCAGTCCTTGTTGGAATCCATTCTCTGAAGACCTGAACACTTCCCTTAGATGTTTTCTCTCCTTTCACAGAGAAAACACAGATTTGCAGAGCAATTGCTTGTCTAAACTCCCGTAGCTCTGCTCAGATGTTCTGTGTAAAGCTTCTTTGCCTGTCAACAATGTAGGACCGATTCCACAGCCAATCTGAGTAGCAGTGGCATATCTAGGTCATCTGAGAACGTCTCGGCCCCAGTGCTTTTTCTATCAAGCTAATTATACATAACCCCAGGGATGAGCCGACTGTAGTCTGACATGCGAGTCAGACATGCTTAAACTGGTGGGTCCTCGTTTAAGGAAATCCCCATGTGCCCTCCACTCTCCAGCATGGCTACCAACTTAAGCTTCCAATTACATATCGCAGAAATGCTGCGATCCCAGTAAGGGAGTAATTGAAAAGCAAGAATGGTGCCATATAAGTGGGAGTGTTGTGTTCTCATGGACCACTTTATATATGGATGAGGGGAGGGTCAGTGAGTCATGAAATTGACTTGGGAGATGGTACTCAACCACACTGGCTCCCAACTCACTGCGCAATCAAGGTGAGTTAAACCTGAATGCAGTGCATTTTGGATGCAACTTATGGCTCCTCAACCTTAAAGGCCATAAAATCTCCAGTCCCTGAATTCACTGAAAATAAAACCACAGACTTTTTATGAAATCTGTAAAAACAATCTGAACCACATGGCTCCAGAGTTATGTCATGGCTTCTCTCAGCACTGCATTATACACTAATCCTCCCTTGAAAAACTCCCTGAAATGGATTTGATAAGGCTCCACGACTTTCCCAGGTAAGAAGTAGGTGTTTCTTGAAGCTAGTTTCTTGAAGCAGCCCCCCCCACACACACACACACCTATGCATAGGGCTATAATAGGGACCCACTTCAAAGTTGAGAATTGACTTTAATGGAATTGTTCAGGCCCATATTTCCCTGCTGCCTGCAACTAGGTTCTAGATTTAATTACAAAAGACCTCTTAACCTCCTGGCCAAGTACATATTTATTAGCTGGTGATGTGCTACAGAGCAGCTCCAACGGTACATTCAGAGATGTGTTGTGGATGAGGTTTTCTGAATCAGAGTATTATTATTATTATTATTATTATTTGCCTAATGATAATGTCAATAATCAAATAATGCAACATTAATGGGTTTTGGATTGGAAACTCTCCAATGTGTTTTTGTTCCTGAGCCACTCTTATACTCTCATATCACTCACTCACGGCAGCTGCTGGTGTTCCAAACCAATTGTTTTTGTTAATCAGACTTCTAATCTCATTGTACATTATCATTTTTTATACAGTGTGCACCCTTTATTCAGTGATCTGAATACCAATTGACTTGATGTTAGCATTTGTACTTGGTGGTTTAGAGGCTTAATGGGTGTAATAAATTGGATATCTCTTTAAAATACACTCACTAAGCACTTTATAATGAACACCTGTACACCTACTCATTCACACAGTTATCTAATCAGCCAATCGTGGCAGCAGTGCATATAGTCATGCAGATACGGGCTAGCAGCTTCGGGTAATATTCACATCAACCATCAGAATCGGGGAAAAATTGTGATCTCAGTGATTTTGACCGTGGCATGATTACTGGTGCCAGATGGGCTGCTTTGAATGTTTCTGTAACTTCTGATCTCCTGGGATTTTTCATGCACAATAGTCTCTAGAGTTTACGCAGAATGTTGTAAGAATAAAAAAAAAAAAAATCCAGTGAGCTGCAGTTCTGTAGACAAACACTTTGTTGAGAGACATCATCAGGGAATGAATGGTCAGACTGGTTCAAGCTGACAAAGGTTAAAGTACCTCAGATAACCACTCTGCACAGTTGTGGTGATCAGAAATGCATCTCAGAATGAGCAACATGTATAACCTTGAGACATGGGCCACAAGAGAAAAAGACCACATCAATTTCCACTTCAGTCAGCTAAGGACAGAAAGCTGAGGGTGCTGTGGGCACAGGCTCACCAAAACTGGACAGTTCAAGATTTAGCCTGGTCTTGAATCTCAATTTCTACTGAGGCACACAAACCATAGGGTCAGAATTTGGTGCCAACAGCATGAATCCATGGGGGTGGCACGGTGGTGTAGTGGTTAGCGCACCGTCCCTCACAGCAAGAAGGTTCCAGGTTTGAGCTTCATGGCCAACGGGGGCCTTACTGTGTGGAATTTGCATGTTCTCCCCATGTCTGTGTGGGTTAGCTCTGGGTGCTCCGGCTTCCCCCACAGTTCAAAGACATGCAGATTAGGTATAATACCCAGCCACTTAGTTTGCTCAAGACAGTGCATCCTTAGTGCCGGTTCCAAGTTCAGATAGATTTGGGAGGGTTGCGTCAGGAAGGGCATCCGGTGCAAAACCTACAGTGGTGCTTGAAAGTTTGTGAACCCTTTAGCATTTTCTATATTTCTGCATAAATATGACCTAAAACAACATCAGATTTTCACACAAGTCCTAAAAGTAGATAAAGAGAACCCATTTAAAAAAATGAGACAAAAATATGATACTTGGTCATTTATTTATTGAGGAAAATGATCCAGTATTACATATCTGTGAGTGGCAAAAGTATGTGAACCTCTAGGATTAACAGTTAATTTGAAGGTGAAATTAGAGTCAAGTGTTTTCAATCAATGGGATGACAATCAGGTGTGAGTGGGCACCCTGTTTTATTTAAAGAACAGGGATCTATCAAAGTCTGATCTTCACAACACATGTTTTTGGAAGTACACCATGGCACGAACACAGGAGATTTCTGAGGACCTCAGAAAAAGCATTGTTGATGCTCATTAGGCTGGAAAAGGTTACAAAACCATCTCTAAAGAGTTTGGACTCCACCAATCCACAGTCAGACAGATTGTGTACAAATGGAGGAAATTCGAGACCATTGTTACCCTCCCCAGGAGTGCTCGACCAACAAAGATCACTCCAAGAGCAAGGCGTGTAATAGTCGGCGAGGTCACAGAGGACCCCAGGGTAACTTCTAAGCAACTGAAGGCCTCTCTCACATTAGCTAAAGTTAATGTTCATGAGTCCACCATCAAAAGAACACTGAACAACAATTGCATGGCAGGGTTGCAAGGAGAAAGCCACTGCTCTCCAAAAAGAACATTGTTGCTTGTCTGTAGTTTGCTAAAGATCATGTGGACAAGCCAGAAGACTCTTGGAAAAATGTTTTCTGGACGGATGAGACCAAAATAGAACTTTTTGGTTTAAATGAGAAGCATGACGTATGTTTGGAGAAAGGAAAACACTGCATTCCAGCATAAGAACCTTATCCTTATTAGCAGGAATTTCATGATGCAGTCATGTAGTCATGGAACAGAATCAGTTATGTTTCCAACATTCTGTGGAATCCATGCCATGAAGAATTGAGGATTTTTTGAGAGCAAACCCAGCATTAGTATAGAGTTTTCAATTAAGTGCTCAGGGAGTGTACATACTAGTAATGTGAGGCTGGTGTGGAAAAAGTGTAGAGATCAGCAATCATAAGATATGATTGCATGGTGGTTTATCGGTTATAGCTGTTGTCTCACAGCAAGAAGGTTCTGGGTTCAAGCTCAGTGGCCGATGGAGGCCTTTCAGTGTGGAGTTTGCATGTTCTCCCTGTGTCTCCGTGGGTTTCCCCCACTATCCAAAGACATGGAGTTAGGTTAACTGGCTATTCTAAGTTGTCCGTAGGTGTGAATATCTGAGCATGAGTAGTATAGTGGCTGCCAGCGGTGCCTTTGTATGCCATTGACTCAGCTAGGTTGAGCTGTGTTCATAATTCACCTGTAAGAAAGGATGATTCCAGTGCTATTGAACTCATGGAAATGGTGTTATATAAGTCCATTATCAGTATAAGATCACATGGGTGATTTGTTTTAGTTAGAACTATTGACTGCTCCAGAATTTGCCATGAGCTTTTTCTGGGGGATGAAATGAATATTTTCCAGAGAGAATCTAGAGTATGAGATGGAAACTCTTAAGTCATGCATGAGTCAGCCTCATTTCCTTCATGACTGCCAAAATGTATTGTGTATAAAATACTTGATGGGGGATGGTGTGATCACCCAATTATTTCATGCATTCATTTGCTGTCTGGTTATACATCGAGGCCCATCTAAAACTCAGTTTCTTCAAGCTCAGTAGAAAAGTTCATACAGAAGAATTACACATTACATGTTGTTTTGTCTGACATGTCTTGAATGTATCATGTTCTGACCAAACACCAAGACAAAAATCCTCATACTGTATATGTATTCTGATAAATGTATGCCAAATTGAATGATCCTGGTTCTGATTCACTTACTGGCCACTTTAATAGGAGCAAGTGCAAGCAGTTCAATATTGGATAAAGATCAGGCAACATTTCTCAAATCTTCAGCTGTCTCGTTTTGGTGAGCCTGTAGCCTTAGCCCATGTTTACATTAGACCGTATCAGCGGATCATCAGATTAACGTTTTTAAAACGATTAGTGTGCACACAGCAACACCAATACACGATTTGCGTGCACACAGCAATACCAATACACGGTTACGCTCGGCTCCGCAGGCATCCTGCGCTCCAAATCACTCCGCCCTGAACAGTGAGTGCCCTCTGGAGGGTGCGCACTCCGGCCTTGCGCAGCTCACAGAGCACGCGAGTGAAGTGAACAAGCTGTGATTCGGGACTGAGCCGCTGTGTGTGTGATCCCAGCGCATATCACTTACCACTTGCAAGTGGAAGGATGGCAAGCCTAAAGACAATCATAACTACACAATGGGCAGTATTTGCATCAGTATTTGCAGTATTTTCATACTTTTATACTCTTTAATGAAAGGTGATACAAGGCGGAAGTCCGCGCCGTTTTTTAGTAGTCGCGTCACATGACCAACGCCAGCGAATCAGGAAGGTGGATGTCACAGTGATGTTGTCCAATGAGACGCCAGCTAGAGCTCAGCACAGCGTATCCACGTATTCTGAATGTTTACACAGCACCGGAGCTGACACGATCTGGATTGAATACGTGGACGCTGGCGGATTCCCGTTTCCCGGCGTTTCCAGGCTGTTTAATGTAAACGGACAGTGCATCCGCGAAGAAAATGAGACAGATACGGTCTAATGTAAACGTAGCCTTAGATTCCTGCTATTGGTTTACAGGTCTTCTGTTGTAGCTCGTCTACCTCAAGGTTTAATGGGTTATGCATTCAGAGATGCTTTTCTGCTCATCATGGTTGTAAAGTGTGGTTATTTGAATTACCATAATCCTTCCAATAGCCTCTTCAGTGTTCTGGCTGATGGCAAGTCCACTCTGACACCTTCAGCCCTCAAAGTTTCTAGGGAAGAATTCCAATAGTGGTTTCCTGTTGCCTTCTACTGGATTATTATAGAGGTTTTCTCCCATCAACCATTCACACTTACGGACAATTTAGGCTACATCCCCACGACAACGGCAATGAGATTTAAAAAAAAATATATATCGCGTCCACATGGGCAACGGATCAGTAAAATATTAGGTACATATGGCAACGCAACGCTTGCTGAAAACGATGCAATACACATGCCACACTTCTAGGTGCTCTGTAAGACAGTCCCATCAGAGACACCAGAATAATAGAAGAAGTAAGGACGCATGCGCATAAACTATTATGCACGAGACTTCATATTAGCCACAGTCAGAAAAATCTGTTCGTAAAATTACGTTATAATGACCAAATACAATGAAAAGTATTTTTCCAGTCTCACCTGTGAAAGGTAATCCCATGTGATCTCATTTGGACAGCAAACCTGTTGGTACAGTTAAACGCAGCACATGAATGAGGCATCTTTATTCTCCGCTTTGCCCCATCCAATATGGCGGCGAGGATGACGTATGATTCTACGCGGAAGGCGGCGTCTTTAATGGTCCGGAATAAATTGAATGCTACACGTTGATGGATTAATTTGTTCTTCTACGCCCTTTTTGAGGAATGTATTGTAGGACTTAAACCAACATCTGAAGAGGTGAGATCGCTCCTTTTTTTTCCCTATTTTTGCTGGCGGGATTGACTCTGCCCTAAGGGCTATTCTCTCTCTCTCTCTCTCTCTCTCTCTCTCACTTTGCACCATTACACAATAAATATTCACAGTGAAAATATTTTGTAAGCGCGTTTCATGAACCAAGTTATAGGATTTGTTGACAACTCGCATCGAGTTCGTTACACTTCTACCCGGCGTGAAGCACATGTGGTTGTGACGTCATCGTAAACAAATCCGTTCTACTCATCCAAACGACTTCGCAACGGCTCCGTTGCCAGATCTTTCCACTCTGGAACCCGTTCTCAAAAGATTTCGTTTTGGGGCACCCAGAACGCTGGTGCCGTGTGGACGCCAGGCCGAAACGATAAACAATTTTATCAGATTCACCTGAATCCATTGCCGTGTGGACAGGGCCTTAGAGTAGCCAGTTAACCTAACCCAAACTGCATGTCTTTGGACTGTGGGGGGGGGGGGGGGGGGGGGAACCCACGCAGACACGGACAACATGCAAACTCCACACAGAAAGGCCCCCGTTGGCCACTGGGCTCAAAACCAGAACCTTTTTGCTGTGATGCGACAGTGCCACTACACCCCCATGCCACCTTTCCTATAGCCTCTTGTCTTCAAACCAAATACTGTACCAACAGTATCTTCTGACTGGCCTTGAAAACCTGTTACTTGTGCCTTTTTCTTAACTTCCTGTATCACTAGACACTTAAAATTTTAATTAAAATTAGTCTTGCATGCAACGTTTTCTTTTCCAATTCACACTCTGAGAAAATACAGAATACTGGGAGGATTTTAACACCAACATGTTTATTGAACCTGAAGAGTAAAACTATTTAGTTAATATTTGCCACTGTAAAAAGTAAATAATTCATAACTTCAAACTTTGAAGGAAACTGTAATGACTCCCTGCTGACTATACAGGATAGAGCACTTGGTGTAAACATTATTATTCCATATCTGACAGTTCATCTGTAGAATTATTAGGGAGATATGAAGCAGATGTTGGAAATATTATATGCACTACATGGTGTATAAAGGACATTATTTTATGCTCCATGTGCTGCACTTGTGTAGGGACATAAAGAAGGATGGCCTTGATGCTGTTAAGAAAAAGGGATGAAAGCAGTGGTATGTTTTTGTGTGTTTTTATTATTATTGTTATTATTATTATTGCAGAGTAGATGTTGCTTTATTTCATTGTGAAGCCACTATAACGGTGATGATAAGGTAAAAAAAAATTTCTGAACAGTGAAACTGATCAGATGGAAATGTTCTTCACCATATTCAAAGGCTTAATAGTTCATTCAAAACAACATACAACACTCTGATTCAAGTATCTCAGACAGAATTGCAAGGTCTATGTGACGTACTATCGGAGGAATATGAATCAGAAACCACCTGACTAGTTTATAAAATGTGATCAGAGATGCTGTTGAAAATGTATTGGTGTGATTGGTGCCACTGGAAACCAAATATTTAACACAGTGGCATAGGTGATTAAAAAAAAAGAGTAAGCTAGCCATCACAATGGGTTGGGTTTGGGTGTACCTGGGGGTTTGATTTGACCAGATTTAGCAAATATTTACAAACTGTGAATGAAATCTTAATCAACGAGAGTTAGACATACAACAAGCCCAACCCAAAATCTAAATTGAGAATAAAAACTGCATTCTGTTGTGCTTTTTGAAACCAAGTGTCCTTAAAAATCCTGCTTTTAATTTAATAAACTGGTTCCAATATTGTATTTGATCATGCTTGAACATCTCATCTCATTATCTCTAACCACTTTATCCTGCAAGCTGGAGCCTATCCCAGCTGACTATGGGCGAAAGGCGGGGTACACCCTGGACAAGTCACCAGGTCATCACAGGGCTGACACATAGACACAGACAACCATTCACACCTACGGTACAGTCAATTTAGAGTCACCAGTTAACCTAACCTGCATGTCTTTGGACTGTGGGGGAAACCGGAGCATCCGGAGGAAACCCACGCGGACACGGGGAGAACATGCAAACTCCACACAGAAAGGCCCTCGCCGGCCACGGGGCTCGAACCTGGACCTTCTTGCTGTGAGGCAACAGCGCTAACCACTACACCACCGTGCCGCCCATGCTTGAGCATATGTGATAAATATTACTTTTTCATGCAGAACAAGATACACAGCATTACGTGTTTTAATTATTTTTCTTTTATTTTGGCATAGCATATAGTGAGGTGTTTTTTTATATATATATATATTTTAACAGTTGCCAAAAACTTTCATATTCAAATGCCTGTAAGGTTTTTAAGGATGAGTCAGCTGGTATTTTAAAGGCACCTAATATATCTAGGCAGCACGATGGTGTAGTGGTTAGCCTTTTCACCTCACAGCAAGAAGGTTCTGGGTTTGAGCCCAGTGGCTGATGGGGGCCTTTCTGTGTGGAGTCTGCATGTTCTCCCCGTGTCTGTGTGGGTTTCCTCCGGGTGCTCCGGTTTCCCCCACAGTCCAAAGACACACAGGTTGGCTAATTGGTGGCTCTAAATTGCCCATAGGTGTGTGTGTGTGTGTGTGTGAGAGAGAGAATGGTTGAGAGGAGACAACCTCTATAATAGTCCAGTAGACGGCAACAGGAAACTACTACTGTAATGTTCCCTGGACACACTGATGGCTGAAGCCGTCAGAGTGGCCACGTCACTGGAGTGATGTGCCAAAATGGATGGAATAATATATTTGCAAGTTTACTTTGTGCTGGATTTTTTTTTTGCCAGCTTTCATCTGAATATTTTCTGCCAAACATCACAATATTGAGTTATGGAAATTTACAGATGACCTTCTGATTAGGCTGCGATAGCCAATTTATGCAGTCTGGGGGGATGATTTGCTTTTGAATAACTTTATTGCTTCTTCACTCCCAGTGAAGACAGTATTAAAGTGATGTGACCTATAACCTCTTAATTTTATGCCTCAAAGCATACATTATTTTGTGATTTGCTAGTTATTTCAACAATCTCGATAAATGCACAAAGCATGCAGTAGCAGGCTATTCACGACTAAATACTTTTTACAAGGTGCAAATGAAGCTTTTTTCTTCTATTACCCATAATGGAGGCAGTATACCGTACATGAACATAAATATCTGAAAATATTCATCATGCTCAGGGGAGGTGCCAGTGCACATACGCTGATCAGCAATAACATTATGACCACTGAGAGGTGACGTGTATAACACTGATTATTATACATACAGGACACTTTTTCGATGGAATAAAAACGTGTTCTATTCTCTTCTAGCGGGTTTCATTCATTTGGTTTGATAGCATGCAATATTGTTAGCATATCACTTATCCTATGTGTATTACGTCGCTCTACCCAATGGAGAATGAGCGTTGAATATGGTTTACGATATTGCATGGTTGTCAAGACAACATAAGCTCACACACTGGAGATGTAAAATTTCCGCGCTAGTGAGAGGCTGTGACAATTTATAAACAAACATGGCCGCCGGGTTTGCTTTGTTAAATACGGAAGATTTTGAGAGAATTTTAAGAGAAAGACACATTGAACACCCAAAAGGAATGTGTATGTATAATAATAATAATCTCATCTCATTATCTCTAGCCGCTTTATCCTGTTCTACAGGGTCGCAGGCAACCTGGAGCCTATCCCAGCTGACTACGGGCGAAAGGCGGGGTACACCCTGGACAAGTCACCAGGTCATCACAGGGCTGACACATAGACACAGACAACCATTCACACTCACACCTACGGTCAATTTAGAGTCACCAGTTAACCTAACCTGCATGTCTTTGGACTGTGGGGGAAACCGGAGCACCCGGAGGAAACCCACGCGGACACAGGGAGAACATGCAAACTCCACACAGAAAGGCCCTCGCCGGCCCCGGGGCTCGAACCCAGGACCTTCTTGCTGTGAGGCGACAGCGCTAACCACTACACTACAGTGCCGCCAATAATAATAATAATAATAATGGCTAGCTTTTTTTCATTGTATAACAGATGTATTTCATTCAACTAACATGATATTGAACTCGTCTTCGACTTGTTCAGTACCATGCTAGCTGAATGGAATATATCTGATAGGCCACTCAATGCCAGTCAATTTTATTTAATTCTCATTACAATGGCACCTTTCAGTGGGTGGGGTATATTAGACAGCAAGAAAACAGTCAGTTCAAACTGCTGAAAAAGTTAATGCTGGCTAAAACAAAAAGGTGTCAGCATTAACTTTTTCAGCAGTTTGTGGTACAGTAGCTCTTCTGTGGGATTGGACCATATAGGCTAGCCTTCGTGCCCCATGTGAATCAATGAACCTTGGCCAGCCATGACCCTGTTGCCGCTTCACTAGTTGTCCTTCCTTGGACTACTTTTGGTAGGTACTAACCACTACATACCAGGAACACCCCACAAGATGTGCCATTTTGGAGTTGCTCAGACCCGGTCATCCATCACAATTTGGCCCTTGCCAAAGTCACTCAGATCCTTGCACTTGCCCATTTTTCCTGCTTCCAACACATGAACTTCAAGAACTGACTATTCTCTTGCTGCCTAATATACCCCACCCCTTGACAGGTGCCATTAATTAAATAATAATTGTCTGCCATTGAGTGGTATGTCAGATGTATTCCATTCAGCTAGCATGGTATTGAACAAGTCAAAGATGAGTTCAGTATCATGCTTGCTGAATGGAATATATCAATATACCATGAAAGAAAGCTATTATTATTATTATTATTATTATTATTATTATACATACATACTATCTCTTCCAATTTTTCAAAGTCCGTTGGTATGTTTTTCTCTTGTAAATATGCATAAAGAGTATCTAAGGAAGTTTTGGTAGCCTTTCAGGTGTTCAACGCATCTTTCTTGGCAAACAAAGAAATGCTTCTGTGCATGCACAGCAGAAAACATTCTCACTGGATATTAGCATCAACTCCATGTGATGTCTTGACAACCATGCAGACGCGCAGCTTGTGAACAGGCAAGGCAGGCAACTGCTTGGGGCCCCCTGGCCCAGGGGACCCCCAAGAGTCGGGGCTCGAGGGCTTATTTATTTTGTTTTTTATTGTTTTTATTGTTCTTTACCATTTGTATTTTCACATTTGGAATTTAAAAAAACTTTGGTTTTATACATTTTTCGTTGGTGTCAGATTATTTATAACATATTGGTGGTGAACTCTGGTCAGAAGGGCCCCCTGGAAATTTTTGCTTGGGGCCACAACAGACTCTAGAATCACCTCTGCAACCATGCAATATCATAAACCATATTCAATGCTCATTCTCCATTGGGTAGAGTGATGTAATACACGTAAGATAAGCGATATGCTAACAATATTGCATGCTATTAAACCAAATGAATGAAACCTACTAGAAGGGAATAGAACACATTTTTATTCCATTGAAAAAGTGTCCTGCATGTATTATAATGTTCTTCACTTCACCTGTCGGTCATAATGTTGTGGCTGATCAGTGTGTGTATATAGAATTTGTATAGAACTCTGCACCAGAATATTTTGTGAGAATTTAGCCAAATTTAGTACGTAGAAGAAGTTTTTCCCAAGCTTAAATTATTATATGATCATACTGGTATTATTTTCATTTTAGGTACATGTATATTTACTGAAGCTTCTATCTGGTCATCTTAATACTATTCTGTCTTATTGATAACAGGATGCAACACCCCAGTAACATTCATCAATGATGTCTCATTGCATACTCCAAATCCCACATTCCTCACATCTCAGTGATTAAACATGCAGCCTTAAGTGTTCTACAGGAACGGCTAAACTGTTTATGGAGAAGCGGAAAACCTCTTTCCTTCCTTTACTATTCCCAGGATGACTATGTGGTGCCAGGAAGCAGAGGTAAATGACAGCATGCCTGCAGGCAGCCATGTGGCAGCATGTGCTATGGTCATCCACATGGCCAAAGGCCAGCTCTCCCTTGTTAATGAGGTCAGAGGTCAACACTTATAAAACCTGACCAGGGCTTCCAAATATATTGTTGAAGGAAATGTAAGATGGCTGCTTACATGGCAGTTCTGCTACTTTTGTCATCATTCACCTTTCCTGCTGGTGAAGAGGCTGGAGGTGCTCAGAAAGCATGGACATCCTGGAGAGATTATAGGCACTTTAGATAAAGACCAAAGAACAATGAGCTAAGCAGATGATGGATAAAACACCTGCTGCACACTCTACACAGAAGGATTAGAAGATATATGATAAAAGTTTGTGGACACCCGATCATCACACCAATATGTCGTGAATGTTTTGCCACAAAGCCAAGCCAAGAAGCCTTTATTTTAGACTTAAGCATGCGGTGAAATTCCTCTCTGCATTTAACCCATCTGAAGCAGTGAACACGCACCTACGTACACACAAGTAAGCAATGAGCACACACATACCCAGAGCAGTGGGCAGCTATGCTACAGCACCCGGAGAGCAGCAAGGGCACATCAGCCCAACCTCAGGCCGCGGCTGCCCCATGTTAACTTAACTGCATGCCTTTGGACTGTGGGGGAAACCGGTGCACCCAGAGGAAACTCATGCAGGCACGGGGAGAACATGCAAACTCCACACAGAAAGGCCCTTGTTGGCTGCTGGACTTGAACCCAGAACCTTCTTGCTAACCACTACACCACCGTGCTGCCCAAAGTTGGAAGAACACGGCTGTCTAGACCAGTGGCGGCTGGTAGTCTTTCAAACAGGGGAGGCTGGTCGGTTACGATATTTCCAGATTTTAAAAGAAAAAACACATAAATTTTGCCCATACTCTTGCCTCTGATCTGGCTGATTGTTGGCAGCGTCACAAACTGTGAAATAACAGGTTCTTTTGGCCCATTAGCCTACTGTCCAATATACATGATGATGGTGGTGTTGGGGGGGTATATTTTAACATTTTATATTTTAAAATTGTGGCATGTTGTTTAAAAATTGACCTCGGCTGTGTTTTTGTTTAAAAATGTTTTCCAAATTGTAGCTGTGTTTAATTCATATCCAGAGAAATATATATTCCAATATAATATACTCAGCATAAACATTTTAAATAGATTCTATATTTTTGGTCCATCCATGACATATTACTAAAGTAGCCTATTTACTGTTGTTGATGTGGGTCACTTGCTGTTAGCCAATTCACTTTCTCGTACCAGGAGAGCTGAAAGGAACGAGTATTATTCCCTACCTTTTTCACCAAGTCAATTTGAGGCGTTGGTCTATCCTGCTCTTTAATTTTAATTTTTTCCTTGAAAGGAAGACTGGCAAATGGCTTCGCCAAAATTAAATCAGCAATGCTCGGCATCCGTGCGCAGCTTTCTTGCTAGCTGACTAGCCCCCTCAAGTTCAAGTTCAGTCACTCAAATAAACGACATTTCTGGAACTAAGATGGCAAACTTGACACTATATTTACAATTTATTTACAATGAAAATATATACAAACTAAAAAAGCTGGTAGAAACCATATGTAATGAATGAAATCGAAATGTAAGCCGATCTCTTACAATACACCACAGCACTTGCGAATCTGCATGGGACTGAACTGATGTTGCCAGATACTGCTGACGTTATCCAGCCCAAAATATGTTCAAAACCCGCCAAAATGCACTTAAAACCGCCCAATCTGGCAACACTGCTGCCTCTCTATAGTTGAAACGAGCTTTCAATCAAAGAAAATATCCGGCCGCTTTCACCAATCACCAGTCTCCTCGTGGAAACTGCCATGTCCCTCCCACTGTGAGGCTGGGAGTCCGTGGGGCGGGCGTTTTCGCAGTATTTGTCCAATAACCGTCTTGCATTTTGATATTGAAAAGCGCATAGTTCCCAAATGCCATTGAAGTCCACTGAGGCTGGGAGTCCGTGAGACTCCGTGGGCGGGCATTTTCGCAGTATTTGTCCAATAATCATCTTGCATTTTGAGATTGACAAGCACATAGCTCCCAATCCACTGAGGCTGGGCTGCATCGCGCTGTCACGAGGGGGAAAAACTCACGCACACATTAGGCGAACTGGGGAAAGTTATAACGGAATGATTTCGCACTGTAGTTGGGTTGAGCACATATATTTCTATGATTCTGGATCTGAAATAGCAATGTTATAAGGTCGGCTATAACATAAGCCTAGCGCAATTCATCCTACACGATGTTCATCATTTTTAGAGGAGGCTGAGCCTCCCTCGTTGTCTTAGAGCAATCGCCCGTGGTCTAGACTCTTTTTGTATGCTGTACCATTACAATTTACATTTAGAGCTTCAGTTCACAGCAATACTCCAAAATCTAGTGGGAAGCCTTCCCAGAAGACTGGATGTCATTTTACCGGTAACAGCAAAGGGTAAAGGAACGGGATGTTCAAAAAGCAGTCGTGATAGTCAGGTATCCAAAAACTTTTGGCCATATAGTGTGTGTAAGGGTGGCATGGTAGTGTAGTGGTTACCACTGTTGCCTCACAGCAAGAAGGTCCTGAGTTTGAGCCCAGCGGCTGGCGAGGGCCTTTCTGTGTGGAGTTTGCATTTTCCTCATGTCTGCATGGGTTTCCTCCGGGTACTCCGGTTTCCCCCACAGTCCAAAGATGTGCAGATTAGGTTAATTGGTGGCTCTAAATTGACAGTAGGTGTAAATGTGAGTGTGAATGGTTTTGTCTGTGTCAATCCTGCAATGACCTGGCAATGTGTACGGGTGTACCCCGCCTCTTGTCCATAGTCAGCTGGGATAGGCTCCAGCTTGCCTGCGACCCTGTAGAAGGATAAGCGGCTACAGATAATGGATGGATGGATGTGTTTAAGTTCATGTCAGTTGTCATGAAGGGCTTATGTGGGCATCCTGTAACTCTGTAAACACGTTTATGGATGTTTGACAATTGACTTATGTAGGTGACGCATACTGTGGACACCGTGTCTTCAGATAACAGTTTGTCGATTTGAGTTGTCATGAAGGACGTACAGTATATAGCATATGTGTAATGTAACACTATGAACATAACCCAATTACCAAGTACTTAAAATAAACAAGCATCATTTTTCTGATTTGTAGTTTCGAAGTGTAAATAATGAATGACCGATTGGACTGTCCACAGGTGCAAATTAATATTCCTGGATGCTGACCATATCAATTAGCTGGTGCTGTATTCACGACAAGTGCTGGTGAAGTGTGTGAAATCACACTTCTCAGTTCCGCACTGATTACTGGCTGATGAAAATAGGAGCTAAAACACTGTTGGGTATGCAATACATTGTTTCTTTAGCTGTCCCTGTGGTGTCGATATGAGAGTGAGAAATCAACTATAACAAGCTGTCCCCATTTCTTCAGAAGACTCTCTGCATTGGTGTAGTGATTGAAGTGGTTTTTGATCCAACAGTGCTTAAAATGTTGAAATCTGAAACCCTTGGTGCACTGCATTGACGATTCAAAACTGTCATGAAACTTCATTGCTTTGTCAGATGAAACAATTTAGCAAGAGTTGCATTGTGCCTTGTTGATAAGCCAAACATTTGCCATTTTTAAGTTGAGCAGAGAAAAAAAAAAACCCTTCTGACTTGCCAGGCTAGTGTAAATAAGTATTTTGGCATCAGTCGTATGGATGTAAATTAATTATTTATTATGCCAGCAATGCACTTAGTCTTTGGAGCATTTTGTGACACGTTGCACTCTGCATTAGCAACTCAAAGCTACAGCGCATTAGCGACTCAAAGCTACAGCTCATGAGTGCCAAAGGAAACCTACTAGGTAACAAGCTGATGCTATTGGCACTGACAGGATTGGCATGAGATCACCTCATCGATGATGCACTATTCACTCGTCAACCGGGGCGGCTGAGCACATTAGCGGCTGATGAAAATCCACCTGCCAAAAGCATGGCCAGTGTACTAGCAGTGTTCAGTGGGTTGTCATTTCCTGAGATCCTTGTCCTTTCCTGTTTTTGTGTTGTTACAGGTGGCAATTTTCTTGCTTTATCTCTCTCTCTCTCACACACACACACATACACCATCTTTTCCCCCCTTTTTTCATTCTTTCTATTGCTTTCTCTTCATCTCAGCCTGACAGACTGGCTAACTACTCAGCAGGGAGATTGCTGGAGCAGCACAGCTGGTAACCAACTGCCTTGATTTAAGGCTCCACAAAAGCTCCTGCAGATGTCCTGCGTAACGTGTCTGGCAGCTCCTGTAGTGCGAGCCCGCCAAGCCTGCCACCACTAACGTAGCAGCTAGCACCGATACCTAATCAGCAGCATGAATATATATAGCCTTTCACCTCGAGTCATGAATGGCCTTCTAAACTGAGATAATTCAAGTCTTAATACAAAGGTAATCAACGACAATCAGGTTGCAATCACTCAAAAAAGGGAGTTCGGGTGAATTACGGCACAGTAGATCACGTGTTTAGTTAACCGCTAGCACTAGCATGTAAGGTTTAATTTAGATATAACCATGATGTGCTGCTCACCAAAAAAGGGGTCTATTTTATGAAAGTTGTGGTGGCATGTTATAAGGCATGACAAGGCAAGTGATTTTTACTTCATACCTTCTTGCATTACCTTTTTTATATGCTCCTTTTTAAACCAGTAACACATTGCCCATAAAACCCTCCTTCCACTTTGGCCCTTGGCCTTGTCTTAGCCAAGCAACGTCTAGTAAAAATCAACCAATCCACACGCTGGTGGGAAACATGTGAACTTTAGCCTCAGATTAGGTCAGAGACAGGACACTAGTGACCCTTTGTTTTAATGAAGAAAAGTGAATGTGATGTTCCATTCTTACACAAATTAAAGAATATACAGTGCCTTGAAAAAGTATTCATACCCGTTGAACTTTTTCACATTTTTCCACCTTACAACCACAAACTTAAAAGTTTTTTATTGAGATTTTATGTGATAGACCAACACAGAGTAGCACATAACTGTGAAGTGAAACGAAAATTATAAATGGTCTTCAAAATTTTAAACAAATAAAAATCTGAAAAATGTAATGTGCATTAGTATTCAGCCCCCCTGCGTCAATACTTTGTAGAGCCACCTTTTGCTGCAATTACAGCTGCAAGTCTTTTGTGGTATGTCTCTACCAGCTTTGCACATCTAGGCACTGAAATTTTTGCCCATTCTTCTTTGCAAAATAGCTCAAGCTCAGCCAGATTGGATGGAGAGCGTCTGTGAACAGCAATTTTCAAGTCTTGCCACAGATGCTCAATGGGATTTAGGTCTGGACTTTGACTGGGCCATTCTAACACATGAATATTCTTTGATCTAAACCATTCCATTGTAGCGCTGGCTGTATGTTTAGGGTCATTGTCTTGCTGGAAGGTGAATCTCCTTCCCAGTCTCAAGTCTTTTGCAGCCTCCAACAGGTTTTCTTCCAGGATTGCCCTGTATTTAGCTCCATCCATCTTCCCATCAACTCTGACCAGCTTCCCTGTCCCTGCTGAAGAAAAGCATCTCCATAGCATGATGCTGCCACCACCATGTTTCACAGTGGGGATGGTGTGTGCAGGGTGATGAGCAGTGTTTGTTTTCCGCCACACACAGTGCTGTGCATTTAGGCCAAAAAGTTCAACTTTGGTCTCATCTGACCAAAGCACCTTCTTCCACATGTTTGCTGTGTCCCCTACATGGCTTCTTATGCCTGTCTTTCAACAATGGCTTTCTTCTTGCCACTCTTCCAAAAAGGCCAGATTTGTGGAGTGTACGACTTATAGTTGTCCTGTGCACAGATTCTCCCACCTGAGCTGTGGATTTCTGCAGCTCCTCCGGAGTGATCATGGGCCTCTCGGCTGCTTCTCTGACCAGTGCTCTCCTTGCTCGCTCTGTCAGTTTAGGTGGATGGCCATGTCTTGGTAGGTTTGCAGTTGTGCCATACTTTTTCCATTTTTGAATGATGGATTGAACAGTGCTTCTTGAGATGTTCAGAGCTTGGGATATTTTTTTTATAACCTAACCCTGCTTAAAACTTCTCCAGAACTTTATCCCTGACCTGTCTGGGGAGTTCTTTGGTCTTCATGATGCTGTTTGTTCTTCAGTGTTCTCTAACAAACCACTGAGGCCTTCACAGAACAAGTGTATTTATGCTGAGAGTAAATTACACACAGTAGGACTCTATTAACTAATTAGATGACTTCTGAAAGCAATTGATTGCACTGGATTGTATTTACAGGTATCAGAGTACAGGGGGCTGAATACTAATGCACACCACATTTTTCAGATTTTTATTTGTTTAAAATTTTGAAGACCATTTATCATTTTCGTTTCACTTCACAATTATGTGCTACTCTGTGTTGGTCTGTCACATAAAATCTCAATAAAAAAACTTTTAAGTTCGTGGTTGTAAGGTGGAAAAATGTGAAAAAGTTCAAGGGGTATGAATACTTTTTCAAGGCACTGTATGTATATTTTATTAGATTTAGTTTGGCAATGGCTTGAAGGGTAAAACAAAAATGTGAGATCAATGTCTGTTCTGCTGTGGCTGCCTTTTAACTGTGCCCTACTGTTGCCTTCTTCACTTACAACAGAAAATACAGACTTCATGTTTAAAAGAAATCAACCAACTGATCTTTTAGTGTCTTTTCCCCCCAAAGAACTATAATCTTAATCCGAGTGTATGAACGAAACTATGGCGATTTTGTGACCACATAATACACACCGAAGAATTATTAGATTAATTCCTGAAAATAAATATTTGAGCGATACCACAGATTAAGAACCATTTTTCGGTTCACAGAAGAAGCTGTGAATGGTGGTTCACATGGTGGTGTGAACGGTTAGCACATGGGCGGCACGGTGGTGTAGTGGTTAGCACTGTCGCCTCACGGCAAGAAGGTTCCAGGTTCGAACCCAGTGGCTGGCGAGGACCTTTCTGTGTGGAGTTTGCATGTTCTCCTCGTGTCTGCATTTGTTTCCTCCAGGTGCTCTGGTTTCCCCCACAGTCCAAAGACATGCAGTTAGGTTGACGTGGGGTGGCCTTGGGCTGAAGTGCCCTTAAGCAAGGTACCTAACCCCTGACTGCTCCCCGGGCGCTGTAGTGTGGCTGCCCACTGCTCTGGATGTGTGCGTGTACTCACTGCTTCAGATGGGTTAAATGCAGAGGATGAATTTCACTGTGTTTGAAGTGTGCATATGACAAATAAAGCTACTACTCCAAGGGTCTTCAACCAAGAACCTTCCACGTTCTGTAAATATTTATGGTATGATAAAATGATTATTCAGAACAATGTGAAACACTCAGAAAAAAAAGGGGAAGGGATAAGTTTCTATGGCATCACTTTCAGTCATTTTCCGGAGCATCAGTTTTTTAGAAAATACAAAGGCTTACATATATATAATTTTTTTTTTGGGGGGGGTGAATTAGGGGTTCATGGCTTCCTAATAGTTCTACTTAAAGCATTTTGTGAAATGGAAATCCACTATTGTATGGTTCTACATCAGAGGGGAACCGTCAGGGCCTTCTAGGCCTTCACCGAAGCCCAAACATATCAGCATTTCAAATGTTATTAATTTCTTTCATTCTTTACTTGCTTTCATTCTTTCATAATTTCATTATGGTTATTCTCTTCTAATTTGGACTCATTTTCTATCAAATTTGCTTCAGAAATGAAAGGGTTACTGTCCTGAAAACATTAAAATCGAGTTATCCAGTGAGATTTACTTACCAATATTGAATGCTGATTCTGATCGAATGTAATTCAATGTTCTGTCAATCCAGTGTACATGTACAAAGTAAAAGTTCTAACAATAAAAATGGTACGAGTCCAAAAACCCAACTTGTATACAAGCTACCGTACATACAGGTTGACAGTTCAAGTTCAGTTACTTCTGATAGCAGTTAATTGTTACATTTGCAGTTGTTCAAAACAAAAGGGCTTTGCTGAGTGAAATCCATGAGTGCAGTCCTCTTGTAAAAGTCTCCATCACTTTTCCTCACCTCCAAGTAGAACTTTGACAATATTTCCGCTATTGCTCTCTCTTCCAGTTTTTCAATGTCCGTTGGTATGTTTTTCTCTTGTAAATATGTATGAAGAATATCCAGTGAAGTTTTGGTAGCCTTTCGGGTGTTCAGCACACCTTTTTCTTTAAATCTTCCGTGTCTCCGACGTGTCTCTTCCAGTTTTTCGATGTCCGTTGGTACAACCCCGATTCCAAAAAAGTTGGGACAAAATACAAGTTGTAAATAAAAATGGAATGCAATGATGTGAAAGTTTCAAAATTCCATATTTTATTCAGAATAGAGCATAGATGACATATCAAATGTTTAAACTGAGAAAATGTATCATTTAAAGAGAAAAATTAGGTGATTTTAAATTTCATGACAACAACACATCTCAAAAAAGTTGGGACAAGGCCATGTTTACCACTGTGAGACATCCCCTTTTCTCTTTACAACAGTCTGTAAACGTCTGGGGACTGAGGAGACAAGTTGCTCAAGTTTAGGGATAGGAATGTTAACCCATTCTTGTCTAATATAGGATTCTAGTTGCTCAACTGTCTTAGGTCTTTTTTGTCATATCTTCCGTTTTATGATGCGCCAAATGTTTTCTATGGGTGAAAGATCTGGACTGCAGGCTGGCCAGTTCAGTACCTGGACCCTTCTTCTACGCAGCCATGATGCTGTAATTGATGCAGTATGTGGTTTGGCATTGTCATGTTGGAAAATGCAAGGTCTTCCCTGAAAGAGACGTCGTCTGGATGGGAGCATATGTTGCTCTAGAACCTGGATATACCTTTCAGCATTGATGGGGTCTTTCCAGATGTGTAAGCTGCCCATGCCACACGCACTAATGCAACCCCATACCATCAGAGATGCAGGCTTCTGAACTGAGCGCTGATAACAACTTGGGTCGTCCTTCTTCTCTTTAGTCCGAATGACACGGCGTCCCTGATTTCCATAAAGACCTTCAAATTTTGATTCGTCTGACCACAGAACAGTTTTCCACTTTGCCACAGTCCATTTTAAATGAACCTTGGCCCAGAGAAGACGTCTGCACTTCTGGATCATGTTTAGATACGGCTTCTTCTTTGAACTATAGAGTTTTAGCTGGCAACGGCGGATGGCACGGTGAATTGTGTTCACAGATAATGTTCTCTGGAAATATTCCTGAGCCCATTTTGTGATTTCCAATACAGAAGCATGCCTGTATGTGATGCAGTGCCATCTAATGGCCCGAAGATCACGGGCACCCAGTATGGTTTTCCGCCTTGACCCTTACGCACAGAGATTCTTCCAGATTCTCTGAATCTTTTGATGATATTATGCACTGTAGATGATGATATGTTCAAACTCTTTGCAATTTTACACTGTCGAACTCCTTTCTGATATTGCTCCACTATTTGTTGGCGCAGAATTAGGGGGATTGGTGATCCTCTTCCCATCTTTACTTCTGAGAGCCGCTGCCACTCCAAGATGCTCTTTTTATACCCAGTCATGTTAATGACCTATTGCCAATTGACCTAATGAGTTGCAATTTGGTCCTCCAGCTGTTCCTTTTTTGTACCTTTAACTTTTCCAGCCTCTTATTGCCCCTGTCCCAACTTTTTTGAGATGTGTTGCTGTCATGAAATTTCAAATGAGCCAATATTTGGCATGACATTTCAAAATGTCTCACTTTCGACATTTGATATGTTGTCTATGTTCTATTGTGAATACAATATCAGTTTTTGAGATTTGTAAATTATTGCATTCCGTTTTTATTTACAATTTGTACTTTGTCCCAACTTTTTTGGAATCAGGGTTGTACGTTTTTCTCTTGTAAATATGCGTGAAGAATATATAATGAAGTTTTGGTAGCCTTTCAGGTGTTCAGCGCGTCTTTAGTTTGTTTTCAGTTTATTTATTTCGTGCTTAAGCTGAGCACTGAATTAACCCCATCTTCTCTCTCTCTCTCTCTCTCTCTCCTAGCCAACAAAGAAATGATTGTGTGCATGCACAACAGAAACGTTTTGCCATTGCATCTTCGCATGAGCTCCCAAGTGTGACGTGTTGTCTTGACAACATGCAGTATTATAACAATATTGCACGCTCATTCTCCATTGGGGAGAGTGGTGTAATACATGGAGGATAAGCGATATGATAACAATATTGCATGCCATCAATAAACCCAATAGAAGGGAACAGAATACATGTTTTTATTCCATGGAAAACGTGGCCCATCATGGATATTCCACAACATATAAATGGTTAAAAGTACGATGTGTCATTATTTAATGAATTTTAAATTGTAATCATTGGCAAGCTGTTGTCGTATAAGAGGAATAAAACACACCGGGATGTTCTTAGAAAATAGTCCACAAACTCTGCTTCCTTTTGTGACTGGCTGTAATGCACTACCTCACTGTTGATTAATTTTCCACAACAGCATGCCCAGTTTTGGCTTGTTGGAGGGATTTTCATCAATGAAGCAACAATACTGCTTCTTTGAATGTTCTCAGGGAAAACTCTGTTCTTGAATGATAATCAATTCAATATAACAAAAGCTATTTTATTTGTATAATGATATAGGTCGTTTTAATGCTTTAAAATGAGTACCAACATTTTTAGTCCTACTGCATTCACACATCCTGTCTTTAATTAATTACTGAGTGCTTCCAATTTGCTAGTAATGTTTTCGTAATAGTAATGGCTACATTATTAGCTTGTAGGATTATGTACTGTAAATACTAACCGGACTGTTTTATATTCAGTGCACGTTTTATGTTTTTTTTTTTTTTTTATGACCGTTACTCACAGGCTTATTCAGTTTTCCATGCAGACAGAATTGATCGCAGCTGGCTGTCTCAGATGTGCGTGTGTGTGTGTGTGTGTTAAACAATGTTTTTGTATTCGAAAATCCTCACACATTTCCACTCCTTGTTTATTTATATTTCTCATCTTGTCCATTTCATGGTCTGTGTTGCATTTGTCAGAGTTGGTGTCCGCTAAAAGGAATATCTATGATCCAAATACATCCTGTAGGCTACAGAAACCCCCTCAGTCCTCCCTCTTCTTACCCACAATCTAAACAAAAATCTGCACCCCCGAGGCACTCCCAGACACACTATCACTTTCATAACACCATACAAAGAAAGCATCAGATCAGTCAGTCTTTGGAGATACAGACTAAGGTGACCACAGCGGGAGCTGGTGTCTCAGAGAGATATTCCCTCAGCTTGGATGTCTAATTTTAAACAAGGAGCTATCCTGTTTCACAATCTCTGTGGATTGTTTCTCTGCTCCCAGGCATCCTTTGGGTCAGAGTAGTTCCTCATGTTTTCCCGAAGAATGACTAGTGAAACCAGCTGAAAGCAAACAGTCTTTAGATGGTATCTTGGTGTTTAAACGTAAACAGGTACAATAGCATCACCTGTGCTGACTCTGATTTCTTCACCTCGTTACATTCCACTGGCGTGTTGGTATGAAAGATCATATCCCCAGTCTCTTCTTTGTTTTTTGAAGTACAGTCCAGTGCAAAAGTCTTGGGGACTGTATATTTTCATACAAACTTTGTTATAGACTTCTATTTTATGACTTCTACATTATTGAGTCAGGACAAAAACATTTTAGAGTTCCAAACATTCATTTTCCAGCACAAAATTAAATTTACGGGGGGGGGGGGGGGGGGGGATAGTTTGTATCTGAGCAGTATATTCCATAAGAGACCACTTTTCAGATTAAAAAAGAAAAAAATAATGAAGGCTATTGGGTTTTGGTGCAGAATGAAGACGCGAGTTTGACAGTCAAAGTGTCCGGAAGAACTGTGGCTGGTTCTGTAAGATGCTCAGTAAAACCTACAGCTCATTTCCGCATCAAACTGCACTCATTGGACCGGAGACTACTATTTTTCTTTTTTAAAGCAAAAGGTCGTCTCACACCAAATATTGACTTTGTTTCATTTATTATGGCTTACTGGTTACTGTTTATAGTATTTTTTTAATGCTGAAACATTTCATTTCATTATGTTTTTAAGCCGGGCGGCACGGTGGTGTAGTGGTTAGCGCTGTCGCCTCACAGCAAGAAGGTCCGGGTTCGAGCCCCGTGGCCGGCGAGGGCCTTTCTGTGTGGAGTTTGCATGTTCTCCCCGTGTCTGCGTGGGTTTCCTCTGGGTGCTCCGGTTTCCCCCACAGTCCAAAGACATGCAGGTTAGGTTAACTGGCGACTCTAAATTGACCGTAGGTGTGAATGTGAGTGTGAATGGTTGTCTATGTGTCAGCCCTGTGATGACCTGGCGACTTGTCCAGGGTGTACCCCGCCTTTCGCCCGTAGTCAGCTGGGATAGGCTCCAGCTTGCCTGCGACCCTGTAGAAGGATAAAGCAGCTAGAGATAATGAGATGAGATGTTTTAAGCCATTTTTGGTCTACAGCATTGCTTTACCTGTGCCTAAGACTTTTTCACAGTTAGGAAACTTTTTTATACTGCATATAGAGCACTGGTGGGTTTATTCACTTTTATATGGATAGGCATGGGAATGGAAATCTGTCTTTAGTTCCCCATGCGATAGGAGAGAACTATAGAACCAGAGAAGTGTTGCTTATCCTCAGGGACGACACGGTCCTTCAGCAGAAACCCCGACTAACCAGCAGATGAGCAGCAAAGACAGAATCAGCAACAAGATCGATAAAGATTTGAGGTTCTCCCAGAGGATGTGTAGTTTTATAGAGTATAGACTGGATGTGTGTGGTGGTGCATAAAGAAGGAGGAAGGGTAAAAAACCTCCCACGTAATATTCTGAATATTGTATAGGGCTGTTTGCAGAGTCAAAATAAGTTAGCTTAACTATATCCATAGATGCAACTTGGGCAAGGTGAGGCCAGAGGCAGTGTATGCTCAGTATGTTTATTTCTGCATCTGCATGAGACAATCATCTGAAGGTTCAAAGTTCCCAACAACAGCACACAGAACAGGCGAAACATGGACGGATTTTTAATTGGGGACATTGGAAACCGGCAGATAAGGCCAAAGATATGGCAACACATGAATTTTGGGTAAACACAGGAACAGGAAATGAGGCTCAGAAACATTACATACATAAGCAGAGCTTCACAAAGACATGAAGGAAACCAGAGAGCGTATATACAGATCATGATTTCAAGGTTGACGAACTTGATAATAAGCAGGCGGTGCTTGGGTGGAGCAGGAGCAAGAATGGACCAATCAGATACAGTTGAGTCCATAAGTATTTGGACAGCAACGCAATTTTGCTAATTCTGCCTTTCTACACCACCACAATGGATTTTAAAAGAAGCAATCAAGATGTGATTGAAGTGCTGACTTTCAGCTTGAATTCGAGGGGCTTAACAAACATATTGCATTAATAACAATTTGGGAATTACAGACGTTTTTTTCACAGGCTGAAAAGTAATTGGACAACTGACTGGTGAGCAGTTTCATGGTCAGGTGTGGCTTGTTTCCTTATTTCATGACAGAGAAAAAGAGATCTGGAATTGGTCCCAAGTGTTGAATTTGCATTTGGTTGAGAAATTTGCACGAGAACTTTTATGTGGGGCGGCACGGTGGTGTAGTGGTTAGCGCTGTCGCCTCACAGCAAGAAGGTCCTGGGTTCGAGCCCCGTGGCCGGCGAGGGCCTTTCTGTGTGGAGTTTGCATGTTCTCCCCGTGTCCGCGTGGGTTTCCTCCGGGTGCTCCGGTTTCCCCCACAGTCCAAAGACATGCAGGTTAGGTTAACTGGTGACTCTAAATTGACCGTAGGTGTGAGTGTGAATGGTTGTCTGTGTCTATGTGTCAGCCCTGTGATGACCTGGCGACTTGTCCAGGGTGTACCCCGCCTTTCGCCCGTAGTCAGCTGGGATAGGCTCCAGCTTGCCTGCGACCCTGTAGAAGGATAAAGCGGCTAGAGATAATGAGATGAGAACTTTTATGCGATCCACAGAGGTGTCGATTCAAATGAAGGAGGCCGTCGTTATGCTGAAACAAAAACCAAACAAGCAAATAAACAGATCATTTCCAATCAAGTGTGGTGGTTTACAGAGGCAAAATTCAGTCCAAATACTTATGGACCCAACTGTATCTGTGGAAATCTCTTAATTCAGGCATCTGAATGAATAATTCCACCTAATAATTACAAATCCAGCAAAATAATGCTTGAAAACAGCAGACTCCGATAACAAAATGTGACCATCTGAACATGAGCAAGATTTGAGTGCAAAAGTTTGCACACACTATAATTTCTGATTGGAAAAATGGGATTTGTATGTCTTTAAGTGACGTTTTAAATTGATCCACAAAAGAAGGAACTTCAAAATAAAATGTGGGTGTAAACTGCAACAAAACACGCCAAATCAAGTACAAATCAGCAGGAACATGGTTGAAACTATGACCTGAGTTTCCTGACCTGGTGTGAAGGTAGTACATGACATCTCAGAGTTATAACAGAAATGTCAAGAAGTGGAGTGGTCAAAACGTTAGGACAGAAATACCAGGAAAAGTAAGGAGCATGGGGTTTTAAAACGGAGCAAAGTTCTAAAAATTATTCAGAGAATATAAGAGATGTTCAGAGGTTGGAGGAGAAATTATAAGGGCAAAAGCTGGAAATACAAGTTATTAGAGAGACAAGTTGAAGGGAAATGCCATGTTTGAATATCTTTTCCAATTTATGGACTATTACTATCCTAACACCACCTTGCTCCTATAAATTAAACGTTGTCTTCACTTTTGTCCTGAGGGTATACATACTTACACCTGTACTTGACTCTAACTGTGCTGCTTCAGTAATATGAGTGGAACATGCACTCAGCGCTGATGTTATCTTTATTCCGTGTGTGTATATGTATGTGTGTGTATATATGTGTGTGTGTTTGCACTCCATACTGAGAAATAAAGTTCAGTATATAGGGGATTTCAAAAAATGATATTATTTGAGATGTAAATATCCCAGAAACTACATAGTCTAGGCAAATTAAACCGAACAGGCTTAATGTTGAGCAATATAAGATTTATTCCTCAAAATTTGAATGAGAAATTCAAAGGTATGTGGATTCCATGAACGATTTCACAAATTTTCAATATGCGTGCCACCTGAGACACGGCACTGAACGAGGTGCAACTTGTAGGGTTTTATTCGCAAATGTTTCCTCAGGACACGCCAAACAGTCATCGGAGGAGTCTGGGTCTCCAGGCTTGCTCTTCTTATTGACTTCTTGGGGCTTCGCAAGAGTTTTTTGCGAACCCGCTCGACCATCTCTTCTGATGCTGGTGGTCATCCAGGTCCTTTTGTCCTGCACAGACAGCCTTCCTCTTTGAACTTTTTGTGCCATGTCCACATCTGCATTGCAGTTGGTGCATTTTTAGAGAATTCTTTCATGAGTGCACGCTGCAGTCTTGTTCGACTGTGTTCAGGCGTACTCTAACACGCAAAACATCTTTTCTTTTCCCGTGAATGGCATTTCTATACCTAAAAAGATGAAGAAAAAATATGAAACATAATTTTGACCTGTTGCCACACATGCTGTTAAAATTTGAGGTGAACTGAACGAGAATTGGCAAAGTTATTAGATTGTGGAATGATGTAAAAAAAATTTTGAAACACCCTGCATTTTCTCTCCCTCTCTCTCTCCCCCCAAATCTGTCCCTCTGAGTTACATGTTGGTCCTGGGATTGAGATGCTGACCTCTTCTGCTCCTCAGACCTGCCTGATCCATCCTGGTGCCCTGTGTCTGGTTGGAGTCTCATCACATCGCTCCTGTGGAGGACGGCCCCATGAGGACAGTTGAAAGTCACACTTGGAGGACATTCTGGACTCTTACAGTAATGCTTTTATGGCTGAGGACTACAGTTGACTTGCTAACTTTAGGACTGCAGTTGTCATGAACAGTTTTGCACTCACGTTTCCATCAATGAAGAGTTTATAACATCAACAAAACTGACTTCTTGTTAAAACTGTTAATGTTATAGTCATGTTGTCTGTTGTTGCCCAAATGAGGGTGGGTTCCCTTTTGAATCTGGTTCCTCTCGAGGTTTCTTCCTCATGTCGTCTGAGGGAGTTTTTCCTTGCCACCGTCGCCACAGGCGTGCTCATTGGGGATAGATTAGGGATAAAATTAGCTCATGTTTTAAGTCGTTCAAATTGTGTAAAGCTGCTTTGCGACAATGTTTATTGTTAAAAGTGCTATACAAATAAACTTGACTTGACTTTATTGCTGCAATGACGAACAAGTACAGTAACATTTAGGCTCTTAACTCATTTCTGTAGATAATGCACACAAATTGTCCCTACTAACCAGTCTTACTGCAGCTCCTCAAACAGAAACTGTCTCAAACTTTACATTTCACAATGGAGATCAAACAGGCCAGACACTACCTTTTCCAGGAAAAGCTCAGTTCTCTGCTTATGTCTCTATGGCCATTTCCTTTCATTTACTGTTCACGTGCTGTGTGTTCTGGAGTCTGTTATAGGGGCCCTGGTCAGGCCCATTTTGGGTACAAACCTCTGTTCCAGGCCATAATGACACCATAACTGTTTGAGGACTTGTTGTATTGTAGAGAGTGGCTGAGGCAAGAGAATCCTCCAATCCTCCAACAGAGAGGCTTTGTAGTATATAACAAGCATTAATCAGTAAGATCAATGATTAGCTCCTTTTTGTCCTGAATACGTTATTAAACTAGAATGGATGCATGAGTGATATTTGTCAGAAAGAACAAATTAAGCCAATTTGTCTGGTCAATAATTTGTGCAGGGATTTAATTTAATCTAATATAACAAAGTCTGATATTTGCAAATGGAAAATATGAATAATCTGAAATCTATAGCACGAAGAGCTTGATATTAGAATGTAGTGTGTGTGTGTGTGTGTGTGTGTGTGTGTGTGTGTGTGTATGGTATATATATATATATATATATATATATATATATATATATATATATATATATATATATATATACAGACATCTCTAAGAAAAAAAAACAGGGACAGTTGCAATATGAAAAAGGAAGAAATTCTTATCTTAACCAGCTTCATGAGGTAGTCATCTGGAATGCTTTAAAATTAACAGGTGTGCCTCATCAAAACATCATCTGAGCTGTTCCCATTAGGGGTCACCACAGCTGGTAATGTCCCTCCATCTCCACCTGTCCTCTGTGTCTTTTTCTGTAGCATCGGCCGTCCTCATGTCCTCCTTCACCACATACATAAAGCTCATCTTTTGGCAACTCCATCTCCAGCTATCTTTTCCTAATACAGTGCCTTGTCAAAAGTTAGTTAATGGAATTCCTTGCCTTCTTAATGCACGTGTGATCAAACAGTAAATAATAAAAAATACTGTAAATAGCCCTATCCTACAACTGCAGTAATCCATATGTCAAGAACCGCTCAGCTAAGTAAAGAGAAACGACATCCATCTTTATACCATTGAATTAGAATATGTCCAAACGTTTGACTGGTAATGTACATCATGCAAAAATCATTTTAATTATATGAGAAATTGCTCAAAGGCACTTTAGCTATGGAATTTCCTGACAGTCTAGGGAATCGAACTAGCAACCCTTTGGTCCCAAGGCTTCTTCTCTACCTTTTAAGCCATGGCTGCCACATAACTATTTTAAGTCTTATACACAGTCAGAGTCCTTCTAGTAATCAACTTGGAAAAGGAAATATTTGACACTTTCAGAAAGTCCCATCCACCCATTTGAAGACAATGTTCATTTTGACGTGTTCAAGAATTTCCATATCCATATATGTAGGTGTATGTGCAGAGTTAAAACTACTACTCAAAAGTTGATTATTTTCCAATAACAGCATGTCCTGAGTAGTTTTGCTACTCTTGTACCAAATATTTGGCAACTCTAACACTTCTTTTTTTATTCAAGAACAAAACAGTTCATCGATTTATAGTTGCATTTAACTGTGAACACCAACAAAACAACCAAATTCATGTTGCAACTTAAATTGTAACAGCAATAAACCATCATTCTTCCTCTATAGTCTCTCTCTTGAAGTTAACCAGATAAATGCATCTTATTTCCTGAAAGCTTTCAGAAATCTAAAAGGAACATCATTTCCTATAAAGCACTGACACTGCAGACTCCTTCCTTAAATGCTAAATCAGCATCTGCGTACAGAAACCTTGACCACATGAACATTTACTTTTTTAATGTTTAGATTGCGTGTATATTGCCATACAATCCCTGTATACGTTGTTACTATAGAAATGATGACCTTTTCAAACAAGTGCATTAATATAAACCTTGCGGCCATAACTACTGTCCAAGCTGCTGTTAGAGAAAATTAATCAACACCCTTCTGACCAATCAGAATTGATCATTTGACAATGCTACTAAATTAGCTTCTCTAGTTACTGTATTGTGCTGGCGACTGTTTTGTCACAATGAGAACATAATGACACTCACTCTCACTTTCAATAAGTGCTGTATCCTTGGATCAGGAACACTGGATGTGAGGCAGGAATAGATGACTTGCAACCACGTGATGAAAATATGCTACATCATGAGCGTCCGCCATGATGGTGAATATACAAAGCAACTAGGATGGCCGCTGAAAGCGTGTCTGTAAACAATGCTGAATTTTCTCAGTATTACCACGATTTGAACGGTCGAGCGAAGATTCAATACAAAGATGGATATGTGTGGTTTTGACCCATATTATTTTTAAAAAGTCAGACTTTTCTGAAAATAAAATGCTTCTACCGACCATCGAGTACCCAGATATCATGTTCTATCTGGTTCGGCTGCCGAAGAATCAAGTCGGATCTTGGACAAAACGTAACCCTTTTTCTGAGTGGGTGCCCAGTCTGGATTGTTTCTAGCATATAATTTTGCTGGCGCTCCTAGAAGTGAAACGGTAATACACGTGTTAAAATAACAACGACTGAGTGAACCACGACAAGAGAATGCTCATTTTGTAGCAAAATTCTAGCAACACAAAATAAAATTCTTCCATGATATTATCAAGAAAGCTTTTGAATCTCACCTGACATAAAATGATTACTGCAAACACGAGCTGTTTTGGTTTTAGTCTCTGTTAGATCAGTCCTGCCGATGTTGTTCAGCCGTGCTCGTCTCCTCTCCGTACTAAGCCTCAGAGTTTCTTCGCCCTCTTTCCGAATCATGGAAGGAATTCTAAAAAATCAGAACATGCCATGGTCATGAGTACTGTTGTGACCATAACCATATACAGCACAAAGATATGGCAGAGCTAAAAGAACGCTTAAAGCAGTGGACAAACAAAGAGAGTCGCGCACGCGTGACTGTTTTGTATGGAATGTTGCTTGACCCTGCATTTGTATATCCACCAACATGGCCAACATCGTGTTTCTATTTTGCTTTGACGTCACTTGCAAGTCAAGGATTGTACAAACCATTGTTCCTAGAGTTAGTGTGTGTGATGATGATATTGTCCTTGTTTAACTAAATGTACATCACTTAGCGTCAGTGCTTTGTCATGAAGTTTTCCACCATGGAAAAGTCTTCAGGAGGTACTGTTTTAATTAATTAATTTTTTGGGCCTTATTAACTGTCAGACAGAATAAAATGGAGGCTGGTGAGGGAATGAGTGTTTATAGCTGGTATAATGTCAGAAATAACCGTAACTACCTTGTCTCTTAGAGGTTTTACAACAATAAATGGAACTATAGATGGATAAAAGTATGTCACTCATTAATTGTAACCAGTGGCAGATTTCAGGCCATGCTGCTATTGGCATTATAATCTCATCTCATTATCTCTAGCCACTTTATCCTGTTCTACAGGGTCGCAGGCAAGCTGGAGCCTATCCCAGCTGACTACGGGCGAAAGGCGGGGTACACCCTGGACAAGTCGCCAGGTCATCACAGGGCTGACACATAGACACAGACAACCATTCACACTCACGGTCAATTTAGAGCCACCAGTTAACCTAACCTGCATGTCTTTGGACTGTGGAGGAAACCAGGGTACCTTGCTGGCCATGGGGTTCAAACCCAGACCTTCTAGCTGTGAGGCGACAGCACTAACCACTACACCACCATGCCGCCCTGGCATTATAATAAATTATGAAAATGTATTTTAGTTTATTCATTTTTTAATGTCATGCAATGCATCATTTTTTTAAACCTATGAAAACGTATAAAAGCACACCTGTAAATATTTTACTCCTTCCTCAAATAGCTTAGAACATATACATGGAATAATTTATAACCGTAATCAGTATACTTTAGTCAAGGAGACATGTTGGTAATAGTCAGCAGTTTGTCAGCAGTTCATGGCAAGGATGCCTCAGGATGGCAGAGGATCCACAGATTTCATTATTCCTGCTGTACTCAGCTAAACAGTAACCCCGTGCTGTCTGTCAGTTGATCAGTTATTTGTGCAGCATGAAAGATGACTTGTATGGTGCAGAACGATCAACCAAACCAGATAGGACCCCCCCCGTCCCCCCCCAGTGCTTGTGGTATCTAAGGTAGTTCTCATCTGACCAAATTCACAATGTTTCATATATTGTTTATGTCAAATATCCTGCGTTCTCATTCACAGCTGTGTCTTCTGAAACATTAAAGCGTGAGCGTCGTTGGCATTTCAGATGCTTATCAAACACTATCAATCAACCCAAGGCCTCACTTCATGTGGAAACTGATGACTGCCAGATCTCTTGCTATGTGTGACCACTTAAGTTGACAGTCTGCTTGCCTCAGAGTTTCAGAATTAGTTAATTTCTGAGTAAACATTTACTCATTAGAACAACGTTGAGATTTTCTCGCTCTCAGGCCATGTTTATGAAAGGGCCATGCCTCCTTCCATGTGCCATACATGCAGCTGACATTGTTTACTAGACAGCCTGGAAAGTAGGAACATATGTTGAGGAGATGGCCAAGGCATTTACGGGCTAACCAGAAGCCAACAGGAACTCTTTAATCTTACCCAAGGAAACAGTTAACCCCTGAAATTTATCTGGGTTACACCTTGAAAAGAAAAAGCTTCAGGTGGAATAATTTTGGAGTTTAGATTTGAAGCACATAGCCACGTAGCTGCTCTGATTTCAATTGTTGATGTGACAATTTTGTTTTAAAATGCAGTGTGTCAAAGTATAATTAAACTGTCAAACATTTTGCTGGATGCATGATATTACTTTAGTTTGAAAAGAACTGGGCTATATTTGAAATGGACACCTTTTGTTTTAATCAAAAAGGAATGTTGATTTTATAGTTGCTTAGATGTCAAGACAATCCATAACAGACTTCATTATAATTTTGATTTATTTTAATGGTAAGGGTGATTTTGATGTCTTGAAAAGCCAATCAGGAAAGAAAAAATTCAAGGTCAAAATAATCTGAATACAGGTTCACTAAAGAACAAAATTATACATGCAAAGGTTTTCAAACTAGCGTAGCCAACTTCAGATATGTTTTCAGATGAATATTGAAGTAGCGTCAACTCAAGTACATGGGCTACAGAAATAAAGATGTTAAATTGAGGTTGCATGAGATCTAATTGATTCAGGAGAGTATTAGTTACCCAGAATGTCACCATCTACATAATGAACAGGTGTTTAAAAAAATAGACAAGTTCAGATGCATTTAAAACCTGAAGCCTCCCAAAATCACCATTTGCAATGATTGAGTTTCTGTATTTCTCTAATCCCAAATGAACTGAACTCCAGGACCAGTCAAAAGTTTGGGGGCACCTTCTAATTCAATTTTTCCCCATTGTTATTAATTAAAGACACTTCATATCTTAAATATATCACTTTACTGAATTGAACAGTGGGTGGCATGGTGGTGTAGTGGTTAGCGCTGTCACTTCACAGCAACAAGGTCTGGGTTCAAGCCCTGTGGCTGGCGAGGGCCTTTCTGTGTGAAGTTTGCATGTTGTCTGTGTGTGTTTCTTCCGGGTGCTCTGGTTTCCGCCAAAGACATGCAGCGGTCTCAAAAGTCATTGCTGGCTATGGCTTGTTATGCCGCCAGCTATTGTCAGTCGAGTCACAAAATTTAATATTAAATATTTCTGACAGCAAAAAAAGTTGTGAACGTAAATTACATCCACTATGTCATGTATGTCCGTTGCCGCGTCAGCTGTGTTTACATCCTCGACATGAGTGCAGCCATTACTGCCGCCTGTGTTGCCAGATTGGGCGGTTTCCCGCCCAATTTGGGCGGTTTTAAGTGCATTTTGGCGGGTTTTGAACATATTTTGGGCTGTAAAACGTCAGCAGTATCTGGCAACATATTTTTTTACTTAATACAAGAAATTAATGGATGCCAACATTTTTGCCAAAATGGTATTTTATTTTCCATTGTTTAGGCAGCTTCAGCATCATACTGTGAGATTCTGTTCAAATTGTTTTTTTTTTCTTCTATGAAGCCTGAGCCATTTATTTTATTAGTTTATAATTATTGTTTAATTTAGTCTTCAGGAGAGACTGCCTGCACACAGTACTAGTATTAATAGTTTTTTTTTCTTACATGAAAGCTGAGACATTTATATTATATTTTAAGGTAACTTCATGTTGTGCTGTGAGGTTCTATGCACTTTAACTTTTGAACCAACAGGAGCATTTGGATAAGTAAAGCCTATTTTTCTGCATTTTTGTAGTCCTGGTAATCTTTTATATTGGTAAAGTTGTTTATAGGACCATTTCTCAGTGTCTGTTTTTTTAATCAATAGTTTTTCAGTAATAACTTAATATTTAACATATCACTCAATTTTAAACAACCCCGGCGCCTCCCCCATGGCTTGCCCCCATAGTCTCCAAAATTTCTGTGGGAAACACTGGCGTGCGTAACAACGCTAATCAAGCTTAAGCTAGACGACCCGCCTCAAATACCCGTCCCGGGTAAATGTTATCCCAATTTTAGATGGCCTGTTCCAAACCATCCCGCCCCATGAAAAATTCGTACTTGCATATATCTATCTATCTATCTATCTATCTATCTATCTATCTATCCCTGCACGCTTTGCGTGCATTATGTCTGCCGCTGGCAGACATTTTACCATTTTGCATCCTGCTGTAAATTATTTGTACCCTGCTATTCTCCCAAACTTTGAAGCCCCTGGACATGCAGGTTAGGTTAACTGGTGACTCTAATGTGAATGGTCATCTGTGTCTATGTGTCAACCCTGTGATGACCTGGCGACTTGTCCAGGGTGTACCCCACCTTTCGCCCGTAGTTGCCTGGGATAGGCTCCAGCTTGCCTGTAACCCTGTAGAACAGGATAAAGCAGCTAGAGATGAGTTGAACGGTTTTTGACACATGGATTTACTACAGTTGTAGAACAGTGCTATTTACTTTGTTTGTATTATTTACTATTTAGTGTTCTCAAATGCATTAAGAAGGCAAGAAATTGCACTAATTAACTTTTGACAAGGCACAGCTGTTAATTGAAAAGCGTTCCAGATGACTTAAGATGATGCCAATAGTGTGCAAAGTGTCATCAAGGCAAACAGTGGCAACTTTTGAAGAAGCTAAATAAGAAACATTTTTGGTTTTTTTTTAACCCTTTGTGGGGTTTTTTAAACCACATAATTTCATTTATGTCCTGTATGTTATTTTATAGTTTTGATGCCTTTAGGATTGCTCTACAGTGTAGAAAATAGTCAAAATACAGAAAGACCTATGAATGAGTAGGGGTGTCCAAACTTTTGACTGGTACTACATGTGGTGGTCTAGGAAAACTTGTTGGATGTTACTGTGACTGAATTCTGGCCCAAAACAGAAAAGGATTATGAAGAATCAGATTTTGACAACTTTTTTTCCCTCTCTATTACTACATACTTTGAAATCTCTACTTTTAAGAAAATATAATAACTTGGGGGGAGGGGGGGTATTAATGTTTAAATGCCTTGGCCATCTGCGATAAATAAATAAATAATCATGCTAGGTCAGGGGTTCCCAAACTTTTTGTCCAAATGATCCCAAGCCCAGCACGGTGGTGTAGTGGTTAGTGCTGTCGCCTCACAACAAGCAACAAGAAGGTCCGGGTTCGAGCCCTGTGGCCGGCGAGGGCCTTTCTGTGCGGAGTTTGCATGTTCTCCCTGTGTCCGTGTGGGTTTCCTCTGGGTGCTCTGGTTTCCCTCAAAGACATGCAGGTTAGGTTAACTGGTGACTCTAAATTGACCGTAGATGTGAATGGTTGTCTGTGTCTATGTGTCAGCCCTGTGATGACCTGGCGACTTGTCCAGGGTGTACCCCGCCTTTCGCCCGTAGTCAGCTGGGATAGGCTCCAGCTTGCCTGTGACCCTGTAGAACAGGATAAAGTGGCTAGAGATGATGAGATGATCCCAAGCCTTGACCACCCTAATATTCCACATTTATAATATCAGACTACTGTAACATCGAGCATTTTATTCTGTTAGTAACATGTGTATTGTAACATAATTGACTCAAAACCAAAGGAATATTCCTCATGCTGAATTTCCAATGGTAAAAGTAGGAAGTGTTGTGTTATAAGAAAATGCTGGGGTGGTGTGATACGATCTGACACGAAGGTATAAAGTGAGTCTGCTTTAAACCTGATGCATGATGTGTGTAGAAGCAGCAGCAATGTGAGCAGCATTGTTCTCACTCTTATTGTGTATCTCATGTAAAGATAGATTTAAAAGCAACATTTACTAGATGATATGCCAGAGCCAAAACATCCCTGTCCATCATTTCTTGTTCAAACTGTAAATGTTTAGTGATTTTGTGCGCAGCGGCAGTTAAACACACTGACAAGCTCTGTCTGTCTTAAAGCTAGACTGCCTTTCAGATTTTTCAAGTGTAGGTCATAAAAAGAATTTTCCCTGACACCTAATTATTTTTGTTTAGTGGACCGAAAGCTACTGAATTTGAATCACAGACTTCCAATTTTATTATTATCATATTTTTTAAATAGAAGAATTAAATTTAGGACCACATGGCCCTAAATTCTCTGCTATTTTTTCCTGCTTCACCATGACCCAATTCAAGATACTATGTCATGCATCACGTGGTGAGCTTTCCCTGTTTGCACGAGGCATTGTGGGATACAAATTTGAAACAGGAGAGAAAAATGGAGGATGTGAGTGTGCGAATGAAACGTGAAAGACTGACTGCAGTAACGGAAAGCGAGAAGAAAAGACATTATGTTGCGAAGGAAAGGAAACACAGGACCAAACTAATAAATATCGGTGGTCAGCGAGCACCTCGGTGTGATCAGCTGTTCGTTTAGCGACAGAATGATGGAACTATCAGTGCATGGTCAAAGGTAAACCTGTAGATGGCAGTAATGCAGCCCTGTGGATGCCAGCTGCCGTAAAACCCAAAAGAAGAAGCAGGTAAATTTGTGCATGCGCACATGGACTTCCTCTGTCTGCTTGACTGCGTGAAGCAAGTGATTTCATGTACATTATTTGCTCGGGAATCCCCTCAAATTAAATAACTTCCCAGCCACAGAATGGCCTGGGGTGTTTTTTTTTAATTTTTTTTTATTTTAAAGATATTACAGAAATAAACATACATCACGATCAAATTTCAGAGGGAAGTAAATTTCGATTTTATGAAATCGAAAAGCTTTCTAGCTTTCAGCTTTCTGTTTGTTGTCCTGGGATGTGTCTCAAATCTAAAACTCAGACCTTACATTCAAAAGAAGTTACTCATCTCGAAAATTCCGAAGACTGGTACACAAAACAGACCATTTGGTACAGTAGGTTTGACGGCAACGTGAGAGATTTTAAAAATTCAAATCATAACTATAAGAAGAAAAACAGGTTAGTATTAAGACTCACTAATGGGAGATAAGTATGCAATTTGAGGTGCAGTGCTAGTTTGTTCAGTGGAGGTAGATGGATATAGATTTGTCTGTTTTTACTGTTGATCTATGCTTGTCCAGTGTCAGAATAGCGAACGAGTCTAAAACATCATGTATCCTGTTAAAGTATGTTAAATGTGGGTCATCTGAATGTGATTCCCAGTAACTTTTCAAAACGCTGTAGTAGTACACAAATTCTGTCTTTGATATTTCAAAAATGTATTTGTAAAATAAATGAATGGAACAAAAGAGGAAATTGTGCATTTCTCATGAACCCATTTGTAATTCTAGCAACTCCATGCGGGGTCCAAACCTCTAGTTTGAGAACTACTGCATTAGATCAGGAACCAGCTTAACAAATGTAGCTGTAAAGAAAAAAACCTCTATAAATAAATTTTATTTATAAAAATAATTATACATTTTATTTATAAAAATAAATTATTTATAAATTTATTATAAATTATTATAATTTATAAAATTAAATTTACAGGGGGGAAAAATAGTTTGTATCTGAGCAGCATATTCCATAAGAGAGCACTTTTCAGATTAAAAAAGAAAACATAATGAAGGCTGCTGGGTTTTGGTGCAAAATGAAGAAGCAAGTGTGACAGTCAAAGTGTCCAGAAGAACTGTGGCTGGTTCTGTAAGATGCTCAGTAAAACCTACAGCTCATTTCCTTATCAAACTGCACTCATTGTACCTGAGATTACTATTTTTTTTTTAAAGCAAAGGGTCGTCTCACACCAAATATTAACTTTCATTTATTATGGCGGGGCGGCACGGTGGTGTAGTGGTTAGTGCTATCGCCTCACAGCAAGAAGGTCCAGGTTCGAGCCCCGTGGCCGGTGAGGGCCTTTCTGTGCGGAGTTTGCATGTTCTCCCCATGTCCGCGTGGGTTTGCTCCGGTTTCCCCCACAGTCCAAAGACATGCAGGTTAGGTTAACTGGTGACTCTAAATTGACCGTAGGTGTGAATGGTTGTCTGTGTCTATGTGTCAGCCCTGTGATGACCTGGCGACTTGTCCAGGGTGTACCCTGCCTTTCGCCCGTAGTCAGCTGGGATAGGCTCCAGCTTGCCTGCGACCCTGTAGAACAGGATAAAGCGGCTAGAGATAATGAGATGAGATTTATTATGGCTTACAGATTACTGTATCAGTTTTTTTTTTAAATGTTGAAACATTTCATTTCATTATTTTAAGCCATTTTTGGTCCACAGCATTTATTTACCTGTTACTAAGACTTTTGCACAGTACTGTAGTTCTAATGGTTTTTTTTTTTAGTTTAATATTTAATGCATTCAATTAAAATGCTAATTAAATCAATAAAGAGCATTTGCTTTTCAACAATCAATGCAATGGAGTTGGAATTTCACTGGAGTTGGAATGAAATCTTTCAATGAAGGGTTTTCTCAGTCCACTGCACATACACTTTAAAATTCTCTTTATTCAGGATCACAGACACTCTATTCAAGAGCTTTTCAATAGTCCACCGAAGTTCAGATTACAGCAGTAACCGGCAGTTCATTAATCAGATCCACAACAGACAGGTAAACCAAAGCCTACCAAAAATAATGAACAATTTAGAATCACTGTTTCATAAAAGTGTAAGGTATCTACAGACTGGACACAATAAAAAACAGATGAGAAAAATAATCAGAAGGAGACAGAAGACAAAATGTCTGACATGTTAAATCTTAAATTATTCTAGATCAGTCATTTCAAATAGTTTGAATTTACTAAACATTATTATTGCTGCTGTCGTTGCCATCGTCATAGTTGCTATTGTATTTGTTATTGAGATTGTTTTGCTGTCATTGCTTTTTCTGAATTGTTTCGTTATTTTTTGTGATTTAGCTAGCTAGCTGTATTAGTCACAATACTCACCCAGATTAAGGTTTTCAGTTATGACAATCTTAGATACTGTGACTAAAGTCACAATGATTTGCACTCACTCTTACAAACCGGGATGTCTGGTCACCGTACCCTATAGATTCGGAACGGTAAGAAATAGAGAATGGTGCTTTGTGAGAAAAAAAAAAACATTTTTCATGGATCATTTTGGCTTGGTAATCCAGATCAGCACCAAAAGTCATAGTAATTTAATTCAGCCCAGAAGTATCCATGTGAAATTTGGTGGTGATTGGTTGAAAACTGAGGGCGAAATAAGTGATTGAAAAAAAAAAAACAGCCCGTCCTTCATGAATCATTCCGGTTTGGTGATCCAGATCAGCACCAAAAGTCATAACCGCATAATTCAGCCCAGAGGTATTCAAGTGAAATTTGGCGATTGGTTGAAAACTGAGGGAGAAATAGCATCCTAACACCCCCCCCACACACACACCATTAGGATAATAATAATAATAATAATAATAATAATAATAATAAAGTAGAAAGATCCTGAGTGAGAGTAACAATTTGCACTACTGCTGCTAATGCACATTAATAATATGAGAAAATGTTATCAGTAATTAGTAACCCTGTATCAGAGAGTAGAGTCAACACTCAGCAAAATAACAAAAGACCAAAACAAGATCTTGAAGTAATTTGGTGGAGTGAAGGTTACGCACATTCTTACACTTTTTTTTTTGACAGTGTTTGTTTTGCTTTAGATCAGTGACAGTGTGGTGTGTTTTCTGTAGTTGCAGCCCGGCAGTTGCACAAAGCAGCCATATCTCACTGTAACAGCTGCAGCAACGTGTGCAAGTGAGCAGAAGCTCAGGAGAGGAGAAAGAGGGGAAAAAAACATGAAGAAGAAATCCAAAATAAGCACAAAAAAGTCATCACTTGAGCAGAAAATTTGTGGAACGTTTTTGTAGTTTGTCTTCAGTCAGAAAGGCCCAATGGTCAATAGGTTGTACGTGTCATTAAGCAAATGTGTTGTCAGAAACTGTAATTAAGACAATAAGACAGATAAATAATGATTAAAAAAAAAAGCAGCTGTCTTACACTGACACTGGAGAATCCTTCCAAATATATTAAAGAAACATTTCCTCACAGGCGGCACGGTGGTGTAGTGGTTAGCGCTGTCGCCTCACAGCAAGAAGGTCCGGGTTCGAGCCGCGTGGCCGGCGAGGGCCTTTCTGTGTGGAGTTTGCATGTTCTCCCCGTGTCCGCGTGGGTTTCCTCTGGGTGCTCCGGTTTCCCCCACAGTCCAAAGACATGCAGGTTAGGTTAACTGGTGACTCTAAATTGACCGTAGGTGTGAATGTGAGTGTGAATGGTTGTCTGTGTCTATGTGTCAGCCCTGTGATGACCTGGCGACTCGTCCAGGGTGTACCCCGCCTTTCGCCCGTAGTCAGCTGGGATAGGCTCCAGCTTGCCTGCGACCCTGTAGAACAGGATAAAGCAGCTAGAGATAATGAGATGAGATGAGATTTCCTCACAAAAAACATCACCATATTGACAATTATACATCATTTCAAATCAGTATTTAATCAGAGCATGTGCCTATAAGTGCCTTAGAAAGTTATTGATAGTAATGGTCATGTATTAGAACAATACTTATCGCAAAGTGAAACTCCGTACTTAAGAGAATATAGTAATACATTGACTTGATTTTTTTTTATGGCTTTGGTGACCGTATGATGTCCGTGCGTACGTACGAAAGATGAACGTGTACCACAACAAGGAACCGATTGCAAGTGCAATGCAATGTGTCTCATAAACACGACCACCAGATGATGAAATTTGTATCTTTATTTCCATAAGATAGATGGGTTTTTATCCAGCGATTATTATTACACTAGCAGCGCTGGCACAAATTGTTGCTCTCACTCAGGATCTTTCTACTTTATTTTTCTTCTTCTCCTAATATTTTTTAGGATGCTATTTCTCCCTCAGTTTTCAACCAATCATCAAATTTCACATGCAGAATACTTCTGGGCTGAATTATGTTGCTATGACTTTTGGTGCTGATCTGGATCACCGAACTGGAATGATCCATTAAAAATGGGATTTTTTTTTCAATCACTTATAACTGTCAATTTTCATGATTTTTTTTTTCAATCAGTTTTTTTTTTCAGGGTGGCAGGGCACAACTTTTCCTTGACCTTCAGTTGACAAAGGTCAGCTCGTGCAACTAGACTCTATCTAGTTTTTAATTTGCTTTTTTGAAGCCTATAGAAGCACCTGTCTGTATGTGTATGTTTTAACCGAGTTTGAGCGTGTTTAAGAATGTAATTGGCATGCCAGCCTCAGGTAGCGATTCCACAGTTGCAGTGTGGTGCTGCTGCATACTGACTATGTACTGTAAGTGCCATATTATAAAACCTCAGTTCATGATGTAATCCTCCATGGCTGAATGGTCTAGCATCAAAACAAACAACTCGGGCCAACTTCAGTCATTTCCGACTATACCAAGTGAAGATCATCATTCATCTGTGGTTGAGAGGCGGGAGCGTCGTCTCATAAGTTTATCCAAATTATTCTGATGGTCATGCCTGATCCTTTGATGGAGGCAAGTCTACCATTTATGCCTGTCATGAGGAGTACTGGTCCAGCTGGTGGGTTCTATCTTGAAGTCCTTCAGTTTGCGCTTCAGCACATCCTTATAGCGAAGACATGGGCACCCTATAGGATGGGTGTCCTCCTCCAATACACTGTGTAGTACACCATGGGGGATCCTGGTCTTTGGCATCCTCTCAACATGACCTGCCCACCGGAGATGAGTATATTTGAGCCTGGATGACAGTGGTTGGGAATTGATGTTAAAGAGCGTTTCCTTGGTCATTTTATCCTTCCATGTCACTCCAGTAATTGATCTGAGGGATCTGGTATGGACTGCACGGAGTTTATCCTCCTGCCTTCAAGCCAGGACAATTTAAGCTTCCTTGCGTGGTCCTTAACAATTATCAAGAGCTTCTCTCGTCCCCAGCTCATCTAAACCAGAGGACAGTTGGGGCCAGTACATCTGAGATTCACTGGGGATGCAGGAGTTGCCATAAGAATCAGCAGTGCTGAGTTTGAATGCCTTCATGGGACTCTAGCTGCATTTGGTAGATGGCCATTGACTCCTTGTAATCAAGAGATTTCTTCTGCCCTTAAGTCAGCAGGTCTTGTTTTTGTCCTGCCAGGGTGTCCACCCACCCTCCTCACACCTAGGTGTGGGGTTGCTGGTTTAATCGCCAGCATTTTGACCGTGACACAAGTAGTATCAGATTTACATGGTTACTGATAGCAGGTCCAAAACCTGACCTGACCAAAAAAAACAACAACAAAAAAAATGGTCTAGCATGCTGTTCAGGAAAAGAACAGATTTTGCAACGTTGGTTCAAATCCTGGCGTCAGCTTAAAAAGCTGAGCTCAGACCTGCACAGGTCTCTAGTTTCATCTCATCTCATTATCTCTAGCCACTTTATCCTGTTCTACAGGGTCGCAAGCAAGCTGAAGCCTATCCCAGCTGACTACGGGCGAAAGGCGGGGTACACCCTGGACAAGTCGCCAGGTCATCACAGGGCTGACACATAGACACGGACAACCATTCACACACACATTCACACCTACGGTCAATTTAGAGTCACCAGTTAACCTAACCTGCATGTCTTTGGACTGTGGGGGAAACCGGAGCACCCGGAGGAAACCCACATGGACACGGGGAGAACATGCAAACTCCACACAGAAAGGCCCTCGGCGGCCACGGGGCTCGAACCCGGACCTTCTTGCTGTGAGGCGACAGCGCTAACCACTACACCACCATGCCGCCCGGTCTCTAGTTTATTAAAATATAATATACATGTGGTCTTATTTTACTACATTTAATTGAAAATATGGCTGAAAAGGTTTTTTTCCCCATAGTGGACAACGTATCTTTGCATTGTATGATTTTTTTTTTTAAACTTGAATGATTTCTTACTCTGCATGCTCATGTAAACATTATTATTGTATTCAATAAGTTCAACAGCAATTATGAGCATCTTTTGTTAGTGTTAGATAAGCTAAAACTACCATGGATCAAGATTGATTAGTTCTTATGTATACTAATATTCGATCATTGAATTATTATTCGATGATATAATGATGCAAAGTGAAAACGCGGGTTCACTGCTGTCTGCCAGGCACCCAGCAGAGTCGCACCATAATAAATATCATGGCATTTCTGACACATGGCGTGCATCACTGCAATCACAGTGATTTATTGACGCAAAATACACAATACTACATAATTCGATAGTTTGTATGCTATAGTATTAGTATTCTATTCAGATTGATTTCAAGCCCGTGCAGATATTTTGCTCATACACTCATCAGGAGCTTGGCTTTTTGGCAGTGCCTAAATATCTATATACATTTTCTATGGAAAAAAATTAATCCGCATCTTCCAACCAATCAAAATCGAGCATTTAACTTCACTGTGGGGTGAGTATGTATTAGAGTGGACAATCAGAATACAGTGTATAAAACCCAAACAACACTATCTGAAACAATCGTATCAGTGCCACACACACTAACATGCCATTACCATGACAGTGTCACTGCTGTGCTGAGAATAATCCATCACCCAAATAATATCTGGTCAGTGCTGGTCCTATGGTAGCTTCCATTGATGGAGGGAGTAAATAGGAGCTGACAAACTGATGAAGGGTGTCTGCAAGATTCAACGGGGTCTTTCCCTGAGCTACATTTTTACATTCAGTGCCTTGTCATGTCACGCTAACAGGATGTTATTGATGTGCGGAACATTAATAATGCATGATATGTTCTTGGGATTGGATCAAAAGCGTTCACGCTGTCGTGCTTATTTACAAAACCTTGCTATAATTTGGAAAAATGCATGTAGGAATGCTAGTTTGAGGTTGTCTTTCAAGAAACTGTTCATTTATTCCATGGACGTGCCCTTGCTGTTGTCTCATCTCTTTTCCTCGGGTGAATGTACGTATTTCTAGTGTGCAGCTCAAATAAAGATCAATTTCAGCCAGTGGAGCATGCCTTTTCTTTTGGGTATATTTATAACCTTTGTGATTGCAGATTGTTGCACATACACTTTACTTTCCATAACATAGCTGCTCAGTTTGATTTATTTGGCCGTAACCATGAAATTATTTCATCATAAATTAATATCAGGGGAAAAAAATGAGTTTGGGGTTGGTTTATATTTCAACAGATTTAAGTATACGAGAGGATCTGTCTAAAGCCAGACTTCATTCCCTTGTTACCCTCTCCCTCGTGGCTCAGCTCAAAGCCAACTTATGGACAACAACATGGCTTTACTGGAGTGTCCCATCTGTTTTAATTAGAGGACCACACAACTACAGGGAGTCTGTTTTGCTCCTGCTGTCGTTTTTATTTTGAGCTTTCAAAAGCTTGTTTTGTCTGCGTAGGTGTATGGATAAACATGACCGAAACAAACTGAGACATAACGTCTTTTATTGTATCAAACATTGTCATACAGTGGTGCTTGAAAGTTTGTGAACCCTTTAGAATGTTCTATATTTCTGCATAAATATGACCTAAAACATCATCAGATTTTCACACAAGTCCTAAAAGTAGATAAAGAGAACCCAGTTAAACAAATGAGACAAAAATATTATACTTGGTCATTTATTTATTGAGGAAAATGATCCAATATTACATATCTGTGAGTGGCAAAAGTATGTGAACCTCTAGGATGAGCAGTTAATTTGAAGGTGAAATTCAAGTCAGGTGTTTTCAATCAATGGGATGACAATCAGGTGTGAGTGAGAACCCTGTTTTATTTAAAGAACAAAGATCTATCAAAGTCTGATCTTCACAACACATGTTTGTGGAAGTGTATCATGGCACGAACAAAGGAGATTTCTGAGGACCTCAGAAAAAGTGTTGCTGATGCTCATCAGGCTGGAAAAGGTTACAAAACCATCTCTAAAGAGTTTGGACTCCACCAATCCACAGACAGACAGATTGTGTACAAATGGAGGAAACTCAAGACCATTGTTACCCTCCCCAGGAGTGGGCGACCAACAAAGATCACTCCAAGAGCAAGGTGTGTAATAGTCGGCGAGGTCACAAAGGACCCCAGGGTAACTTCTAAGCAACTGAAGACCTCTCTCACATTGGCTAATGTTAATGTTCATGAGTCCACCATCAGGAAAACACTGAACAACAATGGTGTGCATGAAAGGGCTGCAAGGAGAAAGCCACTGCTCTCCAAAAAGAACATTGCTGCTTGTCTACAGTCTGCTAAAGATCACGTGGACAAGCCAGAAGGCTATTGGACAAATGTTTTGTGGACGGATGAGACCAAAATAGAACTTTTTGGTTTAAATGAGAAGCGTTATGTTTGGAGAAAGGAACACACTGCATTCCAGCATAAGAACCTTATCCCATCTGTGAAACATGGTGGTGGTAGTATCATGGTTTGGGCCTGTTTTGCTGCATCTGGGCCAGGATGGCTTGCCATCATTGATGGAACAATGAATTCTGAGTTATACCAGTGAATTCTAAAGGAAAATGTCAGGACAGCTGTCCATGAACTGAATCTCAAGAGAAGGTGGGTCATGCAGCAAGACAATGACCCTAAGGACACAAGTCGTTCTACCAAAGAATGGTTAAAGAAGAATAAAGTTAATGTTTTGGAATGGCCAAGTCAAAGTCCTGACCTTAATCCAATCGAAATGTTGTGGAAGGACCTGAAGTGAGTAGTTCATGTGAGGAAACCCACCAACATCCCAGAGTTGAAGCTGTTCTGTCTGGAGGAATGGGCTAAAATTCCTCCAAGCCGGTGTGCAGGACTGATCAACAGTTACCGGAAATGTTTAGTTGCAGTTATTGCTGCACAAGGGGGTCACACCAGATACTGAAAGCAAAGGTTCACATACTTTTGCCACTCAGAGATATGTAATATTGGATCATTTTCTTCAATAAATAAATGACCAAGTATAATATTTTTGTCTCATTTGTTTAACTGGGTTCTCTTTATCTATTTTTAGGACTTGTGTGAAAATCCGATGATGTTTTAGATCATATTTATGCAGAAATATAGAAAATTCTAAAAGGTTCACAAACTTTCAAGCACCACTGTAGGCTGTAGTCTCATTGGTGTTACCAGAATCATTTTTATTAGCGTGCGGCATGGTAGTGTAGTGGTTAGTGCTGTCGCCTCACAGCAAGAAGGTCCGGGTTCGAGCCCCATGGCCGACGAGGGCCTTTCTGTGTAGAGTTTGCATGTTCTCCCCGTGTCCGCGTGGGTTTCCTCCGGGTGCTCCGGTTTCCCCCACAGTCCAAAGACATGCAGGTTAGGTTAACTGGTGACTCTAAATTGACCGTAGGTGTGAGTGTGAATGGTTGTCTGTGTCTATGTGTCAGCCCTGTGATGACCTGGCGACTTGTCCAGGGTGTACCCTGCCTTTCGCCCATAGTCAGCTGGGATAGGCTCCAGCTTGCCTGTGACCCTGTAGAACAGGATAAAGCGGCTAGAGATAATGAGATGAGATTTTTATTAGCGCTCCAACAGAATCATAGCCATTTCCACGTGTCTCAATATGTCTCTGTATAGTGTAGCTGATATTACCACTTTTTACAAACATGCCAAGTCACATAACCACGATATCGTACACCATTATGGTGTGTGCATATTGAAAATATGTCTTCCAAATGGACATTTCTTTGCCACATCATCAAGTTTTTATATATTTATTCATTCATTTTCCTTCACAATCATCTCAAACGTTGCAGTAAATACATGGAGTTCTCCCGAGTGCCATACAGAAAGCAAATGTGGTTTCGCTGCGATTCTGTTTTGAACATAGGGAGCTCTTTATAAAATGAGAAGATATTATGATAGCCCTCGTGTGCCTCTATGGCTGCCTGTGATGCTTATTAATTCTTATAGCGTGGTTCAGAATTGAGAGCAAAGCATATCGCTATGCACCAGTTGTTCCAAATGGACACACACTCCGACTCTGAGGGACCAAATGTAGCCTGCAGGGTTATAAAACAGTCCAAACACTTACATGTCACATTAAAGCCACAAGTGTGGCGTATAAATACAAGAATGATTATATAAGTAGTGCTTCTATATGGTCACTGTGTAACTCTGACCTATAACTGAAGTGAGATTTCATTTATAAAGAATTTGACTCTGGAGTTGATCCTTTAAAATTGAGAACATCATTAAGCATTATACACATTATATACTGTTTGACTTTTCACTATATAGTGATGTCATGAGGCGGCACAGTGGTGCTGCTGGCGGCGCTGCCATCTCGCAGCTCCAGGGTTTGATCTTGAGATCTGATTACTTTCTGTGTCTGGAGTTTCTGTCCATGGTGCCCTGTGATGGACTAGCATCCCATCTAGGGAGTAGTCCAAAGACATGTGGTTAGGTTAACATGGGACGGCCATCGCCTGAAGGTTGGGCTGACGTGCCCTTGAGCAAGGTACCTAATCCGCAACTACTCCCTGGGTGCTGTAGCATAGCTGCCCAGTGCTCTGGGTTTGTGTGTGTGCTTTTACTTAAGTACTGTACTTAAGTACACTTTTTGAGTATCTGTACTTTACTTGGGTATTTTTTGGGGGGAAACTTATGGCTTCATTACATCTCATCTCATCATCTCTAGCCGCTTTATCCTGTTCTACAGGGTCGCAGGCAAGCTGGAGCCTATCCCAGCTGACTACGGGTGAAAGGCGGGGTACACCCTGGACAAGTCGCCAGGTCATCACAGGGCTGACACATAGACACAGACAACCATTCACACTCACATTCACACCTACAGTCAATTTAGAGTCACCAGTTAACCTAACCTGCATGTCTTTGGACTGTGGGGGAAACCGGAGCACCCGGAGGAAACCCACGCGGACACGGGGAGAACATGCAAACTCCACACAGAAAGGCCCTCGCCGGCCACGGGGCTCGAACCCGGACCTTCTTGCTGTGAGGTGACAGCGCTAACCACTACACCACCGTACCGCCCCACTTCATTACATTTGGAAGGCAAATATTGTACTTTTTACTCCACTACATTTTTGTCGAGCTCCTCGTTACTTGGTACTATGAAGCAACTTTGAAAGTTGATGTTTTTCTTCTTTTTTTTTTCTAAAACGTGATTGTTTTTTTCACAGGTGACACTGAGACAGCCTATCAGTAATCACTAGGGTCACGTCATGTCCATAGACTGTATAAGATCAAGTTCGATGATTTCTTAACAGTATTATTTGAACACGATCAGTTGATGGCAGAATGGAAGGAGGCGGTTCTTCTGGAGAATGTACACACCCATGGCCATACCTGGAACCCATATTTCAGTTTTCTGAAAGGATTAAAGATTCATTTCATTTTAAATGTTTGCTTTGTTTGCCGAAAACGAACCACATCACAGCCTACAAAAACTCACCGTCCAACCTGCAGAAGCATCTTGAGGTCTGTAAACGTTTTATTCCAAGAGAAAGCTTGCAGTGAAGTTGTCTGTGCTTTTAGAGTTAGCGATAATGTTGCAATAGCTATGCAGTCTGGTTAGTCAAATGACTTTCTATGGATTTGCCCGCCAAGTTGCTGTAGCCTTGTCCATGGCTAACGATAACACATAGTTGGTTAACTTGGACACTGTAGTTAGCATGTAAAAATGGAGTTATGCTAACATGAATAACATTAACTTATCTGAAGTCTTTTCAGAAACATGTTTTAGCATAATCTTGCCAAATAGAATGTAGAAATCTTTCTTTTCTAGTAACATTAGCTACCCAATATGATTTCGAGTTTGAAAAGAGTTTCACTGACTAGCTAGCTTAACATTAAACCAACATGATGGCACAGCATGTGTTAATTTTGTGAATTCACATTTCTGTCTTTGGTAACTGCGTTAGGTTTTGTAAGCGTTCTGACAATAATACAACGATGCGTTTACAGAAAATGTACTTTTAATACTTAAGTATTTTTACAAGCAAGTACTTCAGTACTTTAAGTAAAAATGGGACTGTACAACTTTCACTTGCATCGGAGTAACATTTGACCATGGGATCTGTACTTTGACTTAAGTAATGAAGTTGGGTACTTTGTCCACCGCTGGTGTTCACTGCTTCAGATGGGTTAAATGCAGAGTAGACATTTCACTGTGCTTAAGTCTATGCTTGAGTGTACCGTATGTGTGGTAACTAAATGCTTCTTGTTCTTGTTATCCTTGACTTGCAAGTGACGTCAAAGCAAAATAGAAACCCAGATATCGGCCATGTTAGTGGACATACAGATGTGGGGTCAAGCAACATTCCATACAAAACATAATCACACATGCACATCTCTCTTTGTTTTTCTACTGCTTTAAGAGTTCTTTTAGCTCTGCCATATCTTTGTGCTGTATATGGTTGTGGTCACAACAGTACGCGTGACCGTGGGACGTTCTGATTTTTTTAGAATTCCTTCCATGATTCGGAAAGAGGGTGAAGAAACTCTGAGGCTTAGTATGGAGAGGAGATGAGCACGGCTGAACAACATTGGCAGGACTGATCTAACAGAGGCTAACACCAAAACAGCTCGTGTTTGCAGTAATCATTTTATCTCAGGTGAGATTCAAAAGCTTTCTCGATAATATCATGGAATAATTTTATTTCATGTTGCTTGAATTTTGCTATAAAATGAGCATTTTCTCATCATGGTTCACTTGGTCGTTGTTATAATTTTCACACGTGTATTACCATTTCGCTTCTAGGAGCGCCAGGAAAATTATACAATGGAAACAATCCAGACTGGGCTATGTTTTATCCAAGGTTAGACTTGATTCTTTGGCAGCCAAACCAGATAGAACGTGATATCTGGGTACTCGATGGTCGGTAGAAGCATTTTATTTTCAGAAAAGTCTGACTTTTTAAAAATAATATGGGTCAAAACCACACATATCTATCTTTGTATTGAATCTTTGCTCGACCGTTCAAATCGTGGTAATACTGAGAAAATTCAGCATTGTTTACAGACACGCTTTCAGCGGCTGCCGTCCTAGTTGCTTTGTATATCCACCGTCATGGCGGACGCTCATGATGTAGCATATTTTGATCATGTGGTTGCAAGTCATATATTCCTGCCTCACATCCAGTGTTCCTGATCCAAGGATACAGCACTTATTGAAAGTGAGAGTGAGTGTCATTATGTTCTCATTGTGACAAAACAGTCGCCAGCACAATACAGTAACTAGAGAAGCTAATTTAGTAGCATTGTCGAATGATCAATTCTGATTGGTCAGAAGGGTGTTGATTAATTTTCTCTAACAGCAGCTTGGACAGTAGTTATGGCCGCAAGGTTTATATTAATGCACTTGTTTGAAAAGGTCATCATTTCTATAGTAACAATGTATACAGGGATTGTATGGCAATATACACTCAATCTAAACATTAAAAAAAGTAAATGTTCATGTGGTCAAGGTTTCTGTACGCAGATGTTGATTTAGCATTTAAGGAAGGAGTCTGCAGTGTCAGTGCTTTATAGGAAATGATGTTCCTTTTAGATTTCTGAAAGCTTTCAGGAAATAAGATGCATTTATCTGGTTAACTTCAAGAGAGAGACTATAGAGGAGGAACGATGGTTTATTGCTGTTACAATTTAAGTTGCAACATGAATTTGGTTGTTTTGTTGGTGTTCACAGTTAAATGCAACTATAAATCGATGAACTGTTTTGTTCTTGAATTAAAAAGAAGTGTTAGAGTTGCCAGATGTTTGTGGTACAAGAGGAATAAAACTACTCAGGACATGCTGTTACTGGAAAATAATCAACTTTCGTGTGGTAGTTTTAACTCTGCACATACATCTACATATAAATATGGATATGGAAATTCTTGAACACGTCAAAATGAACATTGTCTTCAAATGGGTGGATGGGACTTTCTGAAAGCGTCAAATATTTCCTTTTCCAAGTTTGGCTGATAACTAGAGGGACTCTGACTGTGTATAAGATTTAAAATAGTTATGTGGCAGCCATGGCTTAAACATAGAGAAGCAGCCTTGGGAACAAAGGGTTGCTAGTTTGATTCCATGGACTGTCAGGAAATTCCATGGCTGAAGTGTCTTTGAGCAAGGCACCTGATCCCCAACTGCTCCCCAGACAATGGGGATGTGTGTACCTGTACGTTGCTCTGGATAAAAGCGTCTGCAAAATGCCTGTAACGTAACAATTGTTATGCACTTTCAAGTCATATATTATATTTTACCATCTAAATATGTTTTAGCCATCCATCCATCCATCCATCCATCCATCCATTATCCATAACTGCTTGTCCTGTTCTACAGGGTCGCAGGCAAGCTGGAGCCTATCCCAGCTGACTACGGGCGAAAGGCGGGGTACACCCTGGACAAGTCGCCAGGTCATCACAGGGCTGACACATAGACACAGACAACCATTCACACTCACATTCACACCTACGGTCAATTTAGAGTCACCAGTTAACCTAACCTGCATGTCTTTGGACTGTGGGGGAAACCGGAGCACCCGGAGGAAACCCACGCGGACATGGGGAGAACATGCAAACTCCACACAGAAAGACCCTCGCCAGCCACAGGGCTCGAACCCGGACCTTCTTGCTGTGAGGCAACAGCGCTAACCACTACACCACCGTGCCGCATGTTTTAGCCAAAAAAACAAAAAACAAATAACTACTGCAACATCATATAAACACGACTACTGACTTCTTTCAGCAATAATTCAGCATCAGTCTGTACAGCATGGTTTAAATACCTGCAGGATCGTCTCCTGGCATCACCTCTTGGAGGAGGGGGTATATTTTATTTAAAAGACTCCACTATACGGTATATGAGGGCAGATATTTGCAGTTGAAATTTTGTATGTTATTGCATTTTTGGCGAATCCAAATAATTCAGAGATTAACAATACAAAAAGCTCGTGCTGAGACGCTAAGGGATTCCCCAATGACTGCATGCCATATTTGTATAATGGCAGAAACGTGACCACAATACAGAATCATGACTTTTGTCAAAACAGTGAAGGAGAGAGAGAGAGGGAGGGTGATATTGAAGATAATAAAATTTAGATTTACACCCCATTAAATTCTGTTTAGCAATTAGCTAATGGGTTTAGTCAGTATACTTCAAGCAACATGTAACATTTTGTGCTTGTTTATAATCTTTAAAATCCAGATGATTAAATGATTAAAGAATGTGTGCGGTGATAAAAATCCAGTGGAGCATGTCGCCCTTCTGTCTTTTACTCCTCCTGTCTTCATCCTTCCTCTTGTTTCCTCTGACAGTCTACATGCATGCTGTGAATTGAGTCTCACACCTCAGGCCCGGACACGTCTCTTTTAAAATGTGAACATGAGATGAAATCAAAGAACCATCTCCACTTCCAGGGCTGACAGGAAAAGAGTCTCTCTACATCTGTCTTCTCTCTCTATCTGTCTTAAACCTCTCTCTCTCTCTCTTGTTCTCTGTCTATCTGTCTCTCACCTTCTTTGTCTGTTTCTCTGTCTTCTCTCTCTGTTTATCTCTGTTTATCCAGTTCTCTCTGTCTGTCTGTCTCTCACCCTCCCTATCTGTTTCTCTCTGACTATCTGTCGCTCACCACCTGTCTGTTTCTGTCTTTGTTTCTCTGTCTCTCTGTTTATCCAGTTCTCTCTCTCTCTCTGTCTTTCACCCTCTCTCTTTTTATCCAGTTCTCTCTCTATCTCTCACCCTCTGTCTGTTTCTGTCTCTGTTTATCTAGTTCTGTCTGTCTGTCTGACCTTTTGTCTGTTTCTGTCTTCTCCCTGTTTTTCTCTCTCTCTCTCTGTTTATCCAGTTCTGTCTATCTGTTTCTATCTTCTCTCTTTCTCTCGGTCTGTCTCTCACCCTCCCTGTTGGTATCTCTCTCTGTTTATCCAGTTCTCTCTATCTGTCTCTCACCTTCTCTGTCTGTCTTCTCTCTCTGTTTACTCAGTTCTCTCTCTATCTCTCTCCCTCTCTGTCTGTCTGTCTCTCACCCTCCCTGTCTTTCTGTGTTTATCCAGTTCTCTCTGTTTGTCTCTCTCTCTCTGTTTATCCAGTTCTGTCTATCTGTTTCTGTCTTCTCTCTTTCTGTCTACCTGACATTGTCCGTCTGTCTGTCTCTCACCCTCCCTGTTGGTTTCTCTCTCTCTCTCTCTCTCTCTCTCTCTGTTTTCCAGTTCTCTGTCTATCTGTCTCTCACCTTCTTTGTCTACTCTGTTTCTCTGTCTGTTTCTGTTTATCCAGTTCTCTCTCTCTCTCTCTCTCTCTCTCTCTCTCTCTCTCTCTCTCCAATTTCAAAGGCTTTATTGACATGACAAGTTTTGTTGTCAAAAGCATGTACAGACATATCTAAAGATAAATTCATTGTGATAAATCACAATTATAACTATTAATAATCACCAATACATTAAAAATGGAGGGATAAATAAATAGAAGTGAAAGTGTTAGGACTAGGACTGTTTTGGCCTCTAGAGGCCGCTGTTATTTCCTTTTCATGTCGTGTTTATTTTGGCCTCTAGAGGCCGCCACTGTTCCTGTGTTTTGTGTTTGTGTTAATTGCCTAATTATCTTCACCTGTGTCCTTAATTAGTTTGTCTATTTATACCCCTGAGTTCAGTCCTCTTGTCACGGAGTCTTTGTGCTGTTATGTTTATCTCCAGTTTCCTTTGTACTGTGTTTTTTGATCTTCTTAGCTTTTGAATTTTTGCACTTTGCTTTTCTTTTGGATTATACTCTTTGGTTTTTTTTTTTGTCTTTTGTTTTGCCCTGTATATAGTGTATATAGTTTAAATAAACCTTTTGATTCTTTTTCTACTTCCGCCTCACGCCTCTGCATTTGAGTCATCCCCCTGGTGGCCTAGTGGGGGTTTGCTGGATTATCACACCAACGAACCAGGTTCGAATCCCAGCAAAACCCTAACAGAAAGACTCCGTCATGACCGACTCAGCAGAGGCTGCTTCAACTGTCTACCCGGCCAACCTTCAGGGAATTATGGCAGCTTTGACACGCTTCGGAGCGACCATGGACGCTCATGGACGTACGCTCACCAGCCAACGTGAGGCCCTCGCTCGCCATGAGGAACTGCTTCAGCAAATTGGGAAAACCCTGGCACAGCTGACATCTCTGCCTGCATCTCCTGCTCCTGATCCAGTTCCTGCTCCTGATCCAGCTCCCACTCCTGCTCCAGTGCCTCCTGCAATGCTGCCTTCTTCACCTCGCGAACCCAGCCTTCCTGCACCACAGAGGTATGACGGCAAGCACAGTGAGTGCCGAGAGTTCCTTACCCAGTGTCAACTCACCTTTGAGCTTCAGCCTACCACCTACACTACGGATCGCCGCAAGATTGCCTTTGTGATCACCTTATTAGCTGGTAAGGCGCGAGCCTGGGCTACTGCTATCTGGCAAAGACAGGGACCTGAGTGCTTTGATTTCCAGCTGTTTTCTGAAGAGATGCTTCGGGTCTTCGATCAGGCAGACATCAGTACCGACGCAGCCCGAAAGCTCATGTCCATCCGGCAAGGAGGAAGCGTCGCAGATTACGCCATCTCGTTCCGAACACTCGCAGCAGTAAGTGGATGGAACGAGACTGCCCTGGTGTCAGCCTTCCACCATGGTCTGTCTGACCCCATCAAGGACGGTCTGGCCTCTATTGGATGCCCAAGTGACCTCGAAACCCTCATCTCACATGCTATTCGTCTGGACAACAGGATGAGAGAACGCCACCAAGCCTTGAGCCCCCCCAGCCTCCCTACCTCTACCTGGAGACCGTCTACCTCCTTCAGTGACTGTCCAGAACCCATGCAAGTGGGTCGTACTCGCCTCTCCGCATCTGAGAGGGAGCGCAGAAGGAGGGACAAGTGCTGCATCTACTGTGGCAAGCCTGGTCACTTCCGAGCATCATGTCCCGAACTCTTGGGAAAAGGACCGCCCCGTCCAGCCGAGGGAGGGTTGTGACGGGGCCTACCCTCTCTCCCGGACTCCCTGGCCAAGGAATCTACATCCCGGTCTCCATCTCCTGGGGTGAGTCTGTCCACTCTTGTCAAGCTTTGATAGACTCAGGGGCGGCTGGGAACTTTATGGATATTCACTTCGCCCAAAGCATCAATATACCTACTGCACCTCTTGAAGTCCCTCTGTCTGTGTCTGCCCTCGATGGCCAAGCGTTAGGTGATGGAAGAGTCACCCAAGTTACTTCTCCAGTCTTCCTCCAGTCTCAAGGTCACAAGGAAGAAATATCCCTGCACCTGATTCCTTCACCTGAGTTCCCAGTTATTCTAGGCCTTCCTTGGCTTACTCGCCACAACCCTCGCATAGACTGGGTAACAAGCCAGGTTGTGGAATGGGGCCCTGCATGCCATGCCTCTTGTCTGCTCTCTAGCTCTCCTGTGTCTCCTGCCGAGCCCCCTGATCTCACCGAGTTATCTCAAGTTCCCACAGAGTACTGGGATCTCAAGGAGGTATTCAGCAAGAGCAGGGCCGCCGTTCTTCCTCCGCACCGGGCCTACGACTGTGCCATCGACTTGCTCCCTGGGACTACCCCTCCTCGTGGCAGACTGTTTTCACTCTCTCAGCCAGAACGCAAGGCCATGGAGGAATACCTCAAAGATGCCCTGGTCTCTGGGTTTATTCGACCCTCCACTTCACCTGCTGGAGCCGGCTTCTTCTTTGTCGGCAAGAAGGATGGGGGGCTCCGACCATGTATTGATTACAGGGGCCTGAATAAGATCACTGTGCGCAACCGATATCCCCTTCCGCTGATGTCCACAGCTTTCGACCTGCTCCAAGGCGCCACCGTCTTCACCAAGTTGGACCTACGGAACGCATACCACCTCATCCGTATCCGACAGGGAGACGAGTGGAAGACTGCCTTTAACACCCCGTCTGGGCACTACGAATACCAGGTGATGCCCTTCGGACTCACCAACGCACCAGCTGTTTTTCAGGCCCTAATCAACGACGTCTTAAGGGACATGATTAACCTATACGTTTTTGTCTACCTCGACGACATCCTTATCTTTTCCAAGACCGTGCAGGAGCACCGCCACCATGTCCGCCAGGTTCTCCAGAGGCTGCTACAGAACAATCTGTTCGCCAAGGCCCAGAAATGCGAATTTCATGTTCCCGAGGTCTCCTTTCTGGGATTTATTGTACGGACAGGCCAACTCCAAATGGACCCTGCCAAGACCCTGGCCGTCCGGGATTGGCCTACTCCCAAGTCCGTTAAGGAGGTTCAGCGGTTCTTAGGATTCGCTAACTTCTACCGCAAGTTCATCAGGAACTTCAGTTCTGTGGCAGCACCCATGTCAGACCTCACTAAAGGGACAGGTGGATCTTATGGCTGGTCTCCTCAGGCAGAAAAGGCGTTCAAAGACCTCAAGGACCGCTTCTGCACGGCACCCATTCTGGTTCTCCCGGACACCTCCCAACCATTCATCGTGGAGGTGGACGCCTCGGACAGTGGTGTCGGCGCGGTGCTCTCTCAACGTTCGGAAGGAAAGCTGCACCCCTGCGCTTACTTCTCCCACCGCCTGAGTCCTGCTGAGTCCCGGTACGATGTGGGGGATCGAGAACTGCTAGCGGTCAAACTGGCCCTTGAGGAGTGGAGGCACTGGCTGGAGGGAGCACAACATCCATTCCTGGTTTGGACTGACCACAAGAACCTGGAGTACCTCCAGCAAGCCAAGAGACTGAACCCTCGACAGGCTAGGTGGGCCCTGTTTTTCAGTCGGTTTGACTTCACCCTCTCATACCGCCCCGGCTCCAAGAACACCAAACCTGACGCACTGTCCAGACTGTTCTCTGCCACTAACAGGGAGAATGAAGTCGGGCCTATTATCCCTGTGTCCCGGATTGTGGCCCCTGTCCGCTGGGGTATTGAGGAGGCTGTCCGACGAGCCCAACGCCAGGACCCCGGTCCTGGGACGGGGCCACCAGGCCTCTTGTACGTCCCACATCAAGCCCGGGCCAAGGTTCTCCAGTGGGGTCACTCTTCCCCTCTCACCGCCCACCCGGGAGCTCGGAGGACCCTGGACTTCCTGAAAAGACGCTTCTGGTGGCCTAACATGGAGAAGGAAGTAAGGTCATTTGTCCTGTCCTGTGAGGTTTGCACCAGAACCAAGAACCCACGACAGCGTCCCCAGGGTCTCCTGCATCCTCTGACCATTCCCCGGCGTCCCTGGTCCCACGTGGCAGTCGACTTTATCACGGGTCTCCCTGAGTCACAAGGTAACACGGTCATTTTGGTCTTAGTTGACAGATTCTCCAAGGCCTGCCGCTTCATACCACTGTGCAAACTCCCCTCTGCTCTTGAAACTGCGAAACTTTTGTTTAATCATGTCTTCCGAGTCTTTGGTCTTCCACAGGACATCGTCTCAGACCGAGGGCCCCAGTTCTCCTCCCGAGTGTGGCACGGGTTCTGCAAGGTCATCGGAGCCACTGCCAGCCTCTCCTCTGGGTTTCACCCACAGTCCAATGGTCAGACGGAGAGGCTCAACCAGGACCTGGAAACCACCCTGCGAGGCCTGGCTATGGATAACCCGACATCGTGGAGCACCTGGCTGCCATGGGCGGAGTACGCCCACAACACCCTGCAGTCATCGGCCACCAAGCTGTCGCCATTCCAGTGCCAATTCGGGTTCCAGCCACCTCTGTTCCCGGACCAGGAGGAGGACGCGGGGGTGCCCTCGGTCAACCAATATGTGAGACGGTGTCGCAAGACCTGGAGCAAGGTCAGGAAGACCCTCATACAGACCTCCAGAACCAACCAGACTCAGGCCAACCGCCATAGAAGACCTGCACACGCTTTCCGCCCTGGGCAGCGTGTTTGGCTGTCCACTAAGGACCTTCCACTGCGGGTGGAGAACCGCAAGCTTGCTCCTCGCTACATTGGCCCCTTCAAGGTGGTGCGCAGGGTGAACCCTGTCTCCTACCGGCTCCAGTTGCCCCGGACTCTGAGGATCAACCCCACTTTCCATGTTTCCCTGTTACGGCCCGTACTGACGTCTACGTATGCCCCTGCCCCTAGGAACCCCCCACCCCCCCGCATCTTCCAGGGGCAGACTGTGTTCACTGTGAATCGCCTGCTTGACTCCCGCCGGGTCCGCGGCGGGTTGCAATATCTGGTGGACTGGGAGGGCTATGGTCCTGAGGAGCGCTGCTGGGTTCCTGCTCGGGATGTCCTTGATAAAGAACTATGTCAGGACTTCCATTCGGCCCATCCGGATCGCCCTGGGAACGTCAGGAGACGCTCCTAGAGGGGGGGGTCCTGTTAGGACTAGGACTGTTTTGGCCTCTAGAGGCCGCTGTTATTTCCTTTTCATGTCGTGTTTATTTTGCCACTGTTCCTGTGTTTTGTGTTTGTGTTAATTGCCTAATTATCTTCACCTGTGTCCTTAATTAGTTTGTCTATTTATACCCCTGAGTTCAGTCCTCTTGTCACGGAGTCTTTGTGCTGTTATGTTTATCTCCAGTTTCCTTTGTACTGTGTTTTTTGATCTTCTTAGCTTTTGAATTTTTGCACTTTGCTTTTCTTTTGGATTATACTCTTTGGTTTTTTTTTTTGTCTTTTGTTTTGCCCTGTATATAGTGTATATAGTTTAAATAAACCTTTTGATTCTTTTTCTACTTCCGCCTCACGCCTCTGCATTTGAGTCATCCCCCTGGTGGCCTAGTGGGGGTTTGCTGGATTATCACACCAACGACCCAGGTTCGAATCCCAGCAAAACCCTAACAGAAAGAACTACCAGTGAATCGAGACTAGATGAGAAGGAGACAACGTTCTCTTCGCCGTGTCCTTTTAATGACACGTCCTCTTATTTTACGACACATTAACACAAAGTGAGCAGTGAGCTCGAATATCCGCTCCTCTTCTCCTTAGAGGATACGGAGTTTATAATTTTCATCCACTGATAAAGGATGGAATCTTTTTTTTCTGTACGTTTCAAATAGAAGTTTTTCTTAATGAAAGACATTTAGTACATTTCTGAAGAAAGTGTATTTCATCTTCAAGCTCGTTAAGGTTGCAGTGGGTTTGAAGGTGCCGGTGTCTCTCCTGTGACGTCCTGTTTCTGTCTAACTTGTGATCACCCAAGCGCTATTTTGTTAGACATATTCTGTGGAGTTGTTTCAGTTTGACAGGATAGTTAGCTAGTACCGTAGGTGTTCTCTGTTTAACCTCATATCGGTTATGATGGTAGCGACTATGCTGTGCGTGTTTTGGTTGCCGCTTCTCAGAAGAGCTTTTTCATGTTTTCTTTCTTTCATTTTTTTTTTTTTTGTTTTGTGCATGTATGGTTTGTTCTTTGTTTGAATGTTTTGTCCAAAGGGTTGTGGTGTAGCTCCAGACCCAGTTTTGGGCGTTGGTGTCCTCAGGCCTTGGTCCGCCATGGGTGATGCCTGTGCTGCTCACTATGGACTGCAGTGAGCCTTATTGCTGTGTTTAACATTGGGGTTGTGCAGCGCTCTGTGCAATGGTGCTTCTGTGCTCGCTTTGTGGATCCATGGCATGGTGTTCTGAGTGATGTTGCCTGGTGGCATCGCGGCGGCTGTGCAGGTGGTATGGGACAGACCTTCATGCGTTGTTTGGTGGGATTATGGGCAGCTACGCCACTGAAATTACATCCTGACCCTCTTTTGGTGGATTTTTTTTTTTTTTGTGTGTGTGTGTGTCATTGTAAAGCAACCTTGGGTGTGAGAAAGGCGCAATATAAGTTGAAATGTCTCATCTCATCTCATTATCTCTAGCCGCTTTATGCTGTGCTACAGGGTCGCAGGCAAGCTGGAGCCTATCCCAGCTGACTACGGGCGAAAGGCGGGGTACACCCTGGACAAGTCGCCAGGTCATCACAGGGCTGACACATAGACACAGACAACCATTCACACTCACATTCACACCTACGGTCAATTTAGAGTCACCAGTTAACCTAACCTGCATGTCTTTGGACTGTGGGGGAAACCGGAGCACCCGGAGGAAACCCACGCGGACACGGGGAGAACATGCAAACTCCGCACAGAAAGGCCCTCGCCGGCCACGGGGCTCGAACCCGGACCTTCTTGCTGTGAGGCGACAGCGCTAACCACTACACCACCATGCCGCCCCATAAACAAAATAAACAAAGCATATAAGTACCAGGTAAGCAAGAGTTAAGTCTCTCTCTCTATCCAGCGTGCATTTCAAGTAGACTGAAGAGTCAGACAGTGACTGGGAGAAATGATGTTCTGGGAGAGATTTACTCATTACATTGAAATAGATAGTGTTCGACAAACACAGGTCAATAGTCCGACAAGTGAGTTTTCTGTTGAACAGTTTAGTTAATTACAAGTCAGAATGTCTGGGTAAGAGAGGACATATCTTTATTACTCTGTCTGCATAACTGTATTAAAGAATTTCTACTATGTTCCAGTTTCATGCTCACCGTGTCTCGGGAAACAATGATGAAATAATTGCTGTGCATAAAGAAAGATGTTTGTGAAGATTTTTGAAAAATTACAGAAATGTTTTTTTTATACAAATCACAAGTAACACAGAATAATAAATAATTCATATCTGGGTATTAATTCATTCATTATGACTAAATGCCTTATCTTGGTGGATCTGGAGCTTATCCTGGGAATACTGGGAATGAGGTGGGAATACACATTGAATTGCACATTAGTCTATCGCAGGGCACCATGCATGCACACACACTCAGACACTCACAAACACCTACAGGCACCTTAACACAGCCGGCATGTTCTTAGAAGGTGGGAGGAAACTGAAGAGCTGAGAGGAAACGGCCAGAGACTCAGTGAGAGCATGTGAAACTCACACAGACAGAAACCTGAGGTCAGGATGAAACCAGGATCTTGGAACTATGAGGCAGCAATCCTACCCACCCCATGGTAGGGTGTTGACAGATAGATAGATAGATAGATAGATAGATAGATAGATAGATAGATAGATCCAAACAATATGATGTCAGTCCCTTTCGAAATGCGACATAAATATACACTAGTAACTTTTATACCAACACTTTATAACATTTTTATCCCCTTTATAATAGCTCAGTTATATCCTCTAAACAGTGAGTACCTTTCAGTTAAATTTGTCGCAAATTTCTCTAATTTATCAGTGACAACTGTCAGATCTAACATGCTACTGTATTAAAATCAGGTCTGGAAACGAAAATGGTCATGAAAAAAGCTTTTGGTTGATTTCGAATTCAATTCTGGATTGACGTCCTGTTACTTTTGATAAATCATTTGATAAACCAACGTATCCTTGATTATCCATAAACCACGAGGGAAGCAAACATTTGTGTTCTACAGTATTGATACAGCCTTCATTATGATTATAAACACTGGCCAAAAGTATGTGGACACCAGACCATTACACTCATGTGGGCCTTCTCCAAAGCTGAAGGCACACAGTGGTCTAGAATGTCTTTGTATTATGTAGCAATTAAAGGAGAACTGAAGGCAATTTTTTTAATCAAAATTCTATTTATCTCATTTTATTGAATATCGGAATGCATTTCTGGGCGGCACGGTGGTGTAGTGGTTAGCGCTGTCGCCTCACAGCAAGAAGGTCCTGGGTTCGAGCCCCGGGGCCGGCGAGGGCCTTTCTGTGTGGAGTTTGCATGTTCTCCCCGTGTCCGCATGGGTTTCCTCCGGGTGCTCCGGTTTCCCCCACAGTCCAAAGACATGCAGGTTAGGTTAACTGGTGACTCTAAATTGACCATAGGTGTGAATGTGAGTGTGAATGGTTGTCTGTGTCTATGTGTCAGCCCTGTGATGACCTGGCGACTTGTCCAGGGTGTACCCCGCCTTTCGCCCGTAGTCAGCTGGGATAGGCTCCAGCTTGCCTGCGACCCTGTAGAAGGATAAAGCGGCTAGAGATAATGAGATGAGATCGGAATGCATTTCTGACAGCTATTTTGTCGCTGCTATAGCAAGTTATGAGTGTTTGAAATATGCTCTGTAATATATCAGTCCATATGTCAAAGCAATGGCTGTAAACGAGATTCGTTGAGACCTGTGCGAGACATCGTAGGACGGAAGTAAAACATACAGCGGAAATCAAAGTGACCAACGTTGTCAAAAGACGCGCGCGCCTTCTTTCGAATGCTGATGTAATCAAGCCGGAAGTTTTGTTTGTTTGGATAGCAATCAGGAAAGTTTGAAAAAAGTGGGCAGTAATCGTCATTTAAACTCGTTTTTGTGCAATATTTTGTTTGGAAAACAGTTTTCAAAATGGCGGCACTGACACCTGGCTGACACTTCACATTTCGAAGTCTTGCACAAGTCTCGTGAAGATCGCACGGATAAGCGACCCCTGCCGTGGACCAAACGAACTAAATTCAACATGGCTAAAAACCGAATAGGCCAATAAGTATAACATTTAATTGCAATTAGTTGCCAATATGAGTCATGATATAAGGTTACTAAAACCGAAAACATAATTGAATAACACGTTAATTAAGAAATAAAGAAAGTTTAAAAATTACTTCAGTTCTCCTTTAAGATTTATATGGGTGGCACAGTGGTGCAGTGGTTAGCACTGTGGCCACAGCACGAAGGTTCCAGGTTCGAACCTCATGGCCAATGAGGGCCTTTCTGTATGGAGTTTGCATGTTCTCCCTGTGTCTGCTACCCCTTTTCCACCAAATCAGTTCCAGGGCTGGTTCGGGGCTGGTGCTGGTTCACAACTCGTTCAACTTGCGAGCCGGCTGAGAACCAGTTTGCTTTTCCATAGCTTGCGGTGCTAAGGGGAGCCACGTCATTACGTCGCTGTATACGTCAGTTACGTCACCGTATACGTCAGTTACGTTGCTGCGTTTGCATAAACCTTGGCGCGAACATCGAAGCAACAACAACACGGAGAAGAAGAAGCAGCAACAACAATAATGGATGACTTCTAGTTTGTACAGCTGATGCTTCTTGTTGCTTAAAAATGGCGACCTTTCGTGGTCTTGCTATTGTTGTCGGTCTTAACAACTCTGCCCCCCCCCAGGGGCTGACGTAAGCGGTTCTTTCCTCTGGCCCAGCAGAGAGTTGGTGCTAGCCTGGAACCGGTTTTTCTGGCCCCAGAGCCAGTTCTTTGTCAGTGGAAACAGAAAACCTGGTTCCAAACTAAGCACTGGCCCCAAACCAGCCCTGGAACTGCTTTGGTGGAAAAGGGGCTAGTGTGGGTTTCCTTCAGGTGCTCCAGTTTCACCTACAGTTCAAAGACATGCAGATTAGGTACAATTCCCAGCCACTGCACTGTAAAATATAATAAGTTGACTTTACTTAAAAAAAATATGCAAAGTCGTTGCCTCAAAAAAAGTCATTTATGTTGATTTAGATAAATTAGATTGGGTTAACTTATTTTTTGTGAGTTTGCAGTACTCAAATTAACTTAGATTAGTTTGATTACATTAACTTATTTATTTTGAGTTTGCAGTACTCACATAAACTTATATTAATTTGATTACATTAACTTATTTATTGTGAGTTTGCAGTACTCATCTTATATAATTTTGATTACATTAACTTATTTATTTTAAGTTTACAGTACAAGTTAATGTAATCAAAATTATATAAGATGAGTACTGCAAACTCACAATAAATAAGTTAATGTAATCAAATTAATATAAGTTTATATGAGTACTGCAAACTCAAAATAAATAAGTTAATGTAATCAAACTAATCTAAGTTAATTTGAGTACTGCAAACTCACAAAAAATAAGTTAACCCAATCTAATTTATCTAAATCAACATAAATGACTTTTTTTGAGGCAACGACTTTGCATATTTTTTTTAAGTAAAGTCAACTTATTATATTTTACAGTGTGGGGTTGTACAAAACAGTGCATACTTAGTGTTGCTCCCAAGCTTGGTTAGATTGGGGAGGTTGCAAAACCTTGTGGAACTAGGAGACCCAAATTGTCATGTTCCAGCATGACAATGCACCTGTGCACAAAACAAGCCCCATGAAGACATGGTTTGCCAAAGTTGGAATGGAAGAAATCAAGTAACCATGAATGTTACTCCCATGAACTGGAATGCCGACTGTATACCAGGCTTTTTCACCTTGTGGCTGAATGGGCACAAATCCTCATAGCAAAGCTCCAAAATCTAATGGAACGACTTCCCAAAAAGAATGGAGGAAGTTTTAGCATCCCAACTTTGGAATGGGATGTTCATCAAGCACAGATGGATATGATGGTCAGACGTACACATACTTTAGACCATGTAGTAGTGTACTTGATGGCCAATTTTTAATAGTATTTCTACAACAGACAAAACTACCACTGGCGACTTCACAACAGCATTGGAAACCAGGCCAGTTTTATGAATAAAACATTGTTTTGCTGCAACCCAACAGAATTTGCTGCACTAATTTACAGTCTTAATGTTGTGTTTTATATTAACTCATGCAGCGAGGATGTGTTCATACTGTGAGTTACTTTAATAGGACTTTGTGTTGGATTTCATTTAACACTAGTGATTTCATTCTTCAGGTAATGTTTTAAAGACATATTCATATTGATTTTTTTAATATTAAGCCGACTCTGAAGTCACTCTTACAATGTACTGCATCTCTGCTCAACACTAACTCATGAGCTGGTGTTTGAGCAATGGGTTTAATGTAGCATGTGACACATTTACATCATACAAAAGTGTGTATGAGAGTGTGTGTACTGTGCTGTAAGGGTATAACAGTAGGACACTCGGTGAGGAACTCGGTCTGGGTTTTATATACACTTTGGGGTGTTTTGATTGTTTTTATTTATTTATTTAATTTGCATACGAATGCTTTCTTCAGAGGCACTGAAGGCGATCAGCAACAAAGCAGAAATTTTCCTGTCTGCGTTTTCCACTGATATACGTTTTGTGGCTCCCGACAGCACGCTCAAAGAGACTATTAAGCAGAATAAAAATGGCACTGCAATCCTGCTGAGGATATGGTATAATCTCAACCAACATAAGATGCTGCACCGGCCCTGCCTTCAGCTTAAACTAATCACAAGTTATCTCTTTCGCTTTGATTTTCCACGGTTCAGACCCCGGAAAAGTATCCACGTTCAGCGGATTTTAACCGAACCCATTTCAGGATTCAAGTGCCTCTCAAATGCTCCCACTTGCCAAGCTGTAATTATGGGTGTTCGTTTGCAGAGCATACACTGTTCTAGTCTCGATGAGTGAGTTCTTCGCTTTATCTAATAAAAGCTTCTTGATAATTTCCACATATAGCCTTTCTTTGGTATTCTCATCTCATTATCTCTAGCTGCTTTATCCTGTTCTACAGGGTCGCAGGCAAGCTGGAGCCTATCCCAACTGACTACGGGTGAAAGGCGGGGTACACCCTGGACAAGTCTCCAGGTCATCACAGGGCTTCTTTGGTATTAGTGAAGTGATATTAATGACGTGATTGAAGATGAATCTTACGTTTGGCACCAGGGCCGTAACCAGGATTTTTCAAATACCGAGGTCAAACATTGCGATACATCTTATTTGCCAAAAAAAAAAAATGTCCTAATATGGTGACTTTTCATACATTTTGGAAACGAGTCAAAATCACAAGCCCAACAAGATGAACATGGTGAACATGTTTATTTTAACAATTTCAAAACTGCACGATCACAAAAGTATTGTGTGAGTGGATGAGTGAGAATGAGTGAGTGAGAGTGACAACGCAATCTAGCCGAGCCTGAATGGACTTCAATTGCTTTTTAAAAAATATATGCCCTTTTCAATAGCAAAATACTAGACGGTTATTGGACAAAACCGACTAAAACGCCACATTCGGAGACTGAGCCTCACTGGAGATGGGAGTCAATAAGAGGGGCGGGACAAGACTTCCCGAGAGGAGGCTCATCTCCAGCTGGTGATTGGAGGAGGAGCTGTGAACGCGGCTAGGCTGCTCATGATTGACAGAAAGCAGTCAGAGGTGGTACATCATGTTGTAAATAAAATGTGAACATAAGTTTGCTACCCGTTTTCATTTCCGTTCGAAAATACAACCAATGATCAAAACAATAGTGTCTTGTGTTCACGTTAGCCTATAGTCTGGTAAGTTAGCAAAATAGCTCAAGTCTCGTCAGCACCCAATAACTTCATAAACAACAGGTCACGACTGTCCAGCCTTTTCTGATCTGAAACACACCAAATCAAATCTCATCTCATCTCATTATCTCTAGCCGCTTTATCCTTCTACAGGGTCGCAGGCAAGCTGGAGCCTATCCCAGCTGACTACAGGTGAAAGGCGGGGTACACCCTGGACAAGTCGCCAGGTCATCACAGGGCTGACACATAGACACAGACAACCATTCACACTCACATTCACACCTACGGTCAATTTAGAGTCACCAGTTAACCTAACCTGCATGTCTTTGGACTGTGGGGGAAACCGGAGCACCCGGAGGAAACCCACGCGGACACGGGGAGAACATGCAAACTCCGCACAGAAAGGCCCTCGCCGGCCCCGGGGCTCGAACCCAGGACCTTCTTGCTGTGAGGTGACAGCGCTAACCACTACACCACCGTGCCGCCCCCAAATCAAATCGAGAGAGACAATAAAAGAGTTTGTGCCGCCTGGAAAACGAAAATCCTATCTAGCTAAGTGGCTTCGACTGTTGTTGCTTGAAATGCTAATTAAAATTGCACTGTTAATGATCATAAGCATTCCGGCACATAACTGTCAGTGACTGGCAAAATTAACTCCCCTTCTTCCCTCTTTCTTTTTCTCTCACTTGCTGACTTTCCAAAGCTGAGTTTGGTTTGTTTTAGTGTAGTAGACTTCTTCATCTTATGTCAATTTTCAGATTCCACGACTAATTGACAAACTGACTGGCTGCGGAGTCAGACCTTGATGAGAACACTTCTCAACTCTTGTGTATCCCATGGTGCTTAGCTGACTATCGCGAGGCTGCCTAATATGAAATGTTTCCAATGTCGGATATTTCAGCTTCGTTTAAAAATGATTATGTGGACTTTATTTTTAGACAAACAAATGAGAACAGGGGGATGCAAGCTGAATTTAGAATTTTCCACCGATCAAAGTCAGAACGATTTTCATCATATATTAATTTCACATTTCTGAGTGAAAAAAAAAAATACCGTGGGAAAAAAATGCCGAGGACATGACCTCGGTGTCCTCAATGGTAGTTACGGCCCTGTTTGGCACCACGATGATGGGCATAATAGACTCAATCCACACTGCTACACCCAACAATGGTAGGTACAGCAGTTTCTCTCTGTGTGTGGTGGCCTGGGAAAACACTTCAAATGGTGGAATTTGAACATTAAGTTATTCCAGGAAATCGAGTCGTATATGAGCCGACAGCCGACAAAGTGCGTAGCACCAAGTCCGCTACAAGCCATGTCCGACGAGACTGAGTGGAATAACTATTTTATTCTATCCACATTCACTGGATTTTGAGAAATGAAGCATTTTTATTTTTTGCAAATTCGATGAATAAAACCTTTATACAAAACAGCCAGCAAAATCATTTCTGTTCTGAATGTAAACAAACCGGCGAAATGACAGTAGCAATTTGTGAAAAATGAGAAGAATTACTGAAAAATAAAACAAAAATCCTTACCATGAAATACTTTCCATATTTACTTATTTATTTTTTGCATTTTTTGGGGCTTTATTTTTGAGTAGAGTTTTTAGTTCACTGTAAAAAAAGAATAGTTGAGAATACTTGAAATTTCAAGGCAACCGTCTGCATTAAGAATTTTATGTTTTGCCAACGATGTGCCCATGATAATCCAAACTATGATAACACTGTTATCTTTATTAAGAATTCTTAATTAAGTCAATTTTCAATTCCTCATTCTGCCAACATAGATTTCTCTTTTTTGCTGAACAGTGGCATTCACAGTAGTACAAAAAGACAATTGAGGTTATCACAAGTTTTTTTTTTTTTTTAGATTTTTTTCACCTTCATAGGACAGGGTAGAGACAGGAAATGAGCGGGAGAGAGAGAGACAGGGAGGGATCGGGACATGACCTCAGGTCGGAATCGAACCCAGGTCCCCGGATTTATGGTATGGCACCTTATCCACCTGAGCCATGAACTTCAACTGGAGAGAGAACCACATTGCCCAGCCTTTGCATTTGGGAGAGGAAACCACGTGTCTTGGTCATTAAGAGCATGCGCTGAATAAACACCTGTGGCAATTATGTATTTTCAATTCAGATTATTCACTATTGTATAGTTACACATCATTGAGGTGCACCCTATCAGTTTGATGTGGATTTTTCTGTTCGTTAATAATTATTCATATTTTCTTGTCCATTCAATTGTGAATATGGAATAACTTGAACAAAGCGTAATTCTATTTTTTACAGTGTTCATATCCTTTGTTAGTTCAGCAACACGCTCTGCCATTTTCTTCTTCTTCTTCTTCTACTTTAAGGTTTTTGGCAGTTGCCAAACCAACCTAAAGGTGCATTACTGCCACTGATTGGGCTGGAGTGTGGAACAGGAAATATTGGGGGGGGGGGACTTTTTTTTTTTAAGCGATATGTTTCTTTTAAATACTTGATAACAAAGTGATGTGTCTGACTTGATGTGCTCTGCTATTTTGTTTTTCTCTACTCAGGATATATAAGCTGTTATCCTAGTAGTAGATTAGCCAATCAGAGTGCATGGTTGGCCATATCCATTGAATGTGGATAGGATAATTACCACTGTACAATGCACCCCTTACAGAAAAAACACATGAATTTCCCATGTATTTCACATGTGATCACATGTTACCACATGTGGTAACATGTGGAATACATGGTATCAGATTTTGTAACGTTTTACCATGTAGAGCACATGTGGAAAACATGTTACCACATGTGATTCACATAAAATTGGGCCAAAACCACATGTTTCCCATGTGCAAAACACATTTTCCACATTCACATGTGAGAAATCACATGTGAAGTTCATGTGGTTTTTCTGTGCTAAATACTGACCCCTTTTTAACTGGTCCACATTTTGCCATGTTTGAACTTGGAATGTATTATGTGCTCTGAATCTACGTTTATTTTTGGCATGGAGAAATGCGTCAGTCCCTCGATCACATGTGCACATGAGTCACTCAAAAAATTAGTCGAGGTGGGTCTGTCAATAGAGATGATGTAATTTCTCTATAAGGAATCTTCATGCCCGCATACAATAAGGTGAGATTATGAGCTTGTCACAACTGACCTTGATTGAAATTCTCAATCCTACTCCACCAAATTGAAAGTGGCATAGTGAAGAATTGGATCTAAACATTGGTGTAATGACTTTAGCACCTAATTCAGTGTTATGTATTAGCTATACCATCAAGCTACTAAAAGCTCTGGTGCACTTCCCGCTCATGTGTTTTAGTTACCCGGAAATTGACTAGACCAAAAAAGTGGTAGCTGACACAGTGTAACACAAAATGACATGGTGAGAGTTAGCTAGTTAACTGCATTCATACATTTAATAAGTAAGCTATGACTTTATACAACCCCGATTCCAAAAAAGTTGGGACAAAGCACAAATTGTAAATAAAAATGGAATGCAATGATGTGGAAGTTTCAAAATTCCATATTTTATTCAGACTAGAACATAGATGACATATCAAATATTTAAACTGAGAAAATGTATCATTTAAAGAGAAAAATTAGGTGATTTTAAATTTCATGACAACAACACATCTCAAAAAACTTGGGACAAGGTCATGTTTACCACTGTGAGACATCCCCTTTTCTCTTTACAACAGTCTGTAAACATCTGGGGACTGAGGAGACAAGTTGCTCAAGTTTAGGGATAGGAATGTTAACCCATTGTTGTCTAATGTAGGATTCTAGTTGCTCAACTGTCTTAGGTCTTTTTTGTCGTATCTTCCGTTTTATGATGCGCCAAATGTTTTCTATGGGTGAAAGATCTGGACTGCAGGCTGGCCAGTTCAGTACCCGGACCCTTCTTCTACGCAGCCATGATGCTGTAATTGATGCAGTATGTGGTTTGGCATTGTCATGTTGGAAAATGCAAGGTCTTCCCTGAAAGAGACGTCGTCTGGATGGGAGCATATGTTGCTCTAGAATCTGTACATACCTTTTAGCATTGATGGTGTCTTTCCAGATGTGTAAGCTGCCCATGCCACACACACTAATGCAACCCCATACCATCAGAGATGCAGGCTTCTGAACTGAGCGCTGATAACAACTTGGGTCGTCCTTCTCCTCTTTAGTCCGAATGACACGGCGTCCCTGATTTCCATAAAGAACTTCAAATTTGGATTCGTCTGACCACAGAACAGTTTTCCACTTTGCCACAGTCCATTTTAAATGAGCCTTGGCCCAGAGAAGATGTCTGCGCTTCTGGATCATGTTTAGATACGGCTTCTTTTTTGAACTATAGAGTTTTAGCTGGCAATGGTGGATGGCACGGTGAATTGTGTTCACAGATAATGTTCTCTGGAAATATTCCTGAGCCCATTTTGTGATTTCCAATACAGAAGCATGCCTGTATGTGATGCAGTGCCGTCTAAGGGCCCGAAGATCACGGGCACCCAGTATGGTTTTCTGGCCTTGACCCTTACGAACAGAGATTCTTCCAGATTCTCTGAATCTTTTGATGATATTATGCACTGTGGATGATGATATGTTCAAACTCTTTGCAATTTTACACTGTCGAACTCCTTTCTGATATTGCTCAACTATTTGTCGCGCAGAATTAGGGGGATTGGTGATCCTCTTCCCATCTTTACTTCTGAGAGCTGCTGCCACTCCAAGATGCTCTTTTTATAGCCAGTCATGTTAATGACCTATTGCCAATTGACCTAATGAGTTGCAATTTGGTCCTCCAGCTGTTCCTTTTTTGTACCTTTAACTTTTCCAGCCTCTTATTGCCCCTGTCCCAACTTTTTTGAGATGTGCTGCTGTCATGAAATTTCAAATGAGCCAATATTTGGCATGAAATTTCAAAATGTCTCACTTTTGACATTTGATATGTTGTCTATGTTCTATTGTGAATACAATATCAGTTTTTGAGATTTGTAAATTATTGCATTCCGTTTTTATTTACAATTTGTACTTTGTCCCAACTTTTTTGGAATCGGGGTTGTATGACTGTCCTAACAAATTCCAGATTCGGGAATGATCATGTTCGTTCAACCAGAATGCAACTCAGCCAATGTGTGTAGTGCGGCAGGTGGTGGGATTTGGAAGTACGTGCTATTTTGAGGTGCGTCATTCCACTGTGAAATAAAAACTAATAAAATATTTTTGTGAAAGTCAGTAATAAGTGTTTCATTTTGCTTTCAGGTTATTAGCTCATCTAGCCGAGAGCCTGATACGCTTATGCCATCATGTGTTGTCCATCCGGCATTGTCCACATTTCACAAAAAAAAAAAATCGCTGTTTCTCCCTCAATTCATCACCGATTTTGATTCTTTCTGGCATGAAGGTAGGGGTACCTAGGGTGCATATATCTTCTACCCAGATTTGCTTAATTACAATTATTAATGAATTTATGGACTAAGCCTTAATGAGCAGTTCAACAAAAAAATTGCTTCTTTTCGGGCAATTCCTCACCATTTTGGATTCTTTCTGATGAACAGGTCAGTATTTCTAGGGTGTATATAGCTTCTACGTATATAGTGTATATAGCTTGCAACATTTATTGTGGCCCACTTTAGATCGTTCCTTCTGGACTAGACAGGGCTGAAATGAGCTACGCCATCACTGACTGTCTTGTTGAATATATTTGTGTGTTGGGCAGCTAATCAAAAAACTATTACCCCAGACAAGCTGTCTTGACTACTAACAGTGCGCAGAATACCCCAGAATCTGGAGATGGTTTTCCCCAGATAGTTCAAATTATGTCCCATATCAAATGCAATTAAATCCATGTTGGGTTCTCTTGGCTCATGGTCTTGTGTAAAAATAAAAAAATCTCCAGATATGATCCTGATTCTCCAGATTTTTGGTGTTTTGGCACACTGTGACTTGTTCACTTCTAACTTTCCCTGGTACATACAGAACTTTCTGACACTCATCTTTTGTCAGGCTCTTTCTCTACCCTGTCCATCAATGGAAAGAGACCATAACAGGACCACGACTGACCAGATATTATTTGGGTAGTGTACCATTCTCAACACCGCAGTTAGCGAGTGTGAGATCTCATCTCATCTCATTATCTCTAGCTGCTTTATCTTGTTCTACAGGGTCGCAGGCAAGCTGGAGCCTATCCCAGCTGACTACGGGCAAAAGGCGGGGTACACCCTGGACAAGTTGCCAGGTCATCACAGGTGAGTGTGAGATCTCATCTCATTATCTCTAGCCACTTTTATCCTTCTACAGGGTCGCAAGCAAGCTGGAGCCTATCCCAGCTGACTACGGGCGAAAGGCGGGGTACACCCTGGACAAGTCGCCAGGTCATCACAGGTGAGTGTGAGATTTTAAAGCTAATTTTTTCCATTCGTAATTTGTGCTCTACCCCTCAAGCACTGTCACTTTTCACCACAGGGCTGCTGATGGTTGTATATTTTTAGCTGGTGGACTGTCACACTGAGGTTTTTAGAAATCCCAGAAATGCTGCTGTACATGATACACTTAAACTGGCACCACACACTACCTTGTCAGTCTGAGTGCTGTGTTGAGAATAGCCCATTACAGAAATAATATCTGCTCAGCGTCCAAGAATGGTACCTTTTCATTGATGGACAGGGTAAAGAGGAGCTGACAAATTGCACATACGTAGCGACATTTTTTTATTTACAAAGTGATGTTAGGTCCATCTGATAAAATTACCAATGAGTCATAAAAAAAGAGAATGAAATGCATGAAAGATAATTCATGATTTCTGTTAATCTTTAAAGGGAACAAAAGCATCCAAGCTTAGCGGTGTGATGTGGAAATAACAGGTTAGATTGTGCAAGGACGAAATGCCCTTCTCTTACTTTGATTTATGCAGCTTTAAGCTAATATTAAATGGTAATATCCCATAATTACCCTGACCTACATGAAGCATAATTCACGTTCACTTTGTAAAGGTCTCCTTTGCCTTTCTTTCATTTCCCTCCAGGTGAAAAAGGTCAGCTGATAAAACTCGGTAGTGGCTCCTGAGCTTTTACATTCTTCCCTTTCAGCTAATCCTGAAATGCACAAATGTCACAGACAGTGTTTGTCTCAATGAATGGAAAAATGAAACCCCACCGCACAGTTTTTGGTTTAAATTGAGGGATTGGGTGAGCTTTAAGGATGGGTTAAATAGATAAACATCTCCCGCAACCATGTAGTCAAGTGAAGTGAAGTATTAGTCTTCTGTTGCGTAAATGTCAACTGCTGACATTAAGTTTTAAAGCTAAAATATGATTATAACAATATGTAATAATGTGTGTATTACATATATAATAGAATATGGATGAACATTCTGTACAGTAACATTGTATTATACATGACCATTTATATTTGAAATGAGCTCAAATGAGTGATTTTATGAATTAAAGTGTAGTTTGTGTAAAGTTAGTTCTGAATAAAATAGCTTGATAAAGGTGTGTATATATAATACATTACTGTACAAAACTCTCAAAATAACGAAGTATAAAGACTAAAATATTTTGTAAAATGGCATTACAAAAAGCAGTGAGCAATTTTCAGAAATAAATATTTGCTCCGACCTCATTTAAAATTGCATTTACATTACTGTGCAGAGAGAAAAATCACTTAAATTGTTTCGTTCCAAACATCTTGGAGAACTTTCCACTATTCTGCAGCGGACTTTGTCTCTCACTTGCTCTTATCTGCACATCCCTGAAGAGCCTCGATGATGAGATCAGTACTGTCAAGGCTCTTCCATTAGCTGCCAAAATCCTTGATTTTTTTTTTCTTTTTGCTTAAGACAGTGATTTGTAGTTGGGAAAACAGAAACCTTTGACAATGTGTAAAAATCTCAGGAGTCTAAGTTTTTTTTTTTTTTTAACCAGTTCAGTACTTGGGCTGGATAGGAAGTAGACTGTATAGAGCATGGATTTTCAAACTGATTTCCCCAGTAACTAGAGAAAAAAAAAATGCATGGATCCCTTCAATGTATTATGTACATTTAATGAACATGATACAACTAATGAAATATTTGGCTCGTTATCTCGGCCAACTTTCATCTCATCTCATTATCTCTAGCCGCTTTATCCTTCTACAGGGTCGCAGGCAAGCTGGAGCCTATCCCAGCTGACTACGGGCGAAAGGCGGGGTACACCCTGGACAAGTCGCCAGGTCATCACAGGGCTGACACATAGACACAGACAACCATTCACGCTCACATTCACACCTACGCTCAATTTAGAGTCACCAGTTAACCTAACCTGCATGTCTTTGGACTGTGGGGGAAACCGGAGCACCCGGAGGAAACCCACGCGGACACGGGGAGAACATGCAAACTCCACACAGAAAGGCCCTCGCCGGCCCCGGGGCTCGAACCCAGGACCTTCTTGCTGTGAGGCGACAGCGCTAACCACTACACCACCATGCCGCCCTCGGCCAACTTTATTGGAGGATATTATGTTTTTGCCTCTGTCTGTTCTCAACGCAACTCAAAAAGTAATGAACAGATTTTGATGAAATTTTGAGGAAAGGTGAGCCATGGGCCAAGGAACAAATTATTAGATTTTGATGCAAATCCAGATATGTATGTGGGTCCAGGATTTCTTTGTCTGTTCCCAACATAACTCAAAAAGTAATGAACGGATTTGGATGAAATTTGGTGGACAGCTTTAGTATTATCCTAGATTCAAGTGATTTGATTTTTATGTTGATACGTGGCTTGGCGGAGGTATGCACTCTGCTGAGTGCTCTTCCAGTTATATAAATGTGTACAGTTACATTCTGGTTATTACCTCACCCAGGATGGAGCCTACCAGGGGATGAGGTATTGTTTTTGGTAGTTTTTTTTTGTTAACGATATGACGGGAAAACGGCTGGATCAATCTTCATGAAACTTTCAGGATAGATGGACACTGGTCTCAAATAGAACCTTCAACGTTTTGAGGGTTATCCGGTCAAGGTCACCAAAAAGGTCAAAATCATTTTTATTGTGGCTACTGCCTCAAATAGAGGCGCTAGCCACTACGTCATCATACTGCAAGAACGTAAGAGTGTAACAGTCGCGCACTGCGCATGCGCATACATGTGTATTGATTAAAATGGCCGGTGAGTGTATACAATTCAATTCACCATTCGAAATAAATGGACTACACTAAAGAAATCATTTTCAGACATGTTTATGCTTATTACAGAGGGAAAGTGCATTTCACTGAGGTCTAGCGCCGGGCCATTTCCGGGAAATAAGAGTTTGGGTGATGGCAACAGCATGTGTATGTCAGCCTCGGTTCGGAGGTTTCAATTTCAAAAACTGTAAGAGTAGAATAATATAAAGTACAGACACTTGGTATATTTTACTTCTGTGATTTTTTTTTTTTTAATTGCTCATTTTTGGATTACGCTTCATTTTTGTGGCTACTGCCTCATAGAGAAAATATATATGCTATATTTACTGTATGAACAAGGGATCAGAAAACAATTTTATTTATAAGCAGTTGCCACATGTACCCATAGGGTACCTATTTTTTTTCGTGATATCTTCCTTCATATTCATCATAAGTGCTACCGGGCGAGGTTTGTTTTGCCTGGCAACACGTTATTTTAATTCCTGCACACTCCAGTTACTTAAGTCATCTGGCCTATGCCAAATATGAACATCACTAAGTCTTAAATATGTTAGACTATTTATAGTCTAACATATTTAAGACTTAGTGATGTTCACAAAATTGAATAATAATAACTTTATCACACGTACACTTAAGCACAGTAAAATTCCTCTCTACATTTAACCCATCTGAAGCAGTGAACACACATGCACACACATGAGCAATGAGTGCACACACATACCCAGAGCAATGGGCAGCTATGCTACAGCACCTAGAGAGCAGCTGTGGGTTAGGTGCCCTTGCTCAAGGGCACTTCAGCCCAAGGCCGCCCCATGTCAATACAGAGAAAGTACAAAAGATTTTATGTGTGAAACACTTCAATCAAAACTGAGGAGGAGAGTATGGCAGCAAGGAGCATCACATCCATCCATCCATCTATCCATTAACCGTAACCACTTATCCTGTGCAGGGTCGCAAGCAAGCTGGATCCTATCCCAGTTGACTGTGGGCGAGAGGCGGGGTACACCCTGGACAAGTCGCCAGATCATCGCAGGGCTGACACATAGAGAAAAACAACCATTCACACTCACCTTCACACCTACAGTCAATTTAGAGCCACCAATTAGCCTAACCTGCATGTCTTTGTACTGTGGGGAAAACCAGAGCACCCGGAGGAAACCCATGCAAACATGGGGAGGCTCCTGTCGTCCACTGGGCTCAAACCCAGAACTTTCTTGCTGTGAGGTGACCGTGCTAACCACTACACCACCGTGCTGTATATTAATTTTGATGATGATGAATTGCAATTTTCACCACCATAGCAAAATTTTTGACTTTGCGAATCACTGGTGCATCTGCAGAATTGCTGAAACCATAAGAATTTTTTTTTTCCATTTTATTTTTTGGACTGAGTTCTGCATATTATATTTTCCAGCTACAGCTGTAACCTTTTTTGTTCTATAGTTGGAGTCTTCACCATCAACCCATGGCCATCAATCTGTAAGTGTGAAGGCTCAGCTGTACCTCCTTCCAATGTGTAAAGTGCCTAAAGCAGCACCTTTTTTACCTCCTGACCATGCAGCATTGTCAAACACCTCAGCGCACTTGGAGGAAAATTCTGCCTGCTGAATCTCACCATACTGCAGGTGCCTGGGCTTCTGGGACTTGAGGGTATCTGAAAAGGATTTACCACTAAAGGCAAAGAGATGGAACAGGCTGGAGCTAGGTTTGTTTACGAAACCATATGAGCAGGGGAAGAGAGAGAAAGGTAAATACAATTCTCCTGTCAAAACCGGCTAATTCACTTGACTGTGAAAGGACACAGAGTAACACTGGTTTAGATACCAACAGAGTTTGACAGTAATAAGTGCAAGATTACAGGGCTAAAATAATGACACGTGTTACTTTCTAATAGCTTTCACAACATGATAAACCATTTCAAACATGACTAATATTCATAATTTTCCCCTCCAAACTGCATACTTGATAATTTCCGTTCTCATTTTGAATAATTCTCTTAAAATTATTTTGTGTAAAATTGACCAGCAAAAGTAATCTGATTATATCCTGTTTCTAATAGCTTGTCAGCAAAAATAAGAGTTTGATGAATTTGGTATGATATACATCATTTAACACTCATTCCAGAGAAAGTGATAATGCGACATCATTCCACATTTGATTGATGGTCCAAACACATGGTGGTAGCTGTCTGGAGGGGAGGGAAAAAAAAATCCCACAAAAGTCATACCCTAGCAAAATCACATGTCTAAGCTTTTACCTGTGTAAAATTAGACTGCTTTATCATTAGAATATAGCAATTATTTTATACTTTAATTAGAACAGAGAGCATCTAGATGGATAATATTAACCTGTCAAAATAAAGCCAATTCAGTGAAAGCAAATGGGATTTGGGTCTAATAGCTGTTCAGTTAGCTGAGTTCATTGTAGGGAACTTGAACTTTATGAAGCTATTAGAAAGAAAGCACAACATTATTCATCACACACTTGTGAAATTTCCTCTCTGCATTTAACCCATCTGAAGCAGTGAACACACACATGAGCAATGAGCACACACACATACATACCCAGAGCAGTGGGTAGCCATGCTAACAGCGCCTGGGGAGCAGTTGGGAGTTAGGGCCTCTGCATGCTCTTGCGACAAGGCTTTCGCAGATAGCTTTTTGCAGACAGTTGTAATTTATCGTTGAGCGGGGAGTAATAGGCGTGTGCGATGTTATTCACCGCCACAACGCAAGGGGGCGCGAAGTCGCGAAATCGCTAGGAGTAGTTGGTGGGTGTGGTTAGTGGAGTGTTTATCCTCCGGTTACTTATAATGACTAGAACTGGAGTCATATTAAATACGTACTTCCTCACTTCCTCGATCAACCTTCGTGCTGCTCCATCTTCGCTCGTGTTTTTAAAAATGGCGGTAGTGAAAACAAACCAAACCGGGAAAGTAGGGAAGCGGAAGTGCGTGTACAGCGGATGTAGAGTGGACCAATCAGAGCCCTCTTGTCTGCGAGGCTTCTGTGGTGGTCACAATTTTTGGGAGGTGCGCGCAGAAGGTGGGGGGGCTACGCAGACGCTGTCTGCGACACCATCTGCGAGGACTGGGTTGTCAGCATAAATTGGCCTTTAGGTGCCTCGCTCAAGGGCACCTCAGCCCAAGGCCGTCCCATATTAACCTAACCGCATGTCTTTGGGGGAAACCAGAGCACCCAGAGGAAACCCACACAGACATGGGGAGAACATGTAAACTCCACACAGAAAGGCCCTTGCCAGCTGCTGGGTTCGAACCCAGAACCTTCTGGCTGTGAGGCGACTGTGCTAACCACTACACCACCGTGCAGCCATCTATACTATTATGTGTGATATGAAGCAAAAGAAGCACTAGAAGTACTTACACCCGCCTACTGTCCTGCCATTTTTATCCCCCGCTGGCTGAAAGGCCCGAAGGGGGATTATGTCGTGGTGATGTCCATCCGTCCATCCATCTTGGGAAGGGTACTTAACTTCTGAAATCAACTTGTCTCACAATTTTTGAAGGAATTTCATGAAACTTGACAGGATTCTTTGCTGTGTGTTGGTAATACGCACATTGCAGTGTCACTCAATTCCATCACATTTTACCAGAGTTATGGCATAGTTGCCAGCAGGGGATATTGTGCTCTCAGAGCACTCTTGTTTTAAAATAAAATCTTGCATATTGCTCACAGTCTCAAAACCAACCAACATACAAACTAGCTAGTTATCATGACCTCACATCATATCACAAACTTGGGTTGAATGCAAATAACCTCTATGTTTTTGTTTTTGATTTTCCAGAATCCTAAAGGACTTCCAAGTTTTAAAAAAGGGGAAAGAAACCCAAAGAGCACTTGATAATTTTCGCAAGTCGCCTGGTAAAGGAGAACCAAAGGCATTTAAAAAAAAAAAATTCTATTTATCTCATTTTATTAAATATAGGAATACATTTTTGATAGCTATTTTGTCACTGCTATAGCAAGATATGAGTGTTTGTATGCTATGTAATATATCAGTCCACATGTCAAAGCAATGGCCGTAAACGAGATTCGTTGAGACCTGTGCGAGACATCGTAGGACGGAAGTAAAATGCACAGCGGAAATCAAAGTGACCAACCCTGTGTCCGAAATAGCTCACTCGTTCACTACTCCCTATATAGGGAATTACTATATAGTGAGCTCATTGGTAAAATGAAAAAATGCTTTCGGACACTAGTCCATCACGCTGGTATTTACGTCATTACTGTCACACAATTAAAACGTGCCGGATCAGCTGGCTGGTGGGTTTTCAAAATAATAAATACATGCATGTATTTTTGTGATAAATCCATATTATACTGAGCGCATTTCCCACGTTCATAAATACAAAGTACCTGCATATTTCAGTTCTTTTAAATCTTCTTAAATCATCTTTGTCGCTACCTTTTATTAAATCAAATTTGAGACTTTTAATTTGATTTCTTTCAGCGCAACTGCAATGCATGATGGGATATATTGCTTTGGTTACTGACCATCATTGTACACTCCTTTTCGTGATGCATTGTGGGATACTTTGAGTGCACTATATAGGGTGTAAATAATCCTCACTAAGGTTTTGGACAGTGCTACAAAATGGCGTCCTCACTATCTAGTGCCCTATATAGTGAGTAGGGAGCAATTTCGGACACAGGATAACATCTGCTAATGTTGTCAAAAGACACACGCGCTCTCTTTCGAATGCTGATGTAATCAAGCCGGAAGTTTTGTTTGTTTGGATAGCAATCAGGAAAGTTTGAAAAAAGTAGGCAGTAATCATCATTTAAACTCGTTTTTGTGCAATATTTCGTTTGGAAAACAGTTTTCAAAATGGCGGCACTGACACCTGGCTGACACTTCACGTTTCGAAGTCTCGCACAAGTCTCGTGAAGATCGCACGGATAAGCGACGCCTGCCGTGGACCAAACGAACTACATTCAACATGGCTAACAACCGAATAGGCCGATAAGTATAATATTTAATTGCAATTAGTTGCCAATACGAGTCACAATATAAGGTTACTAAAACCGAAAACATAATTGAATAACACGTTAATTAAGAAATAAAGCAAGTTTAAAAATGACTTCAGTTCTCCTTTAAATATATAACCAGACAGGAATATGTTATTTGGACTGATAATGTGATTTAAATGAATAGGAGCCAGGAGAAAGGTTCACAGGGCATCCGTGTGCATCAGGACTGAGATCCTACAGACAACCAAAAGCAAAACGTGAAAGGTTCCAACTTTAATCCATGAGCGAGGTGTTAGGTACGAAGATCAAACAAAGACCACAGTCATGTTATTGGATGTCCTTAGTAGCTGCCTAGTTATGGTCACAGTAGTTTAAATTACAGTACCAGTCAGAAGTTTGTACATGCCTACTCATTCATAGGTTTTTCTGTATTTTGTGTTTTCTACATTGTAAAACAACACTGAAGACATAAAAACTATGAAATTATTTGGTAAACGAAATGTTTCATATTTTAGATTCTCCAAAGTAGCCACCATTTACCTTGATGACGCTTTGCACACTATTGGCATTATCTTAACCAGCTTCATGAGGGAGTCACCTGGAACGCTTTCAGTTAACAGGTATGTCTCGACAAAAGTTAACTAGAGCAGTGACTACAATTATCGACACCTTAACGATCTTTCGCCCGTTGCAAAAGTAGAAAAGACTTTCAATATGTAAATTGTGCATGAATAATTACTTAAACTTCAACTGGGGGGTTGATTCCCAATTACTTAGCATATCAGATCATGTGACACTGTTCCATAAGTATCGACACCTTTGTCCACAGTTATCGACACCCAGATGATTATTTATTAAAAAAATAATTGGTATGTGGCGTTAAGTTAACAAAAGAGTTTTTATTTAGAATCTGTTTCACACTGACTTATATTTAGTACAAAATATCTCATCTCATCTCATTATCTCTAGCCGCTTTATCCTTCTACAGGGTTGCAGGCAAGCTGGAGCCTATCCCAGCTGACTACGGGCGAAAGGCGGGGTACACCCTGGACAAGTCGCCAGGTCATCACAGGGCTGACACATAGACACAGACAACCATTCACACTCACATTCACACCTACGCTCAATTTAGAGTCACCAGTTAACCTAACCTGTATGTCTTTGGACTGTGGGGGAAACCGGAGCACCTGGAGGAAACCCATGCAAACTCCACACAGAAAGGCCCTCGCCAGCCACGGGGCTCGAACCCGGACCTTCTTGCTGTGAGGCGACAGCGCTAACCACTACACCACCATGCCACCCTGTCTTAATTTCTAGTTTTGTAATTTACCAATAAATGTCAACAGGGAATTAATATTGTAACCACATGAAAATCCAGGTCAAAGGTTGTATGCCATTCATCTCATCTCATCTCATCTCATCTCATCTCATCTCATCATCTCTAGCCACTTTATCCTGTTCTACAGGGTCGCAGGCAAGCTGGAGCCTATCCCAGCTGACTACGGGCGAAAGGCGGGGTACACCCTGGACAAGTCGCCAGGTCATCACAGGGCTGACACATAGACACAGACAACCATTCACACTCACATTCACACCTACGGTCAATTTAGAGTCACCAGTTAACCTAACCTGCATGTCTTTGGACTGTGGGGGAAACCGGAGCACCCGGAGGAAACCCACGCGGACACGGGGAGAACATGCAAACTCCACACAGAAAGGCCCTCGCCGGCCATGGGGCTCGAACCCGGACCTTCTTGCTGTGAGGCGACAGCGCTAACCACTACACCACCGTGCCGCCCCTTGTTGTAAATATCCACCACATATTACAATATCAGTAGACATTTTATATTTTGGTTTGAGGAATGGCATACAGGGCGGCACGGTGGTGTAGTGGTTAGCGCTGTCGCCTCACAGCAAGAAGGTCCGGGTTCGAGCCCTGTGGCCGGCGAGGGCCTTTCTGTGTGGAGTTTGCATGTTCTCCCCGTGTCCGCGTGGGTTTCCTCCGGGTGCTCTGGTTTCCCCCACAGTCCAAAGACATGCAGGTTAGGTTAACTGGTGACTCTAAATTGACCGTAGGTGTGAATGTGAGTGTGAATGGTTGTCTGTGTCTATGTGTCAGCCCTGTGATGACCTGGCGACTTGTCCAGGGTGTACCCTGCCTTTCGCCCATAGTTAGCTGGGATAGGCTCCGGCTTGCCTGCGACCCTGTAGAAGGATAAAGCGGCTAGAGATAATGAGATGAGATGAGATGAGATGTAATTTTTTATATGCTAGGAATTTAATTCTATTTATTGCAACAGGATTCCAAATACTCTATAAACATTCCATTCTGTTATGAATCAGAAAAAAAATCACAGCACTTTTTTTTATATATAACGTACTTCATCTACTTCAACAATGTTACACAAAGATCATTCCATAACAGTTGTAAATGTCACTTAATTCCACAGGCTGTCGATAATGGTGGACACCGGTGAAAGTGATCACTATTATCGACACCTCACGTGAATTCTCAAACGCATGTTGATACACAAAATGGTGACTGTCAAATGAAAGAGTAAGAAACAAAGTAGGTTTCGACAAGATCATGAAATATCGATGAATTTGATCAGTAAAAGGGACATTCCACCGAATGGGTGCCATTTGCTTGTTGTACCACTCCCAAATTAAACTTAATTTGTTATATCTTTTCAACACTGATTATAATAACACACATTTAACTATTCAAAATGTGTATTGGTCAACCTCAGGCTACGTTATTTTATTTTATTTTTTTACAAGGTTTGGAAGTCAAAGATGGCTGCATACTCTTTATATGAGTAACAGGACTGAAAGTAACAGGACTGAGTTTTTAGCCTAGGATTAGCTAATACATGGAATTAAGCCACATGGCGTCATCGCTAATAGCATGACCACACTTAGCACATTCTAGTGATTTACCAAAAGTCTGTATTTTTAAAATAAACAAATAGCATCTAAGAAATAATTTAAGTAACAGGACAGTATGTTGACATTAACCTTACCAGTCAAAGTTACAAAAATCATCAAATATACAGAAAAGTAAATGAGAGAACTAACTTTTGGTCTTCCCATGACCTTCAGAAGACACAACTGATGTAACTTCCTGTTAAGCATGTAATTTATGGAGTGTTCCAAGTTTGTCAGATGGGGTAATATGTTTGGGTAACAGGACTGAGTGAAAACCCAGGGACACGACTAAAATGTGTATTTTAACTAAGATATTGTGGATTTCTTATGAAAAAAAATATATTTAAACCATGGATAGGATATGGAGTCACACAACAGTGCAAAAGAAATACTGTTTCGGAAGGATTTTAATCATAATATTTCATAGTTAAGTATAAAGTTAGAGTGCGGGGACAGGTAACACATGCTATTTTTCAGTGTTTTAGGTAGTTTTTATTAATCCTTACAATTATATACCTTAAATTTGAAATCAGATCAATGTGCAGGACATTCTGCGTAATAAGGAAATGTATTTTAAAGTACATTTTTATGTGCATTTATACATATAATTTTCTAGGGACGGAAATGGCACCGATTCGGTGGAATGGCTCAAAAACATGTCCATGATCTTTCCACTATGCTTACCTGTGATGATAATGTCCAGGTTTTCCTCAAATTGCTGATTGGAGTGCGTCATCAGACAAGATCAAAGGGTGGGGTTGGGGTGGGTGTCTTCTGGTTGGTTAATTAACCAACAATAACAGTTGTAACTGAAACTCAAGTTTGTAATTTTTTTTATTGATAAATCTGAAAAGGTGTCAATAATTATGGACTGTTGATAATTGTAGCCGCCACTCTAGTGCAATTTCTTGCCTTGTTAATGCATTTGAGGTCAATCAGTAAATAGTGAATAATACAAAAACAGTAAATAGCCCTATTCCATCCACAACTGTAGTAATCCGTATTATGTCAAGAACCGCTCAGCTAAGTAAAGCGAAACGATATCCATCATTACTTGAAGATATGAAGTGACTTTTAATTAAAAAATAAAGAAAAAACATTGAGTTAGTTAATTAGGTGTGTCCAAAGTTTTGACTGGTACTGTAAGCTATGACACAATTTGTTTATATGTTGGAAAGTACAACCAACTAAATTTGTGAGAAAACAATACAAACAGGTACAAATAAAATGAATCCTGTGAGCAAGATAAAAAAAAGTCCCCCACACACTGAGACCAATTATGAACGAAGTAGTGATATGTTGAGTTGAGGAATGGTCAGAGACAGGATTCATAGACAATGCTGACAGTGCTGGCATTTCTACCTTTGTTTTTCCCTCCCCAGTATTTCCAGGGACATAGGGTTCATTTTAAAAGTAGACGGCCTTCCGATTTCATAAAATCGGTGAAATTTAGTTCCCTCTGAAATTTGGTCATTGTGATACATGTTTATTTCTGTAATATCTCATAAAAACAGGCCATTCTGTGGTTATTGAAATTATTTAATTTGAGGGGATTCCCGAGCAAATAATGTGCATGAAATCGCTCGCTTTGCACAGTCAAGCAGACAGAGGAAGTCCGTGTGCGCATGTGCAGGTTTACCTTTGAGCGTGCACTGACCGTTCCAACATTCTGTCGCTAAACGAACAGCTGATCATACTGAGGTGCTCGCTGACCGCCGATATTTATTAGTTTGGTCCTGCGTTTCCTTTCCTTCGCAACATAACGTCGTTTCTTCTTGCTTTCTGATACTGTAGTCGCTATTTCACATTTCATTCGCACACTCGCATCCTCCATTTTTCTCTTCTGTTTCAAATTTGTATCCCACAATGCCTTGCGTGAACGGGGAAAGCCCACCACGTCATGCATGACGTTAGTATCTTGAATTGCGTCATGGTGAAGCAAGAAAAAATAGTGGAGAATTTAGGGCCACATGGCCTTAAATTCATCGATTGTTCGATTTTAAAAAATCGAATAAAATTGGAAGTCTGATTTGAATTCAGTAGCTTTCAGTCCACTAAACAAAAGATAATTGGGTGTTGGGGAAAATTCTTTTTATGACCTACACTTGAAAAATATGAAAGGCAGTACAGCTTTAAGGGAAAAAAATGTCCTGTTTAGGCCATACCCATTTCAGGTGTAAGTCTGAAACAGATATGAAAAATTGGAGCATTAAACAGACACAGATACAAGTACAGATAGTAGCATACTGATATACCTTATATATTTCAAGTCATCTAAAGTGTTACTTTTCCCTCAGAGATGCCAATCTAGGTGGCAACAATGATGCCGTGGTTAGCACTGTCGCCTCAGAGCAAGCGGGTTCTGGGTTCTAACCTGCCAGCCGACCGAGGCCTTTCTGTGTGGAGTTTGCGTATTCTCTTCATGACTGATTGGGTTTCCTGCCACAGTCCAAAGACTTGGATTAAGTCAACTGGCTACTCTAAATTGCCCGTGAGTGTGAATGGCTGTCTGTTTTAGCCCCATGATACATTGGCGTCCTGTCCAGGCTGAATCCCACTATGTCGGCTGGCATTGGCTTCAAGCAGCAGCAGATAAGTGGGATGGAAAATGAATGCTAATCCAACAACAAGCACTCTTTTAAAATATTTGTAATAGATTTTCATGCTGGTGCATGTTCTTTTAGATGTTGACAAGCAGCTGTGCAGATGATGGGCTTCGGTTTGAAGTTAAAGGTACGAGTCGATGCTTTAGGTATCAGGATCTTTGAAGTCTGATCTGTGTGAGAAACTGAAAAAGAAGCAGAAAAGCTTTTGATGTCTTTTGCTTTAGCGCTTCTGAGAGTTTATTTTGGAAATACCAAGGTCAAGAACTCGGCATTAGAGTGAAACTTATCTCATTTTGTTTAGTGATGTAGGCAACAAATCTGGACCTCCATCCAGTTGTCAGTGGGAGGAAATATAATTATAGAAGTAACAAGTGTAGATGTTGTACTGTACCATGAAGCAGTGGTTGATTTAATACAACGTAGATGATTTTACAACATTGTAAGTAAGAAGTAGTAATGTTTTACTGCAACGTTTAAAAAAAAAAGTTGCTAGTTGTTGCCTTGAGGCATTACTTGAGCATCAGTTCAACAAGTCTATATAAGTTTATATAATAAGGTGTCAGATTATTAAATCCAACACTTCACTATTTATACTATAAATAAGCTAGACTACTATTTTGTTTGATTAGGTAACATTTGATTAACACTTAGAATAGGAACATTCTGATATTAATCAAATATACCATGCACTGAGAGGCTCCGGTTGAGATTGTGGTTTCTCTGAGGTGACTGGCATAATACTAATTTCTATAGTCGCACTGTCGCCTCACAGCAAGAAGGTCCGGGTTCGAGCCCAGTGGTCGACGGGGGCCTTTCTGTGTGGAGTTTGCATGTTCGCCCCATGTCTGCATGGGTTTCCTCCGGGTGCTCCGGTTTCCCCCACAGTCCAAAGACGTGTAGGTTAGGCTAATTGGTGGCTCTAAATTGACTGTAGGTATGAATGTGAGTGTGAATGGTTGTCTGTGTCTATGTGTCAGCCCTGCGATGACTTGGTGACTTGTCCAGAGTGTACCCTGCCTCTCGCCCATAGTCAGCTGGGATAGGCTCCAGCTTGCCCACGACCCTGCACAGGATAAGCGGTTATGGATAATGGATGGATGGATAAATAGTACTATGCCAGTCACCGAAGAGAATCTACAATGACCAGAGCATCTCTCAGTGCATGGTATATTTGATTTATATCCCTCATCAAAAAATTCCAAACTAAAAGTGTTAACTTTTAATGAGATTGAATGTCAGCATAAACGCACTGGAGGCAGCCATGTTTGTTGTTTATGTCAGCGCAACCTTCGACCTGCGCATGTGCAATGTACCATGCTATTGCTTTTTTTAACCTTTTTAAAATTTTATTTATGTTTTTACCATGCTATCACCTGCCTCGCTAAGCATAATCAAAAAAGTCAAGTCAAAGTCCCTCTTACACCAGAATCTGGTCTTCCCAGGTGGTCTCCTGTCCCAGTACTAACCAACTCTTTAAGGTGTATGGGTGCGGTGCTGAGCTCCATTTCGATAGCCCTTGGCCGCTTGCCTATCCAGCTAGGGTTACAGTGGGGGGCTAGTCCTCTGGTAACCATGAGAGTTTGACTTCCCCACTTGCATCTGTATTGCAGTGTGCTTTGCCAGATGGCAGTAGGTACCATTTTTATGATGGTCTTTGATAGAACTCATGATCTCCCGGTCAAGAGGTGGACACGCTAACCGCTAGGCCAACTCGAGGTCACTAAGCATGATCATGATACTTAAACCTACACACACAGATGCTCAAGTGACTCAAGTTGGTTAGTAAACTGATATTTTTGGTATTTGAAAAAGAGAACAAGTAGTACAGTACATCCCCCTGGCTGAAATGTTAATTTTTTGTTTCAACTGGATTAATGACTTTTATTTTTGTCTTTTTTTCATTACAGCAAAGACTCGAGGTCGGCCGTATAGCTTGAAACTGTGATGTCAGTTCATGGTATATCAGGATATACCATGACTGACACATCATAGCATTTTTTTTTTTTGGAAGTCAAGTGATGGATCGCTTAATCAATGGTGGAGCTATTTTGTCATGTGAGCCATCCTTGGCCAATCCCTGCACAAGAATTTTTTGATGAAGGATATAATGTTAGATATGTGAGGTGGACTGGGAAAATACAATAATGGATGTCGCTGCATCAACAAATTCAGCAAATTATATTTTACTAAAATGATGTGCAAATATTCTTCTTGAAGCTACTTTCGAACCTTGCCTTGGCATCTGTCTGAAAAGATTACGTTGGAGAAATTTCATGAGCATATCTCTAAAACCAGTCACTCCTAACACCTAAAGATAACTGAAACCTTGCTAGTTAAGTGTGATTTTCTCACAGAATGAATCCCATGTTTTGATTAAGTTGCTGGATAGAGCTGCATCATAGTGCAATAGACAGACATAAGCATTGCAGATCGCTAAATCAATATAGAAACACTTTCTGTATCATGTGTGATGTAGCTACGTAGTTAGTCATTCTGCCTAAAGATGTTTTAATGTTTTGCTAGCTTGTTAACTGTGTGCTTTTCTAATACAGTGAATGTCAGGCTTTGAGCAGGCTTTTTGGAAAATGTCATGTCTAATAGATTCAGTATACTGTAAATACCAGTTGACAAATTATCCATGACACACACAGACACATACATACACGAATACACACACCATTGCTTACACTGTTTGTGCCATTGATTATAAAGAATGCTAATCAAAAAAGGGATATTTAGCCAACAGAGCAAAACTTGGTTATTTAATCAGAGATTATTTCAGCCCTGAAGTCAGAATGAACATCGATCAGTTGGATCAAGAGCCTCTAGTTCGTCAAATACCATGACTGATTAATGTGGATGATGTTTATAATCAATATCTTATTACGTTTTACAGCTATTTTATTCTTTACATTTGCAAAGAAGTGAATAAATAACTTGCTTTGAGACGACGTGTTGGTGTCTTTCAGCAGAGCAAAAGAAACCCATCATTGAGTTCAGGACGATATATAGATGACTTGCAACCACGTGATCAAAATGTGCTACGTCATGAGCGTCCGCCACGATGGTGGATATACAAAGCAACTAGGATGGCAGCCGCTGAAAATGTGTCTGTAAACAATGCTGAATTTTCTCAGTATTACCACGATTTGAACAATCGAGCGAAGATCGATGTGTGGTTTTGACCCATATTGTTTTAAAAAGTCAGACTTTTCTGAAGATAAGATGCTTCTACTGACCATCGAGTACGCAGATATCACGTTCTATCTGGTTTGGCTGCCGAAGAATCAAGTCCGACCTTGGATGAAACATAACCCATTTTCTGAGTGCGTGCCCAGTCTGGATTGTTTCTACTGTATAATTTTGCTGGCACTCCTAGAAGCGAAATGATAATACATGTGTTAAAATTATAACAACGACCGAGTGAACCACGACAAGAGAACGCTCGTTTTATCGCAAAATTCTAGCAACACAAAATAAAATACTTCCAGGATATTATTGAGAGCTTTTGAATCTCACCTGAGATAAAATAATTACTGCAAACACGAGCTGTTTTGGTTTTAGTCTCTGTTAGATCAGTCCTGACGATGTTGTTCAGCCGTGCTCGTCTCCTCTCCGTACTAAGCCTCAGAGTTTCCTCGCCCTCTTTCCGAATCACGGACGGAATTTTAAAAAATCGGAACATGCCACGGTCACGAGTACTGTTATTACCACAACCATATACAGCACAAAGATATGGCATAGCTAAAAGAACTCTTAAAGCAGTGGGAAAACAAAGAGAGTTGTGCACGCATGACTGTTTTGTATGGAATGTCACTTGACCCCACATTTGTATCTCCACCAACATGGCCGACATCCGGGTTTCTATTTTGCTTTGACGTCACTTTCAAGTCAAGTCAAGGATAGTGGAAAATATGAAAATTTGGCCATGTGAAGGTTTTTTCAACACAGCCGCACATATTCGAAAATAACTTATTTTAAGGGCATAATTTTTTTTAAATATATTTGAGGAAAAAAGTTATAGATGTACACAAATAATTGGACTGCTTATCGTTCATCGCCCTACCTAAAGTAAGGCAGCTCCAAAATATTTTCATTTCCAGACCTGTTTCATATTACAAGCAGCTTTGGGAGTTGGGCTTGGCTGAGTTTATCTTATTGAGAACTCCAGTGGTATGCGCTTCATGCTGAATGCATACGCAGCAGGAAACTGACTGTCATAAAAAGCAGCTTGCTTTCTTTAATGGAGGCATAAAACCGAGAAACTGTTTCTGTGGCTCAAATCTGTAAATTTCAGATAGACAAATGATGGGAGTTTTATGATGAAAAAGAACATTTTCCAGAAGTTAAGCACTGGAAACAGTAAAACAGCAATGCTCCCTGAAGACTGTGTTCATATTAGTGGTCAGAAATGTTCATGAGCTTTTGGATTAGTAAAGAACTTATTTCTGCTTTGAAGTGTTTTGGAATTTAATTTTTGCATTTCATGGCTCAATGGGATTTGCAGCTGGATGAAACAGACATAGTCTTTACCAGTTCCCACTTTTTTATCTAGATCTCCTGCCAAACTGAACACTAACACTTCTACGTAGCTAACTTGCGTTACACGTTATAAAAGGTTAGCCATCTTGCTTACCTTGCGAACCTGGCTAATACTTCCATAATAGTTAATAATCTTATAACATAATGTTGGCTAGCTTCTGGCAGATATGGGTAATAGTTTTCATTAAAAAAGTTACCTAGCTTTTAGTTTGATAGCTTGCTAGTAACCTTGGCTATTGATTAATACAATTTGGTATAAATATGTAGGTGATTATCAGAAATCACGTGCGCTGATTGGTCGAGAGATTCAGACTATTTCTTTAATCACTTCGAGTGACTTGGCAAAATGGCGGCCAATCGCTTTGCCACCATAAGTGAGGAAGATTTACAAATTATGAAAAAAAAAGCTGTTCCTAAAAGCACTAAAGATGCTATTAAGTTTGGTTTAAAACTATTCAAAGGTAAGGTGGAATTGTGATTTATTGATTTCAAAACGAAGTATTTTTTGTGACTCGCATAGATAAGTGACACATGTCTGCATGGATCACATTTGCATGCTGCTATATATATATATATATATATATATATATATATATATATATATATATATATATATATATATTTTTTTTTTTTTTTAAATAACCACCTGTGCATTTATGCTAAAACAATTATCCACCTCAGGCTCAGTGAATATCGGTGATTATTATGTGGTACGAGCTACTGCTGGTAAAATCGTGCGTTCTGATTGGTTCCTTGGTGGGCAGAATTTTCCCGTAAAGCCCATGGATGATTATGGACTTTCTTTCCAAGGTGCCTTTTCTCCAAAAAATAAAACAAAACAAAAAAAACCCTGTTCATTATCTAGCATCATTTTGTTGAAAAATAAACCAATATACAGTGGTGCCTGAAATTTTGTGAACTCTTTAGAATTTTCTATATTTCTGCATAAATATGACCTAAAACATCATCAGATTTTCACACAAGTCCTAAAAGTAGATAAAGAGAACCCAGTTAAACAAATGAGAGAAAAATATTATACTTGGTCATTTATTTATTGAGGAAAATGATCCAATATTACATATCTGTGAGTGGCAAAAGTATGTGAACCTTAGTTTTCAGTATCTGGTGTGACACCCCCCCATGCAGCAATAACTGCAACTAAACATTTCCGGTAACTGTTGATCAGTCCTGCACACCGGCTTGGAGGAATTTTAGCCCATTCCTCCATACAGAACAGCTTCAACTCTGTGATGTTGGTGGGTTTCTTCACATGAACTGCTCGCTTCAGGTCCTTCCACAACATTTGGATTGGATTAAGGTCAGGATTTTGACTTGGCCATTCCAAAACATTAACTTTATTCTTCTTTAACCATTCTTTGGTAGAACGACTCATGTGCTTTAGGGTCATTATCTTGCTGCATGACCCACCTTCTCTTGAGATTCAGTTCATGGACAGATGTTCTGACATTTTCCTTTAGAATTCACTGGTATAATTCAGAATTCATTGTTCCATCAATGATGGCAAGCCATCCTGGCCCAGATGCAGCAAAACAGGCCCAAACCATGATACTACTACCACCATGTTTCACAGATGGGATAAGGTTCTTATGCTGGAATGCAGTGTTTTCCTTTCTCCAAACATAACTCTTCTCATTTAAACCAAAAAGTTCTATTTTGGTCTCATCTGTCCACAAAACATTTTTCTAATAGCCTTCTGGCTTGTCCATGTGACCTTTAGCAAACTACAGATGAGCAGCAATTGTCTTTTTGGAGAGCAGTGGCTTTCTCCTTGCAACCCTGCCATGCATACAATTGTTGTTCAGTGTTCTCCTGATGGAGGACTCATGAACATGAACATTAGCCAATGTGAGAGAGGCCTTCAGTTGCTTAAAAGTTACCCTGGGGTCCTTTGTGACCTCGCTGACTATTCCACACCTTGCTCTTGGAGTGATCTTTGTTGGTCAACCACTCCTGAGGAGGGTAACAATGGTCTTGAATTTCCTCCTTTTGTACACAATCTGCTTGACTGTTTGATTGGTGGAGTCCAAACTCTTCAGAGATGGTTTCGTAACCTTTTCCAGCCTGATGAGGATCAATAATGCTTTTTCTGAGGTCCTCAGAAATCTCCTTTATTCGTGCCATGATACGCTTCCATAAATGTGTTGTGAAGATCAGACTTTGATAGATCCCTGTTCTTTAAATAAAACAGGGTGCCCACTCACACCTGATTGTCATCCCATTGATTGAAAACACCTGACTCTAATTTCACCTTCCAATTAACTGCTAATCCTAGAGGTTCACATACTTTTGCCACTGACAGATATGTAATATTAGATCATTTTCCTCAGTAAATAAATGACCAAGTATAATATTTTTGTCTCATTTGTTTAATTGGGTTCTCTTTATCTACTTTTAGGACTTGTGTGAAAATCTGATGATGTTTTAGGTCATATTTATGCAGAAATATAGAAAATTCTAAAAGGTTCACAAACTTTCAAGCACCACTGTAGATTTTTATCTTTCTCAGAACATTTGTGATGTATTACTCGAGTGGAGAAATAAATTCACTTTTGAAACCGCTAGCTGTTTATTCTGCATCTGTGACTCATTACATTACATATGACGTGACTGAAAGCAGCATCATGCTTCATTATAATGACGGTCTATTTTAATTTTAGAAATAAAAAAAAGCCACATAATAAACTCCTTATTAACCTCACTTGTTCGGTATTTACGGGAAAATATCAGACCTTGGTCTTTTTGTACGGACCGAGCTTGGTCTGTACTGTCAAAACATCGGTCTGATATTTTCCCATAAAAACCTTATGCTTAGTTAATAAGTAGTTAATAACAATTCACTGATATTTCACCTTCGGTGAATAAATGTTACATATTAATCAGATACCTTGTTGGGTAATACGAACAGCTAAGTGTTCCCATGTTTGCTAATCGTTACAATTATATAATATTGAGCCTAATAAAGTATGTCGCTGACATCTAACATACTTGTTTTAATGCTTCTGCAATATCCTTGGTTTTATGATATTTAGCGCATTGTGAGTTAGCTGCTAAAATCAAAGTGCTACTGTTGGAAAGTTAACATTGGCTAAGTAACTAAATGTGTACATAAACGTGTGTGTGTGTGCGCGTAAATGCACTGTGTGACTAGTGCTACTGCGCTCTCAATTAAAGTTTATATATCATCAGACAGGCATCTAAAGCTGGGCATACACTGCGGTTTTTGGCCCGATTTTGACACGATTTTCACTCTTGCGACTATTTTGGAGATCGGGCCGAGTTTTGGCTCAATCGTGCGTCTCGGATCGTGTAGTATACATGGCGTAACGACAAACGATTAACACCTCATGACCTCCTCCCGATCGATCGGATGAAAATCAAACCTGTTTGAAATTCTGAGCATCGGATCAGAGCATCGCATCCGAGCATCGGATCGTATAGTGTGAGAACAGGAATCGTAAGCTGCGTGCTGTTTACCCCTGCGATTCACTCGTACAGTGTGAGCAGCAGCTGAATACTGCGATTGAAAAAATCTCACAGTGTATGCCCAGCTTAATACACCTCAGTGATGAACTGCAGGCATTCTTTCATATGGTGTACTGATTAAATTTAACTTAACTTCAAATATTTTTCCCAGCAGCATGATTTCTGAACAGCCTCAGTCAAACAGTCCTTATTAGCTTTCACAATATAATCTAATGAATGTTTATATACTTCCTACAGCTTCACCCATGTTGTGTGTACTTTGGGTACTTTATTTCTTAATTAGATCCCATCCATAATGTTTCCTAGAAATTTACCCACAAAGTGATTACACGGTGGATTGGACAGATAATAGTTTTATTTTTATGGCGTGTGCGTACACATTCATGTCCAGGTTTGAAATGAGATGCTGTTCTGCTCAGCATGGATGTGTAAAGAGTAGTTACCTTAGTTACTGTAACTGTCAGCTTGAACCAGTCTGGCCCTTCACCTCTGACCTCTCTCATTAACAAGGTGATTCTGCCCATAGACCAGACGTTCACTGGATTTTTTTTTCTTTTTCCTTGCACCATTCATTATAAACACTACAGACTACTGTGCATGAAAATCCCAAGAGATCATCCACTTCTGAAATGCACAAACCAGCAACACCACCAACGTCACGGAGATCACATTTTCCCCCCATTTTGATATCTGATGTGAACATTAACTGAGCACTTGACCTGAATCTGTATGATTTTATGCATTGTCCTGCTGCTAAATGATTGGCTGACTGGATACAGTATATTGATGTTCATTCTATATTTCCTGTTTGGCGTATTTCTATTTACAGCTCCAAATATCAATATCTATACCTATATTTAGATTTAAACCCAAAGTGTGTGTGTGGCCCACATTATGTGGCATGTAACTGATCTAGTAGCCTAACTTAAACCTCTGCGACCCTGACCAGGCAGTTACTAAGGATGAATGAACCTTGTAAATGTATCACACAGTGACTCATGTTCATGTCAATGAATGTGGGCTTTCTTTATTTCTTCATTCGGCCAACAGGCGATGAACTTATGCCATCATGTCAAGTCAAGTTTATTTTTATAGCGCTTTTAACAATAGACATTGTCGCAAAGCCACTTTACAGAAAATTAGACTTTAAACATGAACTAATTTTATTCCTAATCTATCCCCAATGAGCAAGCTTGTGGCGATGGTGGCAAGGAAAAACTCCCTCAGATGACATGAGGAAGAAACCTCGAAAGGAACCAGAGTCAAAAGGGAACCCATCTTCATCTGGGTGATAATAGACAACGTGATTATAAGTAACTTGCTTCTATAACAGTGTCCTATATAGTCAAAGTATAACTGTGTAACCAGGAAATTCATTATAGTTTTAACATGAAGTCTGTTTTGTTGAAGTTATAAACTGATCTGATCATTGATGGAAACTTGAGTGCAAAACTGTTCATGACAACCAACTGCAGTCCTAAAGTTAGCAAGTTAACTGTAGTCCTCAGCCATAAAAGCATTCCTGTAAGCGTCCAGAGTGTCTTCTGAGTGCGACTTTCGACTGTCCATATGGGGCCGTCTTCCACAGAAGCAATGTGATGAGACTCCAGCCAGAAGTAGGGCATCAGGATGGATCAGGCAGGTTCAAGGAGCAGAAGAGGTCAGCATCACGATCTCAGGATCGACATGTAACTCTGAGGGGTGAGAGAGAGAGAGAGAGAGAGAGAGAGAGAAAACACAGGTCATGTGTTGTCCGTCTGTCTGGCGTCATCCACATTTCACGAAAATCGCTGCTTCTCTCAGTTCTTCACCGATTTTTATTCTTTTTGGTAGGAAGGTAGGTCTGCCTGGGGTTCATATAGCTTCTAAAGAAATTTGTATAATTGCAATTAATAATGAAGATATGGAGTAATTGAGGGCGGCACGGTGGTGTAGTGGTTAGCGCTGTCGCCTCACAGCAAGAAGGTCCTGGGTTCGAGCCCCGGGGCCGGCGAGGGCCTTTCTGTGTGGAGTTTGCATGTTCTCCCCGTGTCCGCGTGGGTTTCCTCCGGGTGCTCCGGTTTCCCCCACAGTCCAAAGACATGCAGGTTAGGTTAACTGGTGACTCTAAATTGACCGTAGGTGTGAATGTGAGTGTGAATGGTTGTCTGTGTCTATGTGTCAGCCCTGTGATGACCTGGCGACTTGTCCAGGGTGTACCCCGCCTTTCGCCCGTAGTCAGCTGGGATAGGCTCCAGCTTGCCTGCGACCCTGTAGATTCTTTCTGGCATGAAGGTAGGGGTACCTAGGGTGCATGTAACTTCTACCCAGATTTGCTTAATTACAATTATTCACGAAGTTATGGACTAATTAAGCCTTAATGAGCAGTTCAACAAAAATTCCTGCTTCTTGGTCAATTCCTTGCTGTTTTAGATTCTTTCTGGTGAATAGGTCGGTATTCCTAGGGTGTATATCACTTCTATATACGGTATAGCGTCTGTATATAGGTTGCAACATTTATTGCACAAGGTGGCCCACTTTAGATCGTTCCTTCTGGACTAGACGGGGCCGGACTGAGCTACGTGGTCATTGACGGTCTCATTTATTATTTACTGTTTGATCTCAAACGCATTAAGGCAGAAAGAAATTGCACCAATTAACTACTGATGAGACACCTGTTAATTGAAAGTCATTCAAGGTGACTACGTCATAAAGCTGGTTAAGATAATGCCAATAGTGTGTAAAGTGTCAAGGTAAACGGTGCCTACTTTGAAGAATCTAAAACATAGAACAAATTAATTTTTTTAACACACTGAATATACACCCCAGTTCTTCTCATTTGTTTTGGGGTATGAAATGTATATTCTTCATGTTTCTTCTTCTACTTAACATTACATCGATTCAAACTTCTGCATTATATTATCGATGGCCAATTTATCATATACAGAATAATGTCCATGTACTCCATAGATTTTTATTCCCACAAATCTTCGACAGTTAATTATTAATGTGGCTGTGTATGTATAAAAAGAAAATGATCAGATATCCGTACCGCCATTCCTTTACCATGGGTTAACAATTATGCTTTTATTTTTATGCCCAAATTACAGAGGCGAATCTTTATTGGCAGTATGAGTCACAGAAATTCTTGGCTGGGGTGTCTGGGGAATTAATTTTACACACAGCGGCAACCATTTGCTCTCATCTGTCATAGCTCACCACTACATACTCACACACACACATACACGCACACTGAGCCAGGCTACGAAGAAATGAAAATGAATTGGAAACTGTATTATGAAGCTGATCCGGCTCTCTGAGCCGGTATGGCTGAGGCTATAAAGAATCCAATTTGCTCTAGGGGTAATGGGGAGGATAGCACTTCCTGAGCACAATGGCGTATCTGTGTGTATTTCTTTTTGCTGATATCCGCCGGTGGATTGTTCGTTCTCCTTGAAAAGACGAGTCATCTTACAAACCACCCTTCCTGCAGGAGAAGTTGTTTATCCCTAATGTCACCAAAAAAGAGTAAATAAATCATGCAATCCTTCAATATGCATATTGTGACATTTCTACATATTTCTCTCTGCCTAATTAATTGAGCTTTCCAGCTAGATTGGCTGGTTTCCTGCTTGTCTATTTCAGGCCTGAGGAGATGGGTGGCAGGCAGAACACTCATGATGCTGCCCTGTTCCAAACTGTGATAGGCGTCGAAGCTTTTAAGCTTGCCGTACCGCTATCTTCTCATCAGGAAGAAGAGTGTGTGCTGATCCGAATGAGTATAATAGGGCCTGGCTAACATTGGTCACCGCGTTGAGAGCCTGCACAATTGATGTGCCCATGTGACAGCAGTCCACATGTTGCCATGTGGGAGCTGCTACTAGAAAAAAAAGCCTCATGATTAAACAGCCTCTAATGCTGTTTCGGCTATAATTGGACTCCCTTTAGAGTGTGTGAACATGGCTGAAACCGAGACAATAGCTTTAACTCTTAGGAAAAAATTGATGCACTGAAGCTGGAGCTTCTTTGTCTGATATTGAGAGTGAGAGACGGCAATGACTAGAGAGAAAAAGAAAATTCATCATGTTTCATGTTAGCTTAACTTAATGGAAAATCCAACCTGAATGACTTGCACGTCCACATTTATTACCAATATGTGAGCACAAATTATTTGATTCATTTTAGAATGAAATTATTAGCTTTAAATTAAAAACGGGGCTGGATTAGGGTCGAAACATCCCTGGCCAACACTGGGATTGTTAGTAACAGTGCAGAAAATCAATGTTCAGAGCAGCATTCAAACATGGCCGCTCTGGACTACAATTCCCAAACGCCACAGCACCCTGCCTCTCCTGAATTCTCGAGGCTCACCCGTTCCACATCAGGAGACGAAGGTACTTAAAGGAGAACTGAAGTCATTTTTAAACTTGCTTTATTTCTTAATTAACGTGTTATTCAATTACGTTTTCGGTTTTAGTAACCTTATATCGTGACTTGTATTGGCAACTAATTGCAATTAAATATTATACTTGTCGGCCTATTCGGTTTTTAGCCATGGTGAATTTAGTTCGTTTGGTCCACAGCAGGCGTCGCTTATCCGCACGATCTTCACGAGACTTGAGCGAGACTTCGAAACGTGAAGTGTCAGCCAGGTGTCAGTGCCACCATTTTGAAAACTGTTTTCCAAACGAAATATTGCACAAAAACGAGTTTAAATGACGATTACTGACTACTTTTTTCAAGCTTTCCTGATTGCTATCAAAACAAACAAAACTTCTGGCGTGATTACATCAGCATTCGAAAGAGGGCGCGCACGTCTTTTGACAACGTTGGCAGATGTTGGTCGCTTTGATTTCCGCTGTACGTTTTACTTCCGTCCTACGATGTCTCGCACAGGTCTTAACAAATCTCGTTTACGGCCATTGCTTTGACATACGGACTGATATACTAATATATTACATAGAATATTTCAAACACTCATAACTTGCTATAGCAGTGACAAAATAGCTATCAAAAATGCATTCCTATATTTAATAAAATGAGAAACAGAATTTTGATAAATTTGCCTTCAGTTCTCCTTTAAACCCAGCAAACTCACCTCTGTGTGAATTATCGTTCTGTCTTTTTGAACCTGATCATACCAAGCCTTATTTTGACCCTGCCTGACCCTTAGTGCTTTTTGACTCTCGCTCACGTTTAATTACTGACTCGACTACTTGCCTGTCCTTTGATATCCTGTTTGTTGATTGACCAACCCATGCTTAACCCTGACTTTGCCTTACGCTTTGAGATTTGGATCTGGACTACTGTTTGCGACGCACCTGCTCTCCCCTGTGTCCTGTACCCTGACTGGGATATCTTCTCTGACTATTTCTTATGACTTTGCATAACAACAATGAATATGGTGTCAGTGGAGAAGGTTGTTATTGTTCATCTTGTGACTATGAACATGATGAAATTGTTTTATCAATTTTGTGCATATTGATCTTAGACATATTTCCATTTATTTTTATATATTTTCATGTCAACTTGGAGTATCATAGCGGAGCTCCCTGAGCATGAAGTGTGCAAAGCAGAGCCCCATACTTAAGAAAGTGCATTGACCTGATTTTTGATGGCTTTTGACCGTACAACATCCATCCATACATGTGTACCACTTCAGGTCCCAATCATAAGTGCAAGCAGTGGCGTGCACAGATAGACATGAGGTGGTGCTCAAGCACCTGCCCCTCTGCCCTCTGTCCAAAAAAGTGCCCTTTTGAATTTTTTTTTTTACAGTTTACTGAGGCCAATGTCGACATGATCTTTTAGAAAAGCCGTGGCATTAAAAGCGTGTGTGAAAATAATGTCCCGATGTGTGCCCCCTCCGCACACACACTGGACCTCTGTCTCTCTTGCTCTGTCACGTGAACAAGCGTGCAGTGCATTCAATGTGAGGTTGCAACAGCATAGCGTCCTGGAAGCCACGGCCTTGTCGTAGCGCAGACAACACATCGGGCAGTCAGTCAGCTCTTCCCCTGCCCCACCAGCCAGGTAACACATGAATCGAGTGAAAATGTATTGTTTGCCCTCTAAGCCCAAGCTGTAATTATTTTGTCGTGAAGTAGCCCGTCGCATACAGAAACAACTGCACATAAGTATTATATTTTTTGCTAGACCATTTTCAGATTTAGGAAAACAAAAATTTATTTTTCTATTTTGTTCAACTAGAGATTCCTGGCAAAGTCAAAAAGCCTTGATGTAATAAATTAACATTAAATGGTTTTTTTACACCTTTAAAAACTAAAACGGGTCAGTGGCGACCCGAACACAAGAGGAGGGTTAAATCTCAGACTTTTATAATAAGGTGTTCCACATGCGCAAAAAAGTGCCCTTTTTTCCCCCCAGAGCACTTGCCCCCCAAAATGTCTGTGCACGCCACTGAGTGCAAGGCAACGTATTTCAAACTCTTGATGACCAAACAACAAAATTTGCATCTTTAGTTACATAAGATAGATGGGTTTTTATCCAGCGCTTATATTTAATTTGCTTTTTAAAAAGTAACTTGGGATTATTTATGAACACATTTAATGGAAGATATTCATGACAGTTTTTAGTCCACTAGCTTGTTGGACAATTGACAGTTTCTGTCATGTAAGTGCAGGAAGAGTTTTATTGAAAGCACACTAGCAAACTGATCCAAAACGTAGACAAGGGCAGAGTTGAAAAACAGGCAGTGGTCGAGCAAGGCACAGGCAGGATATCAGACATAATACAATATTCACAGTCAAAAAACACAAACGGGGTCGAAACCAGAAAAGTGATTCAAAATACAATCCTTGGTAAAGTCAGAGGTAGGGTACAGAGAGTATACTTTGCAAAGTCTGTGTATTGCCGAGTCCTTATATGTATGTGCTGTGATTGCACTGCAATCAGGAACAGATGCATGGTACACTGCAAAAACTGTTGCCTAGATCTAACTCAATAAAAATAAGGCAACATTTTCCAACCACTTTTTGTAAGTTTAGTCAACTAATGGTATTTTTGAGTAAGGAGAACTTAATAATATGCATTTCGATGTATGCAAAAAGATTAAGTTGCGTTTACAGAAAAATTGAGTAAAATCAACGTAAAAAACATCAGCATATTAAACACACAAGACTTAATTAAAATAAGTAACATTTAAATGAAAAAATAATTTTTGTACTCTATTTTATTAATTTTGACCAATTCACCCTTTCTTTGTTTTATTATTATTAGTCACATGCACACTTCAAGCACAGTGAAATTCATCCTCTGCATTTAACCCATCTGAAGCAGTGAACACACACACACTCAGAGCAGTGGGCAGCCCAGAGCACCCGGGGAGCAGTCAGGGGGTCGGTACCTTGCTCAAGGGCACCTCAGCCCAAGGCCGCCCCACGTCAACCTAACTGCATGTCTTTGGATTGTGGGGGAAACCGGAGCACCCAGAGGAAACCCACACAGACACGGGGAGAACATGCAAATTCCACACAGAAAGGCCCTCGCCGGCCGCTGAGTTCGAACCCAGAACCTTCTTGCTGTGAGGCGACCACTACACCACCGTGCCGCCCGTAAAAATGGAAACTGCTTAAAATAATTAGTTAGCATAATAATAAAAAAAAATCAAGACACATCAAATTCCAGCCTTTATAAAATCATTACCATATCAAAACAGTGGCAATGAGCTGGACAGTATAAACAGTTAACGTCCATATTTAGTGCATAGAATGCATGACCTCAACTTTGTAAAGTGCTGCGTAGAACACCTTCACAGTACAGTTTTCTTTCTTTAACCGTATACATATTATTAAAACATTTTCACAAGCCATATCCAAACCGTGTCAATAAGCTGGACAGTATTAACAGTCAAGAACATCAGTGTTTAGTGCATACAAGAATGCATGACCTCAGATTATTATGTGCTGCTTAGTAGAACATTCAGAGTACAGTTTTTTTTTTTTTACTGTGTACATCACATTAAAGCGTCTTAACTTAAACAACTCACAGATCCACATTCAGGAACATTCGACAGTGAAGCCTGCCTACCCGGGCTTGTTCTTCCGTTGCTGCAGGTGGGCGGGTCGTGACGTTTTACGTCTGATATAAATGTTTAAACCGAGTTTTGTTAAATCAATTTATGTTGAAGTCCAATAAAATTAATTTTATCACATAAAAAAGTAAGTGGCGGCACGGTGGTGTAGTGGTTAGCACTGTTGCCTCACAACAAGAAGGTCCGGGTTCGAGCCCCGTGGCCGGCGAGGGCCTTTCTGTGCGGAGTTTGCATGTTCTCCCCGTGTCCGCGTGGGTTTCCTCCGGGTGCTCCGGTTTCCCCCACAGTCCAAAGACATGCAGGTTAGGTTAACTGGTGACTCTAAATTGACCGTGAGTGTGAGTGTGAATGGTTGTCTGTGTCTATGTGTCAGCCCTGTGATGACCTGGCGACTTGTCCAGGGTGTACCCTGCCTTTCGCCCATAGTCAGCTGGGATAGGCTCCAGCTTGCCTGTGACCCTGTAGAACAGGATAAAGCGGCTACAGATAATGAGATGAGGTGAGAAAAAAGTAAGTTACAAAAATATTCACACTTTTTACTTATAGATAACTCAGAAAACTAAAAAAGAAAAATAAATTGATTTATTGGAATAAATATACTTTTAAAAATAAAGTAAAATGGACAATACCACTGAAAGACTTCTTATAGTGTAGTTAGTCCTCATGGCACCATGCATGTGGATGTGAAAGATGTAACCAGACAATTGTTTGACATATCAAGTTTGATATTGGATCACAACTATATAGTAATGGTGTAAAGTGAAAGTGCTGGTTCACTGCTGTCCACCAGGCACCCAGCAGAATCGCACCATAATGAAAGTCGTGGTGGCGTTTCTCACGCATGACATGCAGTATCAAAGAAAGGAATATGTATTCGTAACTGTGTTGCGCATCTCATTATTGGTCTCACTGTCACAAGACAATGTGGTGATTTATTGATGTGAAATACACTACAGTACACAATTTGATGGCTCATATGCTCTAATATTATTATTCTATTTAGGTTGATTTTGTGTCCTTGCTCAGTGCCTTGCTCAATTTTACTCATACAGTCAGTGCCTAAATATCTAATTATACATTTTGCCATGGACAAGCTCTTCCAGCTTCTGCTCAGAACTTTCTACATTTGTTATTGATTTAGTCTTATTATATATTAGATTTCCTCGTTAATATGATGTGCAACATCACTGGAAAATACTAACTGAGAAAAGAAGCTCTTTTTTGTTTGTAGGCGCGAACACTGAAACCTGACATTTATCACTTTAGGTTTGAGATTGATTCCTCTAATTGCACGAGCAATAACAATGTCCTCTAGTGACATCAGCGTGAACACAACTACTAACTTCCCATGGGAATAACAAAAATACGCTGCCAAACAAAAACTTTGCACCGTTACAAATATTTCAGGCTGGAGTTTTCCTTTACATATTCACAAAGTTTGCATCTACCCAAGTTCAAAGCATCACACAGCCTTGGCTGCTTTCAAGGCTCCTCTAGACATCCTTTTAACACGAGGAATATTGTGCTTATAATGTTATTTCATCTCACAGTGGACAGGGGCATACCAAAAGCAACACCTAGGGGAAAACGTACACTCCCCCCCCCCACTAGGTGCTATTGTATGTGACACATCATGGAGGAAACATGAAATTCAATATTAAATCTCACTGGACTCTTCTCCCTGGGCACTGTTTCATAATGTGTTGTGATTCTTTGCACACTGTAGTCAAAAATATTTTTTCATAGTTTAATTCAAAAAGGGAAACTTTCATATATATTATATACTCAATATACATAGTGAAATTTCAAGGCATTTTTTTATTATGGCATATAGCTCATGAAAATCAGAAATCCAGTATCTCAAATTATTAAAATAGTTCCTTTGATCAATCAAAAAAGGATTTACCATAGAGAAATGTCCAACTTCTGAAAAGTATGTTCATTTATACGCTCAATTCTTGGTTGGGGTTCCTTTACCATGATCAGTGCAGGGTGGCATGGAAGTGGCACTGCTGAGGTGTTACTGAAGCCCAGGTTGCTTTGATATCAGCCTTCAGCTCATTTTCAGGTTGAGTGTTTCTCATCTTCCTCTTGACAGTACACCAGAGATTCTCTATGGGGTTCAGGTCAGGTGAGTTGGCTGGGCAATCAAGCACAGTAATATCATGGTCAGCAAACCATTTGGTTGTAGTTTTGGCCCTGTGGGCAGGTGCTAAGTCCTGCTGGAAAAGGAAATCAGCAGCTCCGTGAAGCTTGTCAGCAGACGGAAGAATGAAGTGCTCTAAAATCTCCTGGTAGACGGCTGCGTTGACTTTAGACTTGATAAAACACGGTGGACCAGCACCAGCAGATGACATGGCACCCCGAATCATCACAGACTGCAGAAACTTCACACTGGACCTCAAACTCCTTGGATTCTGTGCCTCTCCACTCTTCCTCCAGACTCTAGGACCTTGATTTCCAAATGAAATGCAAAATTTACTTTCATCTGAAAAGTGCCCTTTGAACCAAGCCCAGTTCTTTCTCTCCTTAGCCCAGATAAGATGCTTCTGACATTGTCTCTGGTTCAGGAGTGGCTTGATATTAGGAATGCGACACTTGTAGCCCCTTTCCTGAAGATGCCCGTGCATGGTGATTCTTGATGCACTGACACCAGACTCATAAATACTTTTCTTGACAATTCTCTCAAGGCTGCAGTCATCCCTGTTGCTGGTACACCTTTTCCAGCCAGCCTTTTCAGCAATGACCTTCTCCTTGTGGATGGTGTCAATCGTCTTCTGAACAACTGTAAAGTCAGCAGTCTTCCCTGATTGTGGCTGCATGTACTGAACTAGACCAAGAGATACATGGTATTTATACTGCTTTACTCAAACTTGAAATTAAATACTCTAATATTTTGAGGGTTTTTTTTACACTGTAGACCATAATTATCAAACTTAAAATAGAAAAATGCTTGAAACATTTTAATTTGTGTGAGTATAGAATATACTAAATTTTCACTTTCTTAAATAACTGATGGAAAATATTGAACTTTTTCCCAGTATTCTCATTGATATGTACTAGGAGGTGGAATAACAGTTGTTGGTTTTTTTTTGACAAGACGATTCAAAGCATGTTTGAGTTGCTTCTCAAGCTGAAGGCTCATCTGAAACATTGTTTGTCTAATCAATTACAGTTGATAAGATAATGTTGAATAGTAGTGTGCACGCATGTACTCACTCAAGTGTGTTGTGTACTTCATGCACATTATTTCTATATTAATCATGCTGAAGTGTTTTTTTTTCCATGACTCCTTAAAAAATATCAAGGACTCTAACCGTTATGTGAATGTGAATACAGCTATTTTTACACACAGGTTAAATAAAGAACTAAAAGAATCATTTCTTATTAATTTCAGTTATTTACTCTGCTAATGCAGAACCTATCCCACCAAGACTGAGCATGAAGTGGGAATACAACCTGGATGGGATGCCAGTCAATCCAATCACAGCACATACACCCACTCATCACCCCTAGCGTCAATTTAGTCCAACCAGTTCAGCTACTCCTAACTATTTGGCGGTAGGAGGAAACCAGAGAACCCAGAGGAACCTACATGGGCAGAACTACTCTGGACCTGTACACAGTGTCACCCAAGTTCTCACATGGGTTTATTAAATAAATTTAAGGTGTGCATGGTATACATAATGTTCCATAACAGTGTTTATAAATACCAAATTATCACTTCAGTTTGAGAACCTGAAAATCAGGGGTGAAAGTAAGCCAGTCCTGTGTACCACTAAAAGATTTGGCCATACCGGAAAGAAAAATATACTGTCTCTGAAAAAAAAAGCACTTTCAGCATAACAACACACCTGCTAACGTCAATTTACCAAAAGCAACACGTTTTCCTCAATATACATTGCATATAACTCGTTCTGACCTGTCTCTGAATTATGTCTGAAGTGAATTCCTTCCGTGTTTCACTCGACAGACAACGTGCGAGATAGTGCACGTAGCTCACTGCTTAACCATCTTGCGCCAAGTGCGCAGCTGGTATCCAAAGTGTTTTAGTAGACAGATGTTTATTGCAAAGTCTCCTAAATAAAAACAACATATACAGAAACATATGCTGATGTTTCAATATTCTATTATGTGTGCAGTGTTTCGCTGGACAAACAACGAGCAAGCTACAGTACGCGTACGGCTTAACCAGATCTTGTGCTATAACGTGCGCAGCTGGTAATCAAAGTGTTTTAGCAGACAGATGTTAGTTGCAAAGCCTCCCAAATAAAAAGGCATATAAAGAAACGTTAATGTTTCATGATAGGCTATTTAAAAATTACTTTGATCAGAATTCGTGAATCGAGTGGAAGTTGGGGCAAAGATTCTAGATTACTGTCTGGTTGGAGCGAGCAGAGTACCTAGGCTACCAATGCATGGCACGCGCACTGAGAACACATGCACTTACTCTTCAGCTAAAAGAAATGTTATTAAAATGATTGTGTTGTTGAAATGATGTGTTTGCAATTTATTTATAATCAAAACTGATACAGGTGGATGAAAGAGTGCTAGTGTGATAAAAAAAGTACTATACTAGTACTACTGAGTGATAAGAAGTCCTAGTGAATGCTTGATAAGTAGGCAATAATAAATAATTAGGTGTATTTTTCTGCACGTGCTGCGCACACGCACTATGACTCAAAATAATATACCGTCAAGAAATAAAAGTTACTTTCACCCCTGCTGAAAATCATTCAATAGACTGACTATGCCCATCTTACCAATTTCTCCTATAGATAGATAGATAGATAGATAGATAGATAGATAGATAGATAGATAGATAGATAGATAGATAGATAGATAGATAGATTTACCGTTCAAAAGTTTGGGGTAACCCAGACAATTTTGTGTTTTCCATGAAAAGTCACACTTTTATTTACCACCATAAGTTGTAAAATGAATAGAAAATATAGTCAAGACATTTTTCTGGCCATTTTGAGCATTTAATCGACCCCACAAATGTGATGCTCCAGAAACTCAATCTGCTCAAAGGAAGGCCAGTTTTATAGCTTCTCTAAAGAGCTCAACTGTTTTCAGCTGTGCTAACATGATTGTACAAGGGTTTTCTAATCATCCATTAGCCTTCCGAGGCAATGAGCAAACACATTGTACCATTAGAACACTGGAGTGATAGTTGCTGGAAATGGGCCTCTATACACCTATGTAGATATTGCGCCAAAAACCAGACATTTGCAGCTAGAGTAGTCATTTACCACATTAGCAACGTATAGAGTGTATTTCTGATTAGTTTAAAGTGATCGTCATTGAGGGCGGCACAGTGGTGTAGTGGTTAGCGCTGTTGCCTCACAGCAAGAAGGTCCGGGTTCGAGCCCCGTGGCCGGCGAGGGCCTTTCTGTGTGGACTTTGCATGTTCTCCCCGTGTCCACGTGGGTTTCCTCCGGGTGCTCCGGTTTCCCCCACAGTCCAAAGACATGCAGGTTAGGTTAACTGGTGACTCTAAATTGACCGTAGGTGTGAATGTGAGTGAGAATGGTTGTCTGTGTCTATGTGTCAGCCCTGTGATGACCTGGCGACTTGTCCAGGGTGTACCCCGCCTTTCGCCCGTAGTCAGCTGGGATAGGCTCCAGCTTGCCTGCGACCCTGTAGAACAGGATAAAGCGGCTAGAGATAATGAGATGAGATGAGATCTTCATTGAAAAGAACAGTGCTTTTCTTTCAAAAATAAGGAAATTTCAAAGTGACCCCAAACTTTTGAACGGTAGTGTAGATAGATAGATAACTCTTAGAAAGATAGAATGATGGAAGTTAGAAAGATAATTTATTAGTTTTTTCTCAGGCCCTTACACATGGCACATAAATCTATAACAAAGTTTGTATGAAAAAAAAAGGTGCCTAAAGACTTTTGCAGAGTACTGTATGTATACGAAAAACAAGTTTTATATATGATTCGCTCATCCACAGTTTCGGCTATCCGCGTTAGATCTTAGAACTTATCCCCTGTGGACACAGTGAGCTCACTGTAAAAAATAAACTTATTTAAAAAGCTCATATATCTAGACTGAAAATTTTTCATATCCCCAGACTGAACTGGGGCGAGTTTCCCAAAAGCATCGTAGCACAAAGATCATCGTTAAATGGTAGAATGAGCATCACAATGAACACTCTCTCTCCTAGTTAAGATGCTCTTAGTGTTAAGAGGCTTTTGGGAAAGCCACCTCTGGTAGTTAATTCTGCATTCTCATACCACAGCACTGTTGAATTGTCATTTCTAATTGGTCTGAGGTGTTAGTTAATTTTCTACAACAGCAGAATAGAGTAGAAGTATATTATAAAGACGACGTCTCAAGCTTGCAAGTAAAAAATAAATCAATAAAATACAGTCACAAAATCAAACAAGTGAAATATGCTTATTGTGGGTTATTCATTGGGTTACCCCCCCCCCCCCTTTTTTAAATTGCACATAAAACCTGTAATGAGCCATCTATAAATCCAGTGTTGCTTTATGCAATACTTAGGATATTGCTATTAATGCCCAGTGTACAGTATACAGTGAGGAAAATAATTATTTGATCCCCTGCTAATTTTGTAAGTTTGCCTGGTTACAAAGAAATGAGCGGTCTATAATTTTTTATGGTACTTGTATTTTAGCAGATAGAGACAGAATATCAACACAAAAGTCCAGAAAAAAAACACATATAAAGGTTATAAATTCATTTGTATTTGAATGTGTGAAAGAAGTATTTGGTCCCTAAGCAAAACATGACTTAGTACTTGGTAGAGAAACCCTTGTTGGCAAGCACAGAAGTCAGACATTTCTTGTAGTTGGTCACCAGATTTGCACACATCTCAGGAGGGATTTTGGTCCACTCCTCTTTACAGATCCTCTCAAAATTCTTAAGGTTTCCAGGCTGTTGCTTGGCAACTCAGTTTCAGCTCCCTCCACAAATTTTCTATAGGATTAACATCTAGAGGCTGGCTAGGCCACTCCATGACCTTAATATGATTCTTCTTGAGCCACTCCTTTGTTGCTTTGGCTGTGTTTTAGGTCATTGTCATGCTGGAAGACCCATCCATGACCCATCTTCAGTGCTCTGACTGAGGGAAGGAGGTTCTCTTCCAAGATCTTATGGTACATGGCCCCGTCCATTGGCCCCTCGATGCGTTGAAGTCGTCCTGTACCCTTAGCAGAGAAACAGCCCCAAAGTATAATGTTTCCACCTCCATGCTTGACAGTGGGGATGGTATTCTTGGGATTGTATTCAGCATTTCTCTTCTTCCAAACACGATGAGTTGAGCTGATGCCAAAGAGTTCAATTTTGGTCTCATCTGACCACATCACCTTCTCCCAAGCCTTCTCTGAATCATTTAGGTGCTAACTGGCAAACTTCAGACAGGCCTGTACATGTACCTTCTTGAGCAGGGGGACCTTGCAGGCACTGCAGGATTTCAATCCATTATGGCGTAGTATGTTACCAATGGTTTTCTTGGTGACTATGGTCCCAGCTGCCTTGAGATCATTAACAAGCTCCTCTTGTGTAGTTCTGGGCTGATCCCTCACCTTTCTCATGATCATCCTTACCCCACGAGGTGAGATCTTGCATGGAGCTCCAGGCTGAGGGTGGGTGATGGCCATTTTATATTTCTTCCATTTTCTAATAATTGCACCAACAGTTGTCTCGTTCTTGCCAATGGTCTTGTAGCCCATTCCAGCCTTCTGCAGGTCTACAATCTTGTCCTTGATGTCCTTTGAAAGTTCTTTGGTCTTGCCCATGGTGGTGGAGAGGTTAGAAGAGGTTGATTCTGTTGACAGGTGTCTTTTATAACCATAACAAATAGAAATTAGGAGTACTTTCTTAAAGTGACAGGCTAATCTCTGTGTCTCATGGTCACATACAGTAACTGGTCTGTGGGAGCCAGAATTCTTGCTGGTTTGTAATGCAAATTAATTTATAACCTTTATATAATATTTTTTTCTGGACTTTTTTGTTGATATTCTGTCTCAATCTGCTAAAATAAAAGTACCATAAACATTATAGACCGCTCATTTCTTTGTAACCGGACAAACTTACAAAATCAGCAGGGGATCAAATAATTATTTTCCTCAATGTATATCCTTTGTATCCTTTAAATCAGTTTTCTTCACATAAAAGACCTCTGGTGCATGCAAGACGTGATTTATTAGTCAGATAACGTGAAGCATATCTGATTTAAAATGTATTTCATTCCAGGAGATGATGGAAGACCATGCACACTGTCTTCACTCTCTGACTTCCTTTTCTGATTTTACCCTCAGGCTTGTTATGTAACCTGTTTGAAATATATAGAAAGATTCAATGACCCTGCACGTCTTTTTTCTCTTGCACTTTCTGCTCCAACCTGGTTATTTTCCTTTCAAACAGATGGTGTAAATGGCAGCAAAGTGCCCAGGCTGTTTTTTTTTTCTTTTTTCTTTATTATTTGACTGCATAAAAGTGCCTGAAAATATCTTTTTTTTTAGTACAAGAGATGTGTTCAACTTGTATGTCAGATATAACGTAATCTGCGTCATACACAGTAATTAAACAGCTATGATTTTATCATGTTATGATACTGATTAGATTAAAGATTGTTCTGGTGGCATCAGATCTGATGGTGTCATTATACTCAATAAACAGTCATGATTAATAAGATGCTATGCACTTACATACAGTAGTTGTGGAATTGATAGCGATTGGTTTAAGCAATTTCCCATCCTTCAGCTATTAAGGCCACGGGGTGTAATAATTGTGAAGGCACGTCTGTTCGAGTCATGGAGGCTAATTGACAACAGCACATCGTTTATCCTTTCCTCTTTGCTTTTTCAGGCAGACCTGCTGCTGCCTTTGGCTCGGTAAGCAAATATTATCCTTGCCTTGATTTTAATTTTCTCATGTTACACAGTACTGATTTATAATTCTAGCATTTGCAAATAGGTAGACCGAGACTTCTTGCATAGCAGACTTACTTATTCATCAGTGCATGGTGTTAAGTGATATTACAGCGTGCATTAGTGTAAAGAGTGCAGTTTCTCAACCATCTCTTTCAGAGGGAGATGTACAGGGATTGGTATCCTTCAACCATAACAAAGTATAGTGTACCCTCAATGACTTGACATTAAAGGTGCCAGGTAATGCATTTATTCAGGATTTTAAATTGCCCTCTGATATCTAAATAGAAGGTATACGACTTTGAGGCAAAAAAAAAAAAACCCTTATGATTTGGCCTGAGGATGAAACAAGCTGTATTACCTTTTTTATCCCACTGGCATATAATGCAGGGGGATATAGCTATCACTCTGGCTGTCCGTCCATCTGTCTGTCTGTCCATCTATAAACATTTTAGTTTCCAAAGCATAACTCAAACTATTAGGATTTTTTTTTTCATGAAACCTGACAGTTATGTAGCCCTGTGATGACCTGGTGACTTGTCCAGGGTGTACCCCGCCTCTCGCCCATAGTCAGCTGGGATAGGCTCCAGCTTGCCTGTGACCCTGTAGAACAGGATAAAGCGGCTAGAGATAATGAGATGAGATGACAGTTATGTTAAGTCGTTAGAAGTCTCATCTCATCTCATTATCTCTAGCCGCTTTATCCTGTTCTACAGGGTCGCAGGCAAGCTGGAGCCTATCCCAGCTGACTACGGGCGAAAGGCGGGGTACACCCTGGACAAGTCGCCAGGTCATCACAGGGCTGACACATAGACACAGACAACCATTCACACTCACATTCACACCTACGGTCAATTTAGAGTCACCGGTTAACCTAACCTGGATGTCTTTGGACTGTGGGGGAAACCGGAGCACCCAGAGGAAACCCACGCGGACACGGGGAGAACATGCAAACTCCACACAGAAAGGCCCTCGCCGGCCACGGGGCTCGAACCCGGACCTTCTTGCTGTGAGGCGACAGCGCTAACCACTACACCACCGTGCCGCCGGTCGTTAGAAGTGTTGTGCTTTTTGACATTTTGGGATTTCTGTGGGTTTTTTTTTTTTCTGTATTTCCATGGCAATCAATTCAACTTAGGGAAATTTAGAGTGGGGTTTCATGTGGGGGCTGGGGATGTCATCTCCTGATGACTCTTATTTGGTTTGATCATTAATATGTTGATGAGTTCTTCTCTTCAACTTCCAACAAACTTGTGCTCACAAAGGACATTTTCAGTCAAAATTTTGAGAAATTTCCCAACTTTGGTAACATCAGTTGATAGCTCACAGAGACATGCCTAAACAGCAAGTTTGAGTAGATATCTCTCTAAACAACCGAACTTGTTAGCTTCCAAGTTGTAATCTTCATGAAGAAATTGATAAAGATTCACTTGACCAGGTGATTGACAAAGATACTTCTTATATTATAGATTTATATGATAACACAGGATATTTTTAATTGGCTTCAATCATCAAAAAGTGGGGAAAAATAGGGCTGCACAGTGGTGCAGTGGTTAGCATTGTCGCCTCACAGCAAGAAGGTTCTGGGTTTGAGCCCAGTGGTCTGTGAGTAGTATGGTGGCTACCAGCGGTGCCCTTGTATGCCTTCGACTTGGCCATGTTGAGCTGCGTCCTTTGTAATTCAGCTATTCAGCAGCAAGCAAAAATGATTAGCCACTCCAATGCTACTAAAATCATACAGCATGACTATTTACAGGTTCTGATGATGATAAATAATAAAGTCCGAGTTGCACTTATCTTCAGTGTCAAATGTTAAGTGAAGACTGGTTGATATTGTCCAAGTTTTGAGTAAAATGTCTTCATAGTGTGATGTAGATGCAGCAGCTCTATACTCTCCATACTGGTGCTATTTACTTAGCTTTATTATGAGTTTAGTCACCAGTGGTTAACACTGTTGCCTCACAGCAAGAAGGTTCTGGATTCAAACCTCATGGCTGGCCTTTCTGTGTAGTGTTTGCATGTTTTCCCTGTGCCTCTGTGGGTTTCCTCTAGGTGCTCTGGTTTCCCCTCACAGTCCAAAGACATGCAGATTAGGTAAAATACCCAGCCACTGGGGTTGTACAAACCAGTGCATACTTGGCGCTGGTCCCAAGCCCGGATAGATTGTGGAGGGTTGCGTCAGGAAGGGCATCCAGTGTAAAACCTATGCCAAATCAAATATGTGGAACAGGTCTGCTGTGGCGACCCCTAATAGAAGCGGCCGAAAGATGAGTTTAGTCACCAGTACAAATTGTTCATACAGCCACAAGGAACTGCTTATCATCAGGCAAAGCTGTGAACATTTTTAAGCAATTTTAGTGATTTCAGTAGCATGATGAAAGAGCTAGCCAACACCGGCAGCTCTATCCATAACCATGTAAGGTGGAAGGAGATGAAGGTGGTGCTGTAAATAATGCAAACGTAAGGATAGAGTGCCATGGTGGAGGCCAGGCTTTGAAATGCACTGCACAGGTCTCCTTTACCAAACGTTTTCCTCGCAAATGGACAAACCAAGTCTGTGGCTCAACATACAGAGATCTCTGAGGGATGCTGATTTTTACAAAGATGTGGTGATTCCCAACACAGCTATGGAGCTAACAACCAGACACTGCACCATGCACACTGAAAAAAGGACTCTGGTAAGAGTAAGAGCAGGGACATCTATATCAACAATGAATGGTGCACCAGCCACACTTAATCCTGTTGTATTTGTGCAAAGATCATGGGCTGATGTATGCAGATTTTGGGATGTGATTATTAATGAGTCTGAACTGTTATGAATAATAATAATCCACACATCACACTGTGCTGTGACGTGGCCCTGTTACCAACCTAAAGCTGAGTGATTTCCAATAATAGAGTATCAGAAAGTGATTTATTGTCTTTACACCACAGCAATTTACCAATGACTGCAAATTTTACTTTCTTAATTAACAACATGGCATACTTTTTATTCAATTATAGTTACATTTAATGTTGTGGAATGGCTGCAAAACAAGGTAGTTACATTAGAGCAGCTATAAACATTTGTTCCGTCACCAGCCTCTATTATTATTACAACTCCGATTCCAAAAAAGTTGGGACAAAGTACAAATTGTAAATAAAAATGGAATGCAATGATGTGGAAGTTTCAAAATTCCATATTTTATTCAGAATAGAGCATAGATGACATATCAAATATTTAAACTGAGAAAATGTATAATTTAAAGAGAAAAATTAGGTGATTTTAAATTTCATGACAACAACACATCTCAAAAAAGTTGGGACAAGGCCATGTTTACCACTGTGAGACAACAGTCTGTAAACGTCTGGGGACTGAGGAGACAAGTTGCTCAAGTTTAGGGATAGGAATGTTAACCCATTGTTGTCTAATGTAGGATTCTAGTTGCTCAACTGTCTTAGGTCTGTTTTGTCGTATCTTCCGTTTTATGATGCGCCAAATGTTTTCTATGGGTGAAAGATCTGGACTGCAGGCTGGCCAGTTCAGTACCCGGACCCTTCTTCTACGCAGCCATGATGCTGTAATTGATGCAGTATGTGGTTTGGCATTGTCATGTTGGAAAATGCAAGGTCTTCCCTGAAAGAGACGTCGTCTGGATTGGAGCATATGTTGCTCTGGAACCTGGATATACCTTTCAGCATTGATGGCGTCTTTCCAGATGTGTAAGCTGCCCATGCCACACACACTAATGCAACCCCATACCATCAGAGATGCAGGCTTCTGAACTGAGCGCTGATAACAACTTGGGTCGTCCTTCTCCTCTTTAGTCCGAATGACACGGTGTCCCTGGTTTCCATAAAGAACTTCAAATTTTGATTTGTCTGACCACAGAACAGTTTTCCACTTTGCCACAGTCCATTTTAAATGAGCCTTGGCCCAGAGAAGACGTCTGCACTTCTGGATCATGTTTAGATACGGCTTCTTCTTTGAACTATAGAGTTTTAGCTGGCAACGGCGGATGGCACGGTGAATTGTGTTCACAGATAATGTTCTCTGGAAATATTCCTGAGCCCATTTTGTGATTTCCAATACAGAAGCATGCCTGTATGTGATGCAGTGCCGTCTAAGGGCCCGAAGATCACGGGCACCCAGTTTGGTTTTCCGGCCTTGACCCTTACGCACAGAGATTCTTCCAGATTCTCTGAATCTTTTGATGATATTATGCACTGTAGATGATGATATGTTCAAACTCTTTGCAATTTTACACTGTCGAACTCCTTTCTGATATTGCTCCACTATTTGTTGGCGCAGAATTAGGGGGATTGGTGATCCTCTTCCCATCTTTACTTCTGAGAGCCGCTGCCACTCCAAGATGCTCTTTTTATACCCAGTCATGTTAATGACCTATTGCCAATTGACCTAATGAGTTGCAATTTGGTCCTCCAGCTGTTCCTTTTTTGTACCTTTAACTTTTCCAGCCTCTTATTGCCCCTGTCCCAACTTTTTTGAGATGTGTTGCTGTCATGAAATTTCAAATGAGCCAATATTTGGCATGAAATTTCAAAATGTCTCACTTTCGACATTTGATATGTTGTCTATGTTCCATTGTGAATACAATATCATTTTTTGAGATTTGTAAATTATTGCATTATGTTTTTATTTACAATTTGTACTTTGTCCCAACTTTTTTGAAATCGGGGTTGTATTATTTTTTTATAAATAAGACAATACCATGTGACATAAGTACAAAGCACGATGCTTTCAGTCCTGAGTGATGCTACAAGCCAAGTGATAACATTTTATGAGACCGCCCATGATGGCATAGCTCACTCCGGCCCCATCTAGTCCAGAAGGTACAATCTAAAGTGGGCCACCTTGCACAATAAATGTTGCAAGCTATATACATGATATAGAAGTGATATACACCCTAGAAATACTGACCTGTTCGACAGAAAGAATCCAAAATGGCAAGGAATTGCCCAAAAATAAGCAATTTTTTTGTTGAACTGCTCATTAAGGCTTAATTAGTCCATAACTTCATGAATAATTGCAATTAAGCAAATCTGAGTGGAAGTTATATGCACCCTAGGTTCCCCTACCTTCATGCCAGAAAGAATCAAAATCAATGAAGAATTGAGAGAGAAACAGCGATTTGTGTGGAAACTGATTGTTAGGAATCGATCATTTACTCCATATGTTCATTATTAATTGCAATTATGCAAATTTCTATACAACCTATATGCACCACAGGTGGACCTACCTTATTACCAAAAAGAATAGAAATCGGTGAAGGATTGAGAGAGAAGAAGCAATTTTCGTGAAACGTGGACGGCGCCGGACAGACGAAGGACAACACATGATGGCATAAGTTCATCGCCTGTCGGCCAGATGAGCTAATAAGCACATTAATATACAGTTAACCTGTGGTTTGCTTTATGGTTGACGCTGCTGTTATAGAAAATTAATCACTACATTGTAGCCAATCAGATTCGAGAATTCAACAGCGCTGTTATAAAGGAGCTTTAATCAAGCTCCTTTATAGCTACCTACATAAGCTTTTCTTCTTGTCCTAGATTGATCTCATCTCATCTCATTATCTCTAGCCGCTTTATCCTTCTACAGGGTCGCAGGCAAGCTGGAGCCTATCCCAGCTGACTACAGGCGAAAGGCGGGGTACACCCTGGACAAGTCGCCAGGTCATCACAGGGCTGACACATAGACACAGACAACCATTCACACTCACATTCACACCTACGGTCAATTTAGAGTCACCAGTTAACCTAACCTGCATGTCTTTGGACTGTGGGGGAAACCGGAGCACCCGGAGGAAACCCACGCGGACATGGGGAGAACATGTAAACTCCACACAGAAAGGCCCTCGCCGGCCCCGGGGCTCGAACCCAGGACCTTCTTGCTGTGAGGCGACAGCGCTAACCACTACACCACCGTGCCGCCCCTCCTAGATTGATTTATTTGTATATGTGCTCTGTGTATGTTTGTGGTGTTCAGATAATCCAGAAAAGATTCATCTTCACCTTCGGCACATTTGCGTATGCAGCTGGGACAGAAATGGAAAAGCTATGGGCAACATGGGAAGTGACTTATTCATGAACTCACAGAGACTGAAAATCACTGTGTTGGCACTTTGGCATAAACAAACTCCACCAGAAACATCCTTTCTGTGCTGTGATATCTTTAATGACTTTGGGTTTGAGGCTACATTTTGGGTTTGGGGTGATTTCTTGACTTGAAGGGATGATTTCAGTGTGTGTGTGTGTGTGCCCCCTATCAATGTATTTATTAAAACCATCCATACTGAAAGTGAGGCATTAACTATAATAATATTATGTTTATCCTCCGTGATGCGGTAACCTGGTTCTGTAAAGAGAAAATGAAACCTCTGAAACCTGAATGAATATTGCTTTTTACTTATTAGGTAAGAGCTAGCTAATTTAATTGAAACATTTCCATTGTCCTCGGCTTTTCTTTTTTAATCTAGCATTGCCAAATTAATGGCTATTATTATCGAACTGAACAAGTACAGAAAGAATCAAATTAAATCAATTCAGTGCAATTGTATTTGTGTAGCACTTTTAACAGGAGATATTGTAACACGGGCTGTACAGAAATTCAGATGAAGTTTTGGAGGCAATGAGATACAGTAAACTGATGTGGATAAACTGATTGTTTATTAAAGGTTACATGGAAGGCAGGGGAATGAGGATTAGGAAGATGAAAGTAGAGGAGTGAGCAAGGCTTGATGGGGGATTGAAACCCATGTTGCTGTGGAGAGAGAGAGCGAGCAGTGTGAAACCACTGAGGCGGTGGGGGTGTTGATGAGTGGTGGGCGAGGAAGAGCAGGGATGCAGGCAAGGGTGTGAGTGTCGCTGGAGGAGAACAGCAGACAAGAAGATGAAAGGGAACGGAGGCGGCATGCAGTGCTCCTGTTAACACGGAGAGACGACATGGAAACCAAAAAAAAAAAAAACCCTAAGCAGCCTAGAATGTGAACTAGCATGCTGGCTGAAACAACAGTCTAGTGATGAGTGGCTGTAAAACTGGGGTATACGTTCACCGGCCACTTCATTAGGAACACCCATCCACCCGCTGTTTGATGCAGTTCTCGAATCAGCCGATCCCTTGACAGCAGCACAACGCATCAAATCACGCAGATACAAATAGAGAATTTCAGTTAATGTTCACTTCAAACATCAGAATGGGGGGAAAATTGTGATCTCAGTTTTTATGTGATTTTCTTTCATTGTGGCATGAGTGTTGGTTTGAGCCAGATGAGTGGTTTTGGTTTGAGTATTTCAGAAACTGCTGATCGCCTGGGGTTTTCACACACAACACTCTTTTTAGAGTTTACACAGAATGGTGCGAAAAACAAACATTGAGTGAGAGTGTGGTGGAAAAGTGTAATAAAACTCCAGGCTTGTTAGGAAGAAACGAACAGAAATATGAATTTATCGAAGAGATGAATTCAAAGTATATATGGGTCTGTCTCAGAAACTGGGTACTGTGGGGGTACCCCACTAAATATACTCAGTCAATAAACTATACGGTTTTGAATGGTGTTGTTGGTTTTAATTTGAAATAAAATGATGAAAGAAATAATACAGATAAAACTAAATCTTTGATGTGAATACTCTATTCAGAATTTTGAAAAAATTCTGCAAATTTGCTTGATCTGGGACATGATAAATGGTTGACTACATCGCATTCCCTTAAAAAGGTTGTAGTCCACTGAAAAGTCTAGTTATCACTAATTGTATTTTAAGTTGTAACTTTATACACCTAAGGATTGGTGCGCTCACAGAATAATCATAAGCGTAATAAAACATCATGCAAATATTTGATCACCGTCGTAACTCCATTTTCCGCAGAGCCAAAACCAATACGATCGTGTGTTTTGATCTAAACAGAAAGCCTCAGGGTCAAGGTCACGACCTCACCAAAAGTAGTAACTTACAATCACTACACCAAATAAAAATTTAGTTATAAATCTGTGATTTTGTTTTCTAAAACGAAAGCTGAAAGTTAGGTATAGAATATGTTTCTTACAGAATATGTTACGATGGTAGCTGGTCTTGTATGGATTTCTGAGCTATAAAATGAGTTGTGGTCTATTTTTTACCGTAGCGTGTTATTTGTGTGCGGGGAAGGACACACATTAACAATTTGCATGTGTAGAATGGAATTTTCCACTCCAACAGTTAGAAGTTGATCGTGCTTCCATTTGCGGCCTTTCTGTTACGCAAGTGATCTGTTCGGATGTTATCACTGAAAAGGTGAGTTTTGACAGTTTTATTTTGTTTTAATCTTGCAGTATAAGGCAATAGAATGTTTTTTTCATCTTACTTTCATATTTGGTAGTGTTTGTGTATTTTTGGCCAATATTTTGCAACTATGGTCAATTTAGATCGAACTTTTGATAGAATCTACAGCCAGTCATTTTGCCCCGCCCCTGCCTCGCGCTCCGTCCGGTGCGGTAGTGATGTCCCGATGCTCGCGCGCTGCAGCAGAGACCCGCGCGACCTTCAGCCGGTACAGTCGGTGTTCTTTTACCACCGCCGTTATTCTCATCTTTCCGGTGTGTTCTTGATTTTTCCATTGTGTCCTATTTCACCATCTCAAATACCCAAAATGTGTCATATTATTCATATTTAAGTGAATAATCAATTCAGTCATCATAATTTTGCATTTTTAACCCAAGCATTCAAAAAGAGGAAATTTATTCAATATTTTCACTCATCTGTGAAGGAGGGGCTTTAATCCTTCATGATGTAGTTATTTTATATGAAAATCAATTTTACAAAAGCACTTGAATTATAATAAAAAAAAATGTTCCACAGTGGAGGCCGGATAAAGCAAGATACTATCTTTATTCTTATTAAACATGACAAAAGAAACATTGAGTGTTAGGTAAATTAAAAAAATAAGTAAAATTAGAAAATTTATTTTTTTGACCATGAGGCCACACCAATTTAATTAGTTGGTTCTCGGATTTTTTCAGGAAAAATATGAAGCGAGCGAGCGAAATAAAAATAAAAAAAAAAAAAAATGCTCTGATGGTAAAATTAGCGGTGGAAATAGAGGGCTTTCATAATAGACCCCTTTGCAGTAAACGTCATTCATACGTAAGAGGAAATTGCGCGCACAGCCTGGACCCAAAAAAGACTCAGCGACGGTAGAGACAAGAAGAAATATTTGGAAGAAATGCCTAGTTGTTGTGTTGTCGGGTGTCAGAATCGTAGCAGTGATGGGGTTAAAATGTACAGAATTCCAGCAGGATCTCACCCATTCCAAAAAAAATCACCGACGTCTATGACTACAAGCCATCAAACGTGTAGACTGGGATGAAAGCACCATCAAAAATGCGCGGGTTTGCAGCGCCCACTTCATCACAGGTAAGATCAGGCTATTTATTAAATCTTTCTTTTTTATTCTTTCCAGTCTTCGTTTATTGATGTAGCAAAATACTTTGGTAACGTTTGTCTGATTAGCTGGGTCATGGTTACACAATGTAATGAATATTGTTAGCATGTTAACTTAGCTTTGCATGCAATTTTGTTTGTAGGAGATTACTTACCCTGCCATACATGTGCAATTGGCTGTCAAAACGTAGCCTTCCAGCTTGTTGTATACCACCCAGGCTTCATACATAGCAACCTTCTGACCTTGACGCTGACTTGGTAAGATTTTTGACTTCAGAGCACAGAAGTTTTCATCAATTTCAGTGTGAAACACGTTCTGTACATGCCCGCACATAACATAATCATATGCGTCTAAAGACTTGTAGGCACGAAGTTTTTCGTGGGTGTACACTGAAGTCTTGTCAATAAGGTACGAGTATATATCTGGCCATTGTATACCAGGGAACTTACTAACATCGTCCGTCCACTCTTTAATCAAATACGGATCCGGTAGGCGATGTCCACTTGTTAGAGTTAACTTATTTATGTAGCATTCTCGATCTTGTAACGACAATTGTTTTGCATAATCTGACAGCTCATAATGCTGGTCTATGTGCAGCGCCATTGTTTCTGAGTCCAGGCTGCGCGCGCATCCTGGCAACGGTCGGTTTGTTTACAAACATGCGAAGGGGTCTATAGAGAAACAAAACAAAGACAATACATTATTGTTACACACAGCGCCGTCGCAAGAGGAGGGCGGGGCCCTGAGCAAACTTGACAGATGCGAGGCCCTTTTCAGGATAACCTATTTTACACGTACTGTCGGACTTAAGTAGTAGTAGCATTAATAATAATAATAATAATAATAATAATGGGCGGTACGGTGGTGTAGTGGTTAGCACTGTCGCCTCACAGCAAGAAGGTCCTGGGTTCGAGCCCCGGGGCCGGCGAGGGCCTTTCTGTGTGGAGTTTGCATGTTCTCCCCGTGTCCGCGTGGGTTTCCTCCGGGTGCTCCGGTTTCCCCCACAGTCCAAAGACATGCAGGTTAGGTTAACTGGTGACTCTAAATTGACCGTAGGTGTGAATGGTTGTCTGTGTCTATGTGTCAGCCCTGTGATGACCTGGCGACTTGTCCAGGGTGTACCCCGCCTTTCGCCCGTAGTCAGCTGGGATAGGCTCCAGCTTGCCTGCGACCCTGTAGAAGGATAAAGCGGCTAGAGATAATGAGATGAGATAATAATAATAATAATAATAATATGCCTTTAAGAGGGGAGGTAATATACAACAATTAGCAGACACATACATCGTTGGCCATAAGCCTTTTATTATCCGTCACAACAGGTGAACATTACATAAAGACAAGTATGAATTGCTGCTTGCCGAAATCGGGCATAAATGACATTAAAACTGAACTTTTGACATGTGCATAAAACTTTTGAAAGATTGCACAAATAAAGTTAATTAGATTGCCTCGCCATATAGCTTAGAAAAAAGCGACCTTTCTCGCTTTCTTTGCCGCAAACTCCGCGATTAAATCCTTATAATCCAACTTGCAGGCAACGTCATTTTCAATTGACAGAAGAGCGAGCCCACATAGTCTGTCCTGCGACATTGAGGTGCGCAAATAGCTTTTAATAAGTTTTAGTTTTGAGAAGCTCCGTTCCCCTGATGCCACAGTTACTGGAATTGTCAGTAGGAGCCTGAGCGCAATTTCGCAGTTTGGGAATGTTCCTTCGATCCCTTTAAGGAAACGAAGTGTTTTGAGGGCAGTATCTGTTCCCTTTGGAATTATATCTCAAAGTACCTTCAACTCCTGGAAAAGGTCCGGTGCATGTATGTCATGAGATTCATGTGTGCTCAGAGCATCGCCCAGTTTTGCGCACTGTCTGTGAAGATCTCCCTCTTCCATGTCGCAAAGCTTTTTGATATCAAAAAGAAACCCAAACATTTCCCCAAACCCCTGCATTTCCGTAAAACGTGTTCTTAGAGCAGTGAGAGCCTGGTCCACGACAACTAAAAAATAGTCTGTTACAAAAGCTTGCTCTGCGTTAGGAGAATATTCATTTTCATTTTCATCCCGTTTGAGCGAGGCCCATCAGAGCACGAGGCCATGGGCGACCGCTCATTTCGCCCACCCCTTATGACGGCCCTGGTTGCACATTTCATATGGCTCTTTTAATAGCTATTCTTATTTCCACCCATATGCATTAAGAATAACTGAAAACAAAAGTCTGAAACAACAGTCTTCATTTTTTCCTTTTATTTGTGTAAACAAGCCCCCAAAGGGAACTCAAACAACTGTGCCTGACAAGTCAGAATGCCATCTCTTGGCAGAATTTTTCACCCTGAAAGATATGGATGTTGTATTCACAGCATTTATGTGAAGACTGTAACTTTCACCACACACATTTCACCAGGCCTACATTCAAACTCATTTTTCTGTCACGAAAACAGTTTATCACAGCAATGGGTGACTAATAGCATTAGAATGACAAGATCGCGCTGTTTCACCAGATATGCGGACAGTAGCCTATGTGACTAAAACTCCGCGATCAATTTAACCGAGATGAATATTCATCAATGTGCAGTTAGGTGAATCGGGCTAGAGTAAGAGCAGATTTTTTTGCATGAGAAACAGGAGGTGTGTTGCGTGAGGGCATGAGAGGGCAGTCATACGCGTGTGTCTCACGCTCACTACATAACAGTCGGCAGTCCTGCTCAGGAGGGATGCTACCCAGAAAAAATGAACAAGGGAATAAACCCAGTAGGCCTACAGTAAATTTGTGTCATGTATTGTCCTTGTCAGCAGGGCTAGCTCTGGCTGCACGTCTTTTATCAGGCAAACCAGTAAACAGAGAGGCTAAATAAACAATTGAATTACAGTCAATTGAACATCTACAATGCACAGAAAAAAAGATTTGACCAGGAGTAGGCTACTTCTGATGGCTAAATACTTCGAATGATTTTTTGTTTGCCCCTCACATCAATCAATGAAATATATAAATCAAACCCACCTCCACAGAGTTGTTGTCCAAGTTGGCACATCGCAGGGTAACAAGCTCACGGCATCTTGAGTACAACTGTGCAAAGTTTTCCCCTCTTGAATTTCGACACACCTGTTAAAGATTTTACGCTTCTGTTCGCTGAATATCCTAACAATCACAAACACAGACTTTGCAGGATTCCCCTCCACAGGCATGTTTCTTCCACAAGTCTTTATCTAAAGTGAAAGGGGTGATTTGATTGGTTTTCGATGTCACGTGACCTCAACCTGCAGTCTGTTTTTCTGTTGGTGGGAGTTTGATTTCGATTTTTTTTTCATTTTGCATTTTCTTCAAGCAGCGATTCCGAGAACCAACTAATCGAATTGGTGTGGCCTAATGTCCCAAATGAGAGACCAGTTTCTGAGATGGACCCATATACCACTTGCAAGGGGGCTTTCTCGAATGAAAGGAATTCACCTGGAAAAGAGCACCCTTGCCTTTCCACACACATCGTTATATACTTGTCAAAATAACAATAGCACAACAGATCTTCTTAATGTCAGGGTGTCCAGCCTCAGCACCTTCTCTATCACAAAACACCGTCTCTGCACATATGCATGCTTTGCTAACCTAGAAAATAGAACATAAACAGCATTCTTAAACAAGAGACAGTGTCTGACCTTCCAAATATCTAAGAGACATGAGTTCTCTAAAGATTATATTCTTCCCTTACACAGTGTCTTTTAAAGCTTACTTTTCTAAAGATCACTAAAAGCATAAGAATTAATCTAAAAATTAGATGTTCCTCTACAAAAGACAGTTCTGTGGGTGGAAACAAATGTTTTGTTGATAAGAGAGGTCAGAGGAAAATAGCTAGATTGGTTCGAGCTACCAGGAAAGAACTCGTATAGCAACTCATAATCACTCTTTACAACCATGGTGAGCAGAAAAGCATCTCAGCATGCAACAACCGAAGACCACATTGGGTTCCACTCCTGCCAGCCAAGAACAGGAATCTTTAGAATTAAGAACAAGTTCCTGTGAGTGAACGGTGAGTGCATAATTGTTTGAAATAATAATTTGTAGCTGTTTAGAAATGGCTCTAAGAGACTTTCCAGAGTTGTGTAAATATATGATTCTCTTTCACAGATCTGCACTGAGCTCCTTGGACTTTCCCATTGTACTGTGTTGGTCAATTTAATGAATGCTGTCAAACACACACATACAAGTGTAGTCAATCATGATCACTAACAAAAAGTTAAAAAGCCTTCCCCTTGGCAAGTTGACATTTTGGAACTTTCGGCACCACAGAGTTACTATTCTAAGAGGGTGTATGTAATTTTTTTTTTCACCCTGAATGTTTAATTCTGTGTTGATTTAAAAAAAAAACCCAAAATAAATGAATACTTGTGCACCAATTTCTTTTTTTCCTCTCGTAAAGAAATTTGTACAGTCATCCTGCCACAGGAAAGAACAATTCAAATAAATAATTGAAAGACCAATACTGCCATGACATGAGTGGCCAGTGAATGTATAGGCTGCTGGTTCAATGAGGATCAGGAAGCCTATGAGAACAAGAGGAACACCACACCAACACACACAGACAAACTTAAATCCCTAATGAGTAAACCCATAAGGACCGAGGTGAGGACAAACTTCCTCAGACAGTATTTAGGTTTTGAACAGTGAATACTACCAGTATGGAGTCTGAGTGTGTTGTGTGTTGGAAAGATGTTCACTATGAGCATATTGGGAATAAAAGTCATGGAAAGAGTGCCTACTTTCAAGTTCCTGGGCACACACATTGCAGAGGACCTCACCTGGACCACAAATTCCACAGCGGCAGTGAAAAAGGCACAGCAGTGACTGTACTTCCTGAGGACCCTCAAGAACAACCACCTCTATGAGCAGCTGCTAGTGACCTTCCATTGCTCAATCAAGAGTGTGCTGACATACTGCATCACTACGTGGTACACCAGCAGCTCTGTGGCAGACAAGAAAGCTCTTCAAAGAGTCATCGACTCTGCACAGGTCATCACTGGCTGCCCACTGCCCTCTCTAGAGCAACACTACACCACCCATTGCCTCAGCAGAGCCATGAACATCCTAAAGGACCCTTCCCACCCTGGACACCAGCTTCTTCAACCACTGCCCTCGGGTCGATGGTTCAGGTCTGTTGCATCACAGAAAAATGGACTAAAGAACAGATTTTACCCAAGTGTAATATGTGAACTGAACAAAGCCAGTCACCTACACAGGTGCCAGTGGTACGGACAGAAATAGGAACACAAACTGTCTCCATCTCTACATGCCTACCTCTTACCTGAATAGTATGTTTTTACAACCACATGTACCTTATTCTCTCAATCGCATATATTTATTTATTTATTTTACTCCTGTTCAACTGCACTCTGTCAACATGGGCAAATGTGCAATTATCATGTCTAATTGTGCAATACATTCACTTATCACTGTGCACTAACCCACTGACTGATCGTCATGCTGTATCATAGGCCACAACCTAGATGCATATAATTATTTCTTTTTTAAGCAGTTCTTGTATAGATATGTTTATCTTTTTATTGACTTATCTATCTTTTTGCTTGAATGTTTATCTTGTACAAATCTGATTATCTTTTTTTTCTCTTAATACTAAGTGTTTGTATGAATGCACCGACTGCTTACTTCAATTTCATTGTACTGTATGGTGCAATGACGATAAAGGAATCTTGGGTGACACAGTGGTGTAGTGGTTAGCACGGTCACCTCACAGCAGGAAGGTTCTGGGTTTGTGGCCGGAGGGGGCCTTTCTGTGCGGAGTTTGCATGTTCTCCCCGTGTCTTTGTGGGTTTCCTCCAGGTGCTCCGGTTTCCCCCACAGTTCAGACATGCGGTTAGGTTAATATGGGACGGCCTTGGGTTCAGGTGCCCTTGAGCGAGGCACCTAACTCCCAACTGCTCCTCGGGTGCTGTTAGCATGGCTGCCCACTGCTCTGGGTATGTGTGTGTTTTCACTGCTTCAGATGGGTTAAATGCAGAAAGGAATTTCACAAGTGTGTGATGAATAAAGTTGTTCTTAAATCTTGAAGGAATGAGCAGAGGACAGTCATTATGACTATAACAGCATCACTTACTGTAGGTACACTTTTACAGTATCCATGTGAAATTATGCACTGAAGCAAAAGTGATTCTTGTAAACTGTCTTTATGAAGTGTAACTTTTTAGGGGATCCATGTGAAACCATCCAAAACCGCAATTAGTCCGTTCCATCCTGCTTTAGTCTACAGTGAGCTGTTTCTTCACCCACAGACTCTGCATGAGACGGGACATATTTAGTGCTTATGCAGCCAAAGCCTGCTTCATTTGAAAACTTGTGAGGGAGAGAGAGAGAGAGAGAGAGAGGTATATGCATGAAAACTATACAAGCAAGCAGATGGGGGAATGTTGATTGAATTAGCATGCTGAGAAACCACAAACAATGTTGACAAATTGCAATAGTCTCATGCTGTTAATATTCTAATTAATATCTCTACTTTGAAATCGGCCTCATTTGTGCCCTTGAAGGCAGAACTGGAAAATGTTGGGTGTAAGTTAACTTTATTTTACTTACAGCTCATACTGTTTCAAGTTTTTTTTTTTTTCCTTCCTCTTTCCCCCACAAGAGAAAAAAAAAGTGGAAATTGTAACCTTTCACGGCTTGAAGTGGCAAAATTACAAATGATCATCTTGGCTTAAATGCTTCTAAGTGAGCATTTCATACACTTCATGTCACGTACTTGGAAAGATCTGCTTTAGCCTTTTTGAGGGCCTTTTGTAAGATTTGATTTGGCTTTCTCCATCAGCATGCTCCTCAAGTAGAGTTGAGATGGTGGCAGAATAAATTAACGTATGTAGTTTTGCATGAATGTGATTCATGGGAACTGTTTGAACTCACATGTGCACTGGACCTATATCACTCCTGCATGTCAGATGTGGATTATTCGAATACATTTTTAATTATCTATAAGTAATATGGTATATTCGGAGAGTTTCTCATTCATTACTTGAAATATTTCCTTATACAGTGGTGCTTGAAAGTTTGTGAAGCCTTTAGAATTTTCTATATTTCTGCATAAATATGACCTAAAACATCAGATTTTCACACAAGTCCTAAAAGTAGATTAAAAGAACCCAGTTAAACAAATGAGACAAAAAATATTATACTTGGTCATTTATTTATTGAGGAAAATGATCCAATATTACATATCTGTGAGTGGCAAAAGTATGTGGACCTTTGCTTTCAGTATCTGGTGTGACTCCCTTGTGCAACAATAACTGCAACTAAACGTTTCTGGTAACTGTTGATCAGTCCTGCACACCGGCTTGGAGGAATTTTAGCCCATTCTTCTGTCCAGAACAGCTTCAACTCTGGGATGTTGGTGGGTTTCCTCACATGAACTGCTCATTTCAGGTCCTTCCACAACATTTCGATTGGATTAAGGTGAGGACTTTGACTTGGCCATTCCAAAACATTAACTTTATTCTTCTTTAACCATTCTTTGGTAGAATGACTTGTGTGCTTAGCGTTGTTGCCTTGCTGCATGACCCACCTTCTCTTGAGATTCAGTTCATGGACAGATGTCCTGACATTTTCCTTTAGAATTCGCTGGTATAATTCAGAATTCATTGCTCCATCAATGATGGCAAGCCGTCCTAGCCCGGATGCAGCAAAACAGGTCCAAACCATGATACTACCACCACCATGCTTCACAGATGGGATAAGGTTCTTATGCTGGAATGCAGTGTTTTCCTTTCTCCAAACATAACACTTCTCATTTAAACCAAAAAGTTCTATTTTGGTTTCATCCGTCCACAAAACATTTTTCCAATAGCCTTCTGGCTTGTCCACGTGATCTTTAGCAAACTGCAGATGAGCAGCAATGTTCTTTTTGGAGAGCAGTGGCTTTCTCCTTGCAACCCCCTGCCATGCACACCATTGTTGTTCAGTGTTCTCCTGATGGTGGACTCATGAACATTAACATGAGCCAATGTGAGAGAGACCTTCAGTTGCTTAGAAGTTACCCTGGGGTCCTTTGTGACCTCGCCGACTATTACACGCCTTGCTCTTGGAGTGATCTTTGTTGGTCGACCACTCCTGGGGAGGGTAACAATGGCCTTAAATTTCCTCCATTTGTACACAGTCTGTCTGACTGTGGATTGGTGGAGTCCAAACTCTTTAGAGATGGCTTTGTAACCTTTTTCAGCCTGATGAGCATCAACAATGCTTCTTTCTGAGGTCCTCAGAAATCTCCTTTGTTCATGCCATGATACACTTCCACAAACATGTGTTGTGAAGATCAGACTTTGATAGATCTCTGTTTTTTAAATAAAACAGGGTTCTCACTCACACCTGATTGTCATCCCATTGATTGAAAACACCTGACTCTAATTTCACCTTCAAATTAACTGTTAATACTAGAGGTTCACATACTTTTGCCACTCACAGATATGGAATATTGGATAATTTTCCTCAATAAATAAATGACCAAGTATAAAATTTTGTCTCATTTGTTTAACTGGGTTCTCTTTATCTACTTTTAGGACTTGTGTGAAAATCTGATGATGTTTTAGGTCATATTTATGCAGAAATATAGAAAATTCTAAAGGGTTCACAAACTTTCAAACACCACTGTACAATACTGGTTAAGGAACACAAATGATTGCTGTCAGCAAGGTGAAGTATTCTGATCAGGCTTGCAAGGCATACTCTCACTGAGGTGAAGTATACTAGGATGCAGGTAGATAGGAGTGAACACAGATGTATGTCTCAAAGAGAGACTTTATTGAAAAGGCAGATATGTGCAAATAGTGTAAAATGGCAAGCAGAATCAAGGTCAAGGAACAGGCAAAGGGTGGGGTTAGGCACAAACAGGCTTAAACAGGGCTAGACAATATTGGAAACAACACATGGAACAGGAATCAGGAAACCAGGAGAACAATATGATGACTATAAGGCTCAGTAATGTGACTCGCAATGCAATACTTCGCAAACTGAATGAGTCCTCAGTGTCCTTATAGAGCATGCTGATTATGCATTAATCCTAGGCAGATGTCAGTAATTAGAGGTGTGCACTGTTCAGAGCATGCATGAGAGAAAGTCTGTTGTGTGCACCAGTGCACGTGGGTGTGAGAACCCCCCCCCCCCCATAAAAAAGAACTCCCCCCAGGAGCTTAAATCCATCTTCAATGGCCCCGGGAATGAGGGCCTGGCACTGGATGCTGTGCCATTGGCTCTCTGCTCTGGGCAGATGTGGCACCGGATTCTTGGCTAAGGTGGGGGCTTGGACTATAGACAGGCCTGGGACTTTGGATAGGACTTGGGCTCTGGACTGGGCATAAGCTCTGGACTGAACTTGGGCTTCAGACTAGATATGGACTTGGGCTCGAGCTCTGGGCAGGGCTTGGGCTCTGGCCAGGACTTGGGCTCTGGACTGGATGGGGGCTCAGGACAGGACTTGGGCTCTGGACTGGATGGGGCCTTGGGACAGGACTTGGGCTTTAGACACAGGGTATGGACAAGGGTTCAGGTTCCGGGCTAGTCATGGACTTGGAATCGGGACTCTGTCTGAACACCACTTTCATCCTTGTCGAGGCCAGGCAGGGTGGTGGAACGACGTCTTCAAAGCCAGGCAGTGTGGCGGCGAGCATTCTGCCTCTCACTATTGACTGTTACACCAACTTGTGCACTCAGTGATAGACTCATTAGTTTCAGCTGCTGCAACTCTTCCCTGTGCACCAAATATTTTACAAAAGTTACCCCTCAACTGACCAGTTTTAGCAGTTATGTTCAGCTTTCAGATACAGTAACAGCAGTATTGTTGGTAAAACATCAGAAAGCTAATGACTATTCAAGACTTTATGCTTTGTTGAAACTATTTTAGCTTGTTCGGGATTTTGGGACAAGCTAGATGGATAAAGGCTAATGCAGTGCCCGCAAACTCATTGTCTAACCCATATTTATGCGTTCTCTCTTCGGATGTGCAGTTAGCTTACAAATGAGTACAGAGGAACAGAGGTATTGAGCAAGCTGGAAATTTGTGAGCTTGTTTTGATGTTTCCTTTCAACTGCCTTTCCAAACTAGAATGAGCAATAAGAAATGTAATGGAGTTCTGCTTTTGAGTGTGTTACACTAATTGAGTGATTATTTTTTTTAAACTATCTTAAGGGCTGGGGCGGCACGGTGGTGTGGTGGTTAGTGCTGTCGCCTCACAGCAAGAAGGTCCGGGTTTGAGCTTTCTGTGTGGAGTTTGCATGGTGTCTGCGTGGGTTTCCTCCGGGTGCTCCGGTTTCCCCCACAGTCCAAAGACATGCAGGTTAGGTTAACTGGTGACTCTAAATTGACCGTAGGTGTGAATGGTTGTCTGTGTCTATGTGTCAGCCCTGTGATGACCTGGCAATTTGTCCAGGGTGTACCCCGCCTTTCGCCCGTAGTCAGCTGGGATAGGCTGCAGCTTGCCTGTGACCCTGTAGAACAGGATAAAGTGGCTAGAGATGATGAGATGAGATCTTAAGGGCCCCAATTTCTTGCAACCCCACGACATGCTATTATTAACCATAAGAAACATGGTCAAAGATTGTATCAAACATGTCAAGTGTTGTAAACCTTGTAATAATTGTAAAATAAAATGATTTATATAAAATATATACAGTCCCAGCCAAAAGTTTGTACACCCCACCCCATAAGTTTTTCTGTATTGTGACTATTTTTGACATTGTAGAACAATACTAAAGACAACAAAATTATGAAATAACGTATGGAACATGTATGGAATTATGTGGTAAATAAAGTGTTCAGAAAAACATTCCATATTTTAGATTCTTCAAAGTAGCCACTATTTACCTTGACACTTTGTACACTACTGGCATTATCTTAACCAGCTTCATGAGGTAGTCACCTGGAATGCTTTTCAATTAACAGGTGTGTCTCATCAAAAGTTAATTAGTGCAATTTCTTGCCTTCTGAATGTGTTTGAGAATCTCAAGGAGTTTTTCTTTGCACCCATTGCCTTCTGGCTTGCTCATTAGTAATATTTTTTATAAATTTATATCAAGCAAGATCACGGTGTTTATTTCACAAATTAGTCCTTGGTGAGAGTCTGTATATAAAGGGTGGGACTGTGTCTGGGGACAGGTGTGTGTGAGATCAGAACCATGAAAGTGACAATAAATGTGGTGGATGAATGTTGTAGTCCATGGCGGCCATGTTTGTAGGCTGCAGTGTGTTCCTGGAAGTGGAATGTGTTTGAGACGGATTCTGGCACCAATGTGACAGGAAGTAGAGACTCAGAGCTTTAAGAATTTGCAGTTTTTCCTAAGTGTTTCTCTTTCCTTTTTTTTAATTTAAGACAACTCGTATATTTATGAGGCGTAAATATAATTTTACTGTGACAATTGTGTACAGTGTCTTACTATCAAAAAAACTGTAGCTGTGTTGTCCATTTTTACCTCTCGTCTCGTCTTCATCCACTTATCCGGGGCCGGGTCGCAGAGGCAGCAGTCTGAGCATGGAAGCCCAAACTTCCCTCTCCCCAGACACCTCGGCCAGCTCCTCGGGAAGAACACTGAGGTGTTCCCAGGTCAGCTGAGAGACATAGTCCCTCCAGCATGTCCTGGGTCTTCCCTGGGGCCTCCTCCCGGGGGGACATGCCTGGAACACCTCCCCAGGTAGGCGTCCAGGAGGCATCCGAAAGAGATGCCTGAGCCACCTCAGCTGATTCCTCTCGATGTGGAGGAGCAGCGGCTCTACTCCGAGCTCCTCCTGAGTGACTGTGCTTCTCACCCTATCTCTAAGGGAGCGCCCAGCTACTCTGCAAAGGAAACTCATTTCGGCTGCTTGTATCCGCGATCTTGTTCTTTCAGTCATTACCCAAAGCTCATGACCTTTGAGAGTCGGAACGTACTCTCATGACCGACTCATGAGAGTCGGAACATAGATCGACCGGTAAATCAAGAGCTTCGCCTTTTGGTTCAGCTCCTTCTTCACCACGACGGACCGGTAAAGCGACCGCATCACTGCAGAGGCTGCACCGATCCACCTGTCGATCTCACGCACTATCCTTCCCTCACTCGTGAACAAGATCCCGAGACACTTAAACTCCTCCACTTGAGGCAGTTCTTCTCCACCAACCTGGAGAGGGCAAGCCACCCTTTTCCAGTTGAGAACCATGGCCTCGGACTTGAAGGTGCTGATTCTCATCCCAGCCACTTCACACTCGACTGCAAACTGCCCCAGTGCATGCTGAAGGTCCTGGTTTGAAGAAGCCAACAGGACAACATCATCTGCAAAATGCAGAGATGAAATCCTGTGGTTCCCAAACAGGATTCCTTCCGGCCCCTGGCTGCGCCTAGAAATTCTGTCCATAAAAATTATGAACAGAACCAGTGACAAAAGGCAGCCCTGCCAGAGTCCAACATGCACTGGGAACAAGTCTGACTTACTGCCGGCAATGCGAACCAGACTCCTGCTCCATTCGTACAGGGACTGGACAGCCCTTAGCAAAGAGCCCCGAACCCCATACTCCCGAAGCACCCCCCACAGAATACCATGAGAGACACGGTCGAATGCCTTCTCCAGATCCACAAAGCACATGTGGACTGGTTGGGCAAACTCCCATGAACCCTCGAGCACCCTATGAAGGGTATAGAGCTGGTCCAGTGTTCCGCGACCAGGACGAAAACCGCATTGTTCCTCCTGGATCTGAGGTTCGACTATTGGCCAAATTCTCCTCTCCAGTACCCTGGAGTAAACCTTCCCAGGGAGGCTGAGAAGTGTGATTCCCCTATAATTGGAGCACACTCTCTGGTCCCCTTCCTTAAAAAGAGGGACCACCACCCCGGTCTGCCACTCCAGAGACACTGTCCCCGACCACCACGCGATGTTGCAGAGGCTTGTCAGCCAAGACAGCCCCACAACATCCAGAGACTTGAGATACTCAGGGTGGATCTCATCCACCCCCGGTACCTTGCCACTGAGGAGCTTGCAAACCACCTCAGTGACTTCGGCTTGGGTAATGGACAAGTCCACCTCTGAGTCATCAGCCTCCACTTCCTCAATGGAAGACGTGATGGTGGGATTGAGGAGATCCTCGAAATATTCCTTCCACCGCCCGACAATGTCCCCAGTCGAGGTCAACAGCTCCCCACCCACACTGTAAACAGTGTTGGCAGAGTACTGCTTCCCTCTCCTGAGGCGCTGGACAGTTTGCCAGAATTTCTTCGAGGCCGACCGATAGTCCTCCTCCATGGCCTCACCGAACTCCTCCCAGTTCCAAGTTTTTGCCTCCGCAACTGCCCGAGCTGCGGCACGCCTGGCCTGCTGATACCCGTCAGCTGCCTCAGGAGTCCTGGAGGCCAACATGGCCTGATAGGACTCTTTCTTCAGCTTGATGGCATCCCTTACTTACGGTGTCCACCACTGGGTTCGGGGATTGCCGCCACAACAAGCACTGGAGACCTTGCGGCCACAGCTCCAAACAGCCGCGTCTACAATGGAGGTAGAGAACATGGTCCACTCAGACTCAATGTCCCCCGCCTCCCTTGGAAGCTGGGAGAAGCTCTCCCAGAGGTGGGAGTTAAAGACCTCCCCGACAGAGTGCTCGGCCAGATGTTCCCAGCAGACCCTCACCATACATTTGGGCCTGCCAGGTCTGTCTGGCTTCCTCCTCCACCAGCGGATCCAACTCACCACCAGGTGGTAATCAGTTGACAGCTCAGCCCCTCTCTTCACCCGAGTGTCCAAGACATAGGGCTGGAGATCCGATGAAATGACAACAAAGTCGATCATCAACCTCCGACCTAAGGTGTCCTGGTGCCATGTGCACTTATGGACACCCCTATGCTCAAACATGGTGTTCGTTATGGACAAACCGTGACTAGCACAGAAGCCCAATAACAAAACACCACTCAGGTTCAGATCGGGGAGGCCATTCCTCCCAATCACGCCCCTCCAGGTGTCACTGTCATCGCCCATGTGAGCGTTGAAGTCCCAGTAGAACAATGGAGTCCCCAGTCTGAGCATCTCTCAGTACCTCTCCCAGGGACTCCAAGAAGGCCGGATACTCTATACTGCAATTCGGCCTGTAGGCACAAACAACAGCAAGAGCCCTCTCCCTGATCCGAAGGCGCAGAGAGGCGACTCTCTCGTTCACCAGGGTAAACTCCAACACATGGCAGCTGAGCTGGGGAGCTATAAGCAAGCCCACACCAGCCCGCCGCCGCCGCTCACCGTGGGCGACTCCAGAGAAGTGGAGAGTCCAGCCCCTCTCAAGGACCTGGGTTCTGGAGCCCAAGCTGTGCGTGGAGGTGAGCCCGACTATCTCTAGCCGGTACCTCTCAACCTCCTGCACAAGCTGAAGCTCTTTCCCCCCCAGCGAAGTGACATTCCATGTCCCAACAGCTAGCCGCTGTGTTTGGGGATCAGGTCGTCGAGGCCCCTGCCTTTGACTGCCGCCCAATCCACACTGCACCAGCCCCCTACGGCTTCCTCTGTGGGTGGTGAACCCACAGGAGGTCGGGCCCACGTCACCGCTTCGGGCTGAGCGCGGCCGGGCCCCGATTTTTATCTCTGTACCAATGTTATTGTGAACAGGTGTGAACTGTTTGCACAGCAGGGGGTTCACATCCCTCCCATTTCCCATTGCCCTGCCAATCAGAAGCTAAACACAGAGTCACGATACTCTACATTCTAGTTACATTGTTTAAATCACAGCTATGTTTCTTTGAAGACACAAAATATATTTTTATTCATTGCACATACATGTATTGAGCGTTAACACAGTAATGAGTGAAAAAAGTGCATGATACAAAGGAAATGGGTCTGTCTCAGAAACTGGGTACTGTGGGGGTACCACGGTTTTGAATGGTGATGTTGGTTTTAATTTGAAATAAAATGATGAAAGAAATAATACAGATAAAACTAAATCTTTGATGTGAATACTCTATTCAGAATTTGGCAAAAATTCTGCAAATTTGTGGAAAAATGGTGGCTTGATCTAGGACATGATAAATGGTTGACTACATTGCATTCCCTTAAAAAGGTTGCAGTCCACTGAAAAGTCTACAGTTATCACTAATTGTATTTTAAGTTGTAACTTTATACACCTAAGGATTGGTGCACTCACAGAATAATCATAACCGTAATAAAACATCATGCAAAATATTTGATCACCGTTGTAACTCCATTTTCCGCATACCCAAAACCAATACGATCGTGTGTTTTGATCTAAACAGAAAGCCTCAGTGTCAAGGTCACTACCTCACCAAAAGTACAACCCCAATTCCAAAAAAGTTGGGACACTGTGTAAAACATATATAAAAACAGAATGTGAAGATTTGCAAATCATAGAAACCCTATATTTCATTGAAAATAGTACAAAGACAACATATCAAATGTTGAAATTGAGAAATTGTATTGTTTTTTGAAAAATATATACTCGCTTTGAATTTGCTGTCAGCAACACATTTCAGAAAAGTTGGGACAGGGGCAACAAAAGACTGAAAAAGTTGTCATGCTAAAAAAAAAAACTAATTTGCTTAATTGGCAACAGGTCAGTAAGATGATTGAGTATAAAAATAGCATCCCAGAGAAGCGGACTCTCTTAGAAATAAAGATGGCGAAGGGTTCACCACTCTGTGAAAGACTGTATGAGCAAACAATGCAACAATTTAAGAATAAGGTTCTTCAAAGTAAAATTACAAATAATTTGTGGGTCACGTCATTTATGGTACATAATATCATTAAAAGATTCAGAGAATCTGGAGAAATCTCTGTATGCAAGAGACAAGGCTGAAAACTGACATTGGATACTTGTGATCTTCAGGCCCTCAGGAGACACTGCATTAAAAGCAGACACGTGTCTAGTGGAAATCACTGTATGGGTTCAGGAACACTTCAGAAAACCATCGTCTGTGAAAACAGTTCATTACTGCATCCACAAATGCAAGTTAAAAGCAGATATAAATAATATCCAGAAACACCACCACCTTCTCTGGGCCTGAGCTCTTTTATGATGGACTGAGGCAAAGTGGAAAATTGTCCCGAGGTCTGACGAACCAAAAGTAGAAATTATTTTTAGAAATCATGGATGCAACATCCTCCAGACTAAAGAGGAGAGGGACCATCTGGCTTGTTGTCAGTGCACAGTTCAAAAGCTGGCATCTGTGATGGTATGAGGGGGCATTAGGGCACATGACATGGGGAGCTTGTACATCTGGGAAGGTGTCATTAATGCTGAATGATATACACACATTTCAGAGCAATATGCTGCCATCTAGACAAAATCTTTTCTCAGGGAAGGCCTTCCTTCTTTCAGCAAGACAATGCCACACCACTTTCTGCACATATTAAAACTGCATGGCTCTGTAGTAAAAGAGTCCAGGTGCTAAACTGCCCTGCCTGCAGTCCAGACCTGTCTTGAAGCGCAAAATATGACAAAGAAGACCCCAAACTGTTGAGCAACTGAAATTGTATATCCAGCAAGAATGGGACAACATTTCTCTTTCAAAACTACAGTAATTGGTCTCCTCAGTTCCTAAATGTTTACAGAGTGTTGTCAAAAGTAGAGGTGATGCAACACAGTGGTAAACATGCCCTTGTCCTAACGTTTTTGAAATGTGTTGCTGACATCAAATTTAAAATTAGCATATGTTTTTCAAAAAAACATAAAATTTCTCAGTTTCAATATTTGATATGTTGTCTTTGCACTATTTTCAATGAAATGTAGGGTTTCCGTGATTTGCAAATCTTCACATTCTGTTTTCATTCATGTTTTAGACAGTGTCCAAACTTTTTTGGAATTGGGGTTGTAGTAACTTAAAATCACTACGCCATATAAAAATTTGTACAGAATATGTTACAATGGTAGCTGGTCTTGTATGAATTTCTGAGCTATAAAATGAGTTGTGGTCTATTTTTTTACCGTAGCGTGTTATATGTGTGCAGGGAAGGACACACATTAACAATTTGCATGTGTAGAATGGAATTTTCCACTCCAACAGTTAGAAGTTGATCGTGCTTCCATTTGCAGTCTTTCTGTTACGCGGGTGATCTGTTCGGACATTATCATTGAAAAGGTGAGTTTTGACAGTTTTATTTTGTTTTAGTCTTGCAGTATAAGGCAATAGAATGTTTCTTTTTCATCTTACTTTCATATTTCGTAGTGTTTGCGTATTTTTGGCCAGTATTTTGCAACCATGGTCAATTTAGATCGAACTTTTGATAGAATCTACGGCCAGTCATTTTGCCCCGCCCCTGCCTCGCACTCCGTCCGGTGCGGTAGTGATGTCCCGTTGCTTGCGCGCCGCAGCAGAGACCCGTGCGACCTTCAGCCAGTACAGTCGCTGTTCTTTTACCACCGCCATTATTCTCATCTTTCTGGTGTGTTCTTGATTTTTCCATTGTGATCTATTGTCCTATTTTGCCATCTCAAATACCCAAAATGTATCATATTATTCATATTAAGTGAATAATCAATTCAGTCATCGTAACTTGGCATTTTTAACCCAAGCAATCAAAAAGAGGAAATTTATTCAATATTTTCACTCTTCTGTGAAGGAGGGACTTTAATTCTTCATGATGTAGTTATTTTATATGAAAATCAATTTTACAAAAGTATTTGAATTGTAATAAAAAAAATGTTCCACAGTGGAGGCCAGATAAAGCAAGATACTATCTTCATTCTTATTAAACATGCTAAAAGCATTGAGTGTTAGCTAAATGCAAAAAAAAAAGTAAAATTAGAAAATTTATTTTTTGACCATCATGTCCCAAATGAGAAAACCAGTTTCTGAGACGGACTCAAATATCTGACTCATCAACAAGTAACATCATATTCTCTTAATGTCTTCTGATACAGCATTTAGTGTTAGGGTTTTGCTGGGATTCAAACCTGGTTCGTTGGTGTGATAATCCAGCAAACCCCCACTAGGCCACCAGGGGGATGACTCAAATGCAGAGGCGTGAGGCGGAAGTAGAAAAAGAATCAAAAGGTTTATTTAAACTATATACACTATATACAGGGCAAAACAAAAGACAAAAAAAAACCAAAGAGTATAATCCAAAAGAAAAGCAAAGTGCAAAAATACAAAAGCTAAGAAGATCAAAAAACACAGTACAAAGGAAACTGGAGATAAACATAACAGCACAAAGACTCCGTGACAAGAGGACTGAACTCAGGGGTATAAATAGACAAACTAATTAAGGACACAGGTGAAGATAATTAGGCAATTAACACAAACACAAAACACAGGAACAGTGGCGGCCTCTAGAGGCCAAAATAAACACGACATGAAAAGGAAATAACAGCGGCCTCTAGAGGCCAAAACAGTCCTAGTCCTAACAGGACCCCCCCCTCTAGGAGCGTCTCCTGACGTTCCTAGGGCGATCCGGATGGGCCGAATGGAAGTCCCGACATAGTTCTTTATCAAGGACATCCCGAGCAGGAACCCAGCAGCGCTCCTCAGGACCATAGCCCTCCCAGTCCACCAGATATTGCAACCCGCCGCGGACCCGGCGGGAGTCAAGCAGGCGATTCACAGTGAACACAGTCTGCCCCTGGAAGATGCGGGGGGGTGGGGGGTTCCTAGGGGCAGGGGCATACGTAGATGTCAGTACGGGCCGTAACAGGGAAACATGGAAAGTGGGGTTGATCCTCAGAGTCCGGGGCAACTGGAGCCGGTAGGAGACAGGGTTCACCCTGCGCACCACCTTGAAGGGGCCAATGTAGCGAGGAGCAAGCTTGCGGTTCTCCACCCGCAGTGGAAGGTCCTTAGTGGACAGCCAAACACGCTGCCCAGGGCGGAAAGCGTGTGCAGGTCTTCTATGGCGGTTGGCCTGAGTCTGGTTGGTTCTGGAGGTCTGTATGAGGGTCTTCCTGACCTTGCTCCAGGTCTTGCGACACCGTCTCACATATTGGTTGACCGAGGGCACCCCCGCGTCCTCCTCCTGGTCCGGGAACAGAGGTGGCTGGAACCCGAATTGGCACTGGAATGGCGACAGCTTGGTGGCCGATGACTGCAGGGTGTTGTGGGCGTACTCCGCCCATGGCAGCCAGGTGCTCCACGATGTCGGGTTATCCATAGCCAGGCCTCGCAGGGTGGTTTCCAGGTCCTGGTTGAGCCTCTCCGTCTGACCATTGGACTGTGGGTGAAACCCAGAGGAGAGGCTGGCAGTGGCTCCGATGACCTTGCAGAACCCGTGCCACACTCGGGAGGAGAACTGGGGCCCTCGGTCTGAGACGATGTCCTGTGGAAGACCAAAGACTCGGAAGACATGATTAAACAAAAGTTTCGCAGTTTCAAGAGCAGAGGGGAGTTTGCACAGTGGTATGAAGCGGCAGGCCTTGGAGAATCTGTCAACTAAGACCAAAATGACCGTGTTACCTTGTGACTCAGGGAGACCCGTGATAAAGTCGACTGCCACGTGGGACCAGGGACGCCGGGGAATGGTCAGAGGATGCAGGAGACCCTGGGGACGCTGTCGTGGGTTCTTGGTTCTGGTGCAAACCTCACAGGACAGGACAAATGACCTTACTTCCTGCTCCATGTTAGGCCACCAGAAGCGTCTTTTCAGGAAGTCCAGGGTCCTCCGAGCTCCCGGGTGGGCGGTGAGAGGGGAAGAGTGACCCCACTGGAGAACCTTGGCCCGGGCTTGATGTGGGACGTACAAGAGGCCTGGTGGCCCCGTCCCAGGACCGGGGTCCTGGCGTTGGGCTCGTCGGACAGCCTCCTCAATACCCCAGCGGACAGGGGCCACAATCCGGGACACAGGGATAATAGGCCCGACTTCATTCTCCCTGTTAGTGGCAGAGAACAGTCTGGACAGTGCGTCAGGTTTGGTGTTCTTGGAGCCGGGGTGGTATGAGAGGGTGAAGTCAAACCGACTGAAAAACAGGGCCCACCTAGCCTGTCGAGGGTTCAGTCTCTTGGCTTGCTGGAGGTACTCCAGGTTCTTGTGGTCAGTCCAAACCAGGAATGGATGTTGTGCTCCCTCCAGCCAGTGCCTCCACTCCTCAAGGGCCAGTTTGACCGCTAGCAGTTCTCGATCCCCCACATCGTACCGGGACTCAGCAGGACTCAGGCGGTGGGAGAAGTAAGCGCAGGGGTGCAGCTTTCCTTCCGAACGTTGAGAGAGCACTGCGCCGACACCACTGTCCGAGGCGTCCACCTCCACGATGAATGGTTGGGAGGTGTCCGGGAGAACCAGAATGGGTGCCGTGCAGAAGCGGTCCTTGAGGTCTTTGAACGCCTTTTCTGCCTGAGGAGACCAGCCATAAGATCCACCTGTCCCTTTGGTGAGGTCAGACATGGGTGCTGCCACAGAACTGAAGTTCCTGATGAACTTGCGGTAGAAGTTAGCGAATCCTAAGAACCGCTGAACCTCCTTAACGGACTTGGGAGTAGGCCAATCCCGGACGGCCAGAGTCTTGGCAGGGTCCATTTGGAGTTGGCCTGTCCGTACAATAAATCCCAGAAAGGAGACCTCGGGAACATGAAATTCGCATTTCTGGGCCTTGGCGAACAGATTGTTCTGTAGCAGCCTCTGGAGAACCTGGCGGACATGGTGGCGGTGCTCCTGCACGGTCTTGGAAAAGATAAGGATGTCGTCGAGGTAGACAAAAACGTATAGGTTAATCATGTCCCTTAAGACGTCGTTGATTAGGGCCTGAAAAACAGCTGGTGCGTTGGTGAGTCCGAAGGGCATCACCTGGTATTCGTAGTGCCCAGACGGGGTGTTAAAGGCAGTCTTCCACTCGTCTCCCTGTCGGATACGGATGAGGTGGTATGCGTTCCGTAGGTCCAACTTGGTGAAGACGGTGGCGCCTTGGAGCAGGTCGAAAGCTGTGGACATCAGCGGAAGGGGATATCGGTTGTGCACAGTGATCTTATTCAGGCCCCTGTAATCAATACATGGTCGGAGCCCCCCATCCTTCTTGCTGACAAAGAAGAAGCCGGCTCCAGCAGGTGAAGTGGAGGGTCGAATAAACCCAGAGACCAGGGCATCTTTGAGGTATTCCTCCATGGCCTTGCGTTCTGGCTGAGAGAGTGAAAACAGTCTGCCACGAGGAGGGGTAGTCCCAGGGAGCAAGTCGATGGCACAGTCGTAGGCCCGGTGCGGAGGAAGAACGGCGGCCCTGCTCTTGCTGAATACCTCCTTGAGATCCCAGTACTCTGTGGGAACTTGAGATAACTCGGTGAGATCAGGGGGCTTGGCAGGAGACACAGGAGAGCTAGAGAGCAGACAAGAGGCATGGCATGCAGGGCCCCATTCCACAACCTGGCTTGTTACCCAGTCTATGCGAGGGTTGTGGCGAGTAAGCCAAGGAAGGCCTAGAATAACTGGGAACTCAGGTGAAGGAATCAGGTGCAGGGATATTTCTTCCTTGTGACCTTGAGACTGGAGGAAAACAGGAGAAGTAACTTGGGTGACTCTTCCATCACCTAACGCTTGGCCATCGAGGGCAGACACAGACAGAGGGACTTCAAGAGGTGCAGTCGGAATATTGATGCTTTGGGCGAAGTGAATATCCATAAAGTTCCCAGCCGCCCCTGAGTCTATCAAAGCTTGACAAGAGTGGACAGACTCACCCCAGGAGATGGAGACCGGGATGTAGATTCCTTGGCCAGGGAGTCCGGGAGAGAGGGTAGGCCCCGTCACAACCCTCCCTCGGCTGGACGGGGCGGTCCTTTTCCCAAGAGTTCGGGACATGATGCTCGGAAGTGACCAGGCTTGCCACAGTAGATGCAGCACTTGTCCCTCCTTCTGCGCTCCCTCTCAGATGCGGAGAGGCGAGTACGACCCACTTGCATGGGTTCTGGACAGTCACTGAAGGAGGTAGACGGTCTCCAGGTAGAGGTAGGGAGGCTGGGGGGGCTCAAGGCTTGGTGGCGTTCTCTCATCCTGTTGTCCAGACGAATAGCATGTGAGATGAGGGTTTCGAGGTCACTTGGGCATCCAATAGAGGCCAGACCGTCCTTGATGGGGTCAGACAGACCATGGTGGAAGGCTGACACCAGGGCAGTCTCGTTCCATCCACTTACTGCTGCGAGTGTTCGGAACGAGATGGCGTAATCTGCGACGCTTCCTCCTTGCCGGATGGACATGAGCTTTCGGGCTGCGTCGGTACTGATGTCTGCCTGATCGAAGACCCGAAGCATCTCTTCAGAAAACAGCTGGAAATCAAAGCACTCAGGTCCCTGTCTTTGCCAGATAGCAGTAGCCCAGGCTCGCGCCTTACCAGCTAATAAGGTGATCACAAAGGCAATCTTGCGGCGATCCGTAGTGTAGGTGGTAGGCTGAAGCTCAAAGGTGAGTTGACACTGGGTAAGGAACTCTCGGCACTCACTGTGCTTGCCGTCATACCTCTGTGGTGCAGGAAGGCTGGGTTCGCGAGGTGAAGAAGGCAGCATTGCAGGAGGCACTGGAGCAGGAGTGGGAGCTGGATCAGGAGTGGGAGCTGGATCAGGAGCAGGAACTGGATCAGGAGCAGGAGATGCAGGCAGAGATGTCAGCTGTGCCAGGGTTTTCCCAATTTGCTGAAGCAGTTCCTCGTGGCGAGCGAGGGCCTCACGTTGGCTGGTGAGCGTACGTCCATGAGCGTCCATGGTCGCTCCGAAGCGTGTCAAAGCTGCCATAATTCCCTGAAGGTTGGCCGGGTAGACAGTTGAAGCAGCCTCTGCTGAGTCGGTCATGACGGAGTCTTTCTGTTAGGGTTTTGCTGGGATTCAAACCTGGTTCGTTGGTGTGATAATCCAGCAAACCCCCACTAGGCCACCAGGGGGATGACTCAAATGCAGAGGCGTGAGGCGGAAGTAGAAAAAGAATCAAAAGGTTTATTTAAACTATATACACTATATACAGGGCAAAACAAAAGACAAAAAAAAAACCAAAGAGTATAATCCAAAAGAAAAGCAAAGTGCAAAAATACAAAAGCTAAGAAGATCAAAAAACACAGTACAAAGGAAACTGGAGATAAACATAACAGCACAAAGACTCCGTGACAAGAGGACTGAACTCAGGGGTATAAATAGACAAACTAATTAAGGACACAGGTGAAGATAATTAGGCAATTAACACAAACACAAAACACAGGAACAGTGGCGGCCTCTAGAGGCCAAAATAAACACGACATGAAAAGGAAATAACAGCGGCCTCTAGAGGCCAAAACAGTCCTAGTCCTAACATTTAGTTTAGCGAACCAGTATTAATTATTTGATTACGCTTGTTCATCTTGACCCAAATAATATACAAGACTTGATTTAGCTTGAGGATTCATGTGAAATTTGGTTTATTATATGCACTGCTAAGGAGTGAAATTTGGAGATTCATTCATATTATTGAGATACTTTTTTGGGGGCCTTTTTTTTTTTAACACTTTCCAGAATATTTACAAGCTTCTATGTGAGAAGATTTAGAGAAATTCATTGGCAAGTTGTTGAGGATATTTAGTGTGTGATTTGTCCTATTTGTAAGCTTTTTTTTTTTTTTTAGAACATTGGAAGAAATTGGAGAAATACTGTATTTGTGTTTTTTGTAATGTTATTTGTTGGAAGATCATTGTGGGAAATTAGAATTGTATTTGTCTTATTTTTAATATTTTTGCTGGGAAAACTTTGGAAAATATTGTGGACTTATTTGTGCTTAGATATATTGGAAGGTCAGATTTCTTTGTCTGCATATTCCCAACTTTTTTCTGTGGTTCACTGGAGAAAGCTAACTTTTTCATCTGACATTCCTCTTCAGACCAAGTCTCTGAAATTATTTTCAAACCCAAACAAGAGCTGTAAATGCACTGAAAGTCAATTTGGTTCACAAATACTGAATGTTTTGAAATCAGGCATGCTTTTTGCATAAAACCCATCAGACCCATTTGGACTTTCCTTCCATCTAATTTTGCATTTGCTTTGAAACATGACTTGTTTATCAAATACTCTTGTGATGAAATGGGCCACATTAAGGCTAGTCCACTTTGACTCCACATAGAGACACAACACGTCCTTCATTTCCATGTTTGCAAATCATTAGCTTCTTAGCTGACCCGCTAAACAGGCCTGGTAAGCAGGAAGTCTGCTAATTTAAATGGCATGCGTTGCCAAAGGCAGGAATTTAATGCAATAGTTAATTGGCTCCTCGTGGATTACGGCTCCTGTGGTGCCTTTCAAAGGCAACTGTGGTCCGTCTTGTGTTGAAAAAAGATAAAATGGATGATGACACATTAATTACATGACTTGTTAGTTTTGTTAACTTAATGGTCAGAAAGTTTTTGAAGTGTTAATAGTGCTATATTGGAGATCTGGTCACATAGATTAAAGTCTTTTAGTTGCAATTTGACACCTATGGCATGATTCTTATCCTCAGTCCTGTTTCATGTTTGCTTAAATGTTATATGTTCAATAATGCATTGCGTATGGATTACAAAGTGCTATACTGTTATTGATTTGTAGCATTTATTCATGTATGATTTGATTGCAGTGCCTAATTGGTGGTAGAGTATTACATTTACCGCTACATTCAGTAGCCACTTTATCCTGGCCATGTTCTCAGTCAATCCAGAGCCTATCCAAGGTGGGAATACACCCTGGATTGGACACCAGTTCATCAGAGAACACCACATATATTTATAGTTTAGTGCAGCCAATTCACTAGTTGGGAGATGGGAAGAAACTGGAGAATCCAGAGGAAATGTGTGTAGTCTTGGTGCAAACTGAGGGCTCTGTGGCCCTGAGGTGACACTGCTACCTATTACATACAGTACACCATCAGGCCACCCTTTACTGCTGCACTGTGAGGAAAATACTGTAAAGGTACACACAAGGTTGATGTCTTCTCAAAGGTATGACTATGTCCTTCCACGTCCTTAATGATGTCCTTGATGATAATGTGACTAAAAATATTTGAGTGGCACAAGGGTAAAATGTTGAACCTAGCTTTGAGAGGTTGCAAATTTGAATTCCAGTGATGCCATAACTGTCCATGGCTGGGGGTCTAAAAGAATATAATTATCATGCTTTTTGTGTGTGTGTGTGTGTGGGGGGGGGGGGCTAGTTCTCTCTTTCTATTGTTAATCAGAATGATCCGAGCCCTCAACTACAGTGCTCAGCATATGGTACCCGTAAATGAGTACACCCCCTTTGAAAAGTAACATTTTAAACAGTATCTCAATGAACACAAACAATTTCCAAAATGTTGACAAGACAAAGTTTAATATAACATCTGTTTAACTTATAACGGGAAAGTAAGGTCAATAATATAACTTAGATTACACATTTTTTTCAGTTTTATTCAAATTAGGGTGGTGCAAAAATGAGTACACCCCACAACAAAAACTACTACATCTAGTACTTTGTATGGCCGCCATGATTTTTAATGACAGCACCAAGTCTTCTAGGCATGGAATGAACAAGTTGGCAACATTTTGCAACATCAATCTTTTTCCATTCTTCAACAATGACCTCTTTTAGTGACTGGATGCTGGATGGAGAGTGATGCTCAACTTGTCTCTTCAGAATTCCCCAAAGAAAATAATTTCTTTACACCACAAAGGTGAAGGCTACAAGAAGATCAGCAAAACTGTACTTAACAGTCAGGATACTGTAGCAAAAGTGGTACAAAAATTTAAGAGAGATGGATCTGCAACCATCTCACAGAGATGTCCAGGTCATCCATGGAAGTTAACACCTCAACAGGAGCGTCTTCTGATGAGAAGGGTTGAAGAAAATCAGCATGCAAGTTCACTGCAGTTATCTAAAGAAGTAGAAAGCCAAACTGGGGTGACTATTTCCCGTGACACAATAGGCATACACTGCAGAGGAATGGCATGCATGGATGCCATCCACGAAAGAAGCCTCTCCTAAAGCCCAGGCACGAAAAAAGCCCACCTAGAGTTTGCCAGGGCCCATGCTGACAAAGATGAAGGCTACTGGGACTCTATCCTCTGAAGTGATAAGACCAAGATAAATGTTTTTGGAACTGATGGCTTCAAAACTGTATGGCATCGCAAAGGTGAGGAATACAAAGAAAAATGCATGGTGCCTACAGTGAAACATCGTGGTGGCAGTGTCCTTATGTGGGGCTGCATGAGTGCTGCTGGTGTCGGGGAGCTGCATTTCATTGATGGCATCATGAATTCACAGATGTGTTGCTCTATACTGAAAGAGAAGATCCTACCATCACTCCGTGCCCTTGGTCGTTATGCACTTTTCCAACATGACTAAACACACATCTAAGGCCACTGTTGGATTTCTGAAGAAGAACAGGGTGAAAGTGATTCAGTGGCCAAGTATGTCTCCTGATCTGAACCCAATCGAACACCTATGGGGAATTCTGAAGAGACAAGTTGAGCATCACTCTCCATCCAGTCACTAAAAGAGGTCATTGCTGAAGAATGGAAAAAGATTGATGTTGCAAAATGTCGCCAACTTGTTCATTCCATGCCTAGAAGACTGGGTGCTGTCATTAAAAATCATGGAGGCCATACAAAGTACTAGATGTAGTAGTTTTTGTTGTGGGGTGTACTCATTTTTGCACCACCCTAATTTGAGTAAAACTGAAAAAAATGTGTAACCTAAGTTATATTATTAACCTTACTTTCCCATTATAAGTTAAACAGATGTTATATTAAACTTTGTCTTGTCAACATTTTGGAAATTGTTTGTGTTCATTGAGATACTGTTTAAAATGTTACTTTTCAAAGAGGGTGGACTCATTTACGCTGAGCATTGTATGTATGCGGTAGACCACAAGTTTCCCACCCTGGTCCTGGACTATGCCCTGTTCTTCCCATTTTAGCATACTTCCAACATATCTGATTTGACAAATAAGCAGTACTTCCTGAGGTGACATGGGTGTATTAGAGTAGGGAAAACACTAGGAGTACTCCAGGATCTGTATTGGGAACCTGTGAGTTTGATGACAGTGTCTACAGAGCAGCTTGAAAAGATGTGATGGCTTCAAGTGTCTTTTTGAGGAAGCATGTGTTAGACATCATCTTCCCTGGTTGGTAGCTGCTGAGTGGGAGAGAATAAGCTTTTGTTTGGGATCCAAGAAAAATCTAAGAACAGTGCAGTTTAGCACTTTTCCTTGGAATGAAGGCAATATTCAAGAATAAAAATATTTAGTTTGACTTTTTTTTTTAGAAAGGTGCAGACAGACCTGGTAAAATCTGTCTTAGAAGAAATACAAGATGAAATAAAAGAAAAAACAAACAAACCAGGATTAGGGGGAAGGTGTGAGATTAGAATGGATTATTTCAGATGGCAGTATGACTGGTGTTAATTTGGCATTTGGCCATATAGCACATCTTTCTCCAGCTGTTAGTTAGGACTGTGAGATATGGTGTAATGATTTGTGAATGGAGGAAACTATGTGCATTATTTCAGGACCATGGACAGCACATATGCGATTTTATATCAATTAATGGCCTGCTTATTTTATGTTGTGCACCTTTAATTTCTTTTTTGGATTATTATAATTAATTACTTGCAAAATGCACAACCATAAAATACTTTACAGAATATTTGCTACCATATAATAATGTTATATACAACCAAGAGGGGAAAAAAAATTGTATCCTCAAGTTATTTGAAAAGGGGAAAAAATGTAAAATGTCTAAAATGTCCCATTTTTTGGAGAAAATGTTGTCTAAAAGGAATAGAATACAAAAATATATAAACGTTAGAAATGAAACTCTGCATCCAAAACATCAATGGGAAAAAAAATCTACAAAGATTAAAAAAAAAAAATAATAATAAATCTTCATGAGCCTGTGGACCTCCAGACCAAATTGAAAAAGGTAGTCTTTGAGATGTGGCAATGCTATAATAAGACGACTTCTTATACAGAAAAAAAAAATATATTTTTTAACCTATTAACACCTCAAAATACAGCATGTGACCATTTTTATTACATGTAATAAAGGAAGATCTGTGAAACCAAGCACATTAAATCTCTAGCTATGACTAATTACGTCTTTGAATTCTTCATTTTGTCCTAAGTGTACGCAAACCTTTGGATTTTTTCAGGTCGACTGACTAATTTTCAGTCGTTGAAACTTTAAGCTGAATTCACAGGAAATGGAAGAAATGATTCATTTTTGTGCAGGGTTTTAACTGTGCTGTGTGTGTTCAGGCATTTGGTTGGTAGTGATCCATGAAATGTATGCAGTCAGGAATTTGCATTTGTTTTAATTCTCAAGCAAATGTCACTGCTGAACAAATAAAGTAACTGTTATTGGTTTAATAGCCTAATTTTGCAATCTATCACCACACCTGGGTGTAAAATTTTCCCCAGCTCCTTTTTTCCCTTTAACTCAAACTGAAATAATACACAAATGAATAAACCCAGCAGAATGCAGGCCATCTGGGTGCTTTACAGTCAGTATTTATGGTCAAGGTGACCTTTCCGAAGTTATTTAGAAACAAACATATACTCAGGCTTTAAGTGTGGAATGGTCCTGTGTTGCTAGGATTGTAGCCATTTCCATTACAGGAGTGCATGGCTGAATGGAGTAATGGACTTCGATAGCAGCGCATCCATCAGAGTTTATTATGTGACAGCGTGGAGTGTGTCGTGTGCACTGACTGACGAGAGCATCGTGTTGAATTTGAATGTCGAGTAGAACACCATTGTACCTCTTAAGTGGGCACTTATCAAAACCGACACTAAATCTGCCATGTGAGATACATCTCTCTATCATCTACATTTTTCATAATAAATAAGCTTATCCTATAAAGTGACTACACTCACTGTCTGCTTTATAAATAACACCTCAGAAACTGCCGATCTGTGATTGATGTACAGACTCTGGAGTTTACACAGAATGGTAAAACAAAAAAAAAACCCATCCACTGAGCAGCATGTCTGTGGGCAGAAAGAGCTTGTTGATGAGTCCAGAGAATAATAGCCTGATTGGTTCCAACTGACAGTAAATCTATGCTAACCACCCTTTACATACAGTATATGGTGAGCAGAAAAGCATCAAACCCATTTCTTATACAGTATAGTAAAATAACAGACATAATTAAAGGGGAACTGAAGTCAATTTTTTAAAATCAAAATTCTATTTATCTCATTTTATTAAATATAGGAATGCATTTCTGACAGCTATTTTGTCACTGCTATAGCAAGTTATGAGTGTTTGAAATATGCTATGTAATATATCAGTCCATATGTTAAAGCAATGGCCTTGAGACCTGTGCAAGACATCGTAGGACGGAAGCAAAATGTTGTAACACTTCCTGATGTGGGTGGAGCACAGAAGCATGGCAGGCGAGAGTTGATGTTTATCCAAACTTTATTGAGCTTTTCAGCTTCCCTTTTATCTATCATTCATTCGTTCATTCATTTACTCACTCACTCACTCACTCACTCACTCACTCACTCACTCACTCACTCACACACATGCATTGTGGTTGGGGAGAGAGCTCCCTTCCTCTGCTCTCTCTTCTTTTATGCTCAGTCCCTGTAACAAACAGTGCACACACACACACACACACACACACACACACACACACACACACTAATTGACAGCAGGTGGAATGACTTAGCCACTTACCTTCCCCGACCCCACCCTCCATTCACAGACTGCTGCTTGGCCATGCCCCCGCTGCCACATACCCCCACCGCCTGACTCAGGCCGGGGAGCCGTCCGGCCTGAAGCTGACTCCCCCCTCAATGGGACAGGAAGTCCGCCACCACCACCGGCCTGTGGATCACCTTGAACTTAAATGGCTGGAGGGTGAGATACCAATGGGTGATCCGTGCATTGGCATCCTTCATGCGGTGGAGCCACTGGAGGGGCACGTGGTCCGAACAGAGTGAAAGGGCACCCCAGCAGGTAGTATCGGAAGGCGAGGACCGTCCACTTGATGGCGAGACACTCCTTCTCAATTATGCTGTGCCTGCTTTCACGCATCGAGAGTTTCCGGCTGATGTACAGCACTGGGCGTTCCTCACCCTCCGCCTCCTGGGACAAAACGGCCCCCAGCCCTCTGTCCGATGCATCAGTCTGCAAAATAAACAGGAGAGAGAAGTGAGGGGAGTGTAAAAGTGGGCCCCCCACACAGTGCAGCTTTTACCTCCAAGAAGGCCTGTTGGCACTGCTCCGTCCACTGGACCGGATCTGGAGCCCCCTTTTTAGTGAGATCGGTTAGCGGGCTGGTGACGTCCGAATAATTAGGTAGAAACCTACGATAATAGCCAGCCAGCCCCAAGAACCATCTCACCTCCTTTTTGGTCTTGGGCCTCGGGCAGGCCGCAATTGCTGCGGTCTTGTTAATTTGGGGACGCACCTGCCCATGGCCCAAGTGGAACCCCAAATACCGTACTTCCACCCACCCAATCGCACACTTTTTTGGGTTAGCTGTGAGGCCCACTTGCCTCAGTGACTTTAGGACAGCCCTCAGGTGTTCCAAGTGCTGCGGCCAATCATTACTGTAGATTACAATGTCATCGAGATAGGTGGCCGCGTAGGCAGTGTGAGGGCGGAGGACCCTGTCCATAAGCCGCTGGAACATAGCGGGCACCCCAAACAACCCAAAAGGGAGCGTGACAAATTGGTGTAATCCAAACGGTGTGGAAAAGGCTGTTTTTTCTCGGTATAGAGGAGTCAAGGGGATCTGCCAATATCCCTTTGTTAGATCCAGTGTCGAATAAAAGCGAGCAGCACCTAACCGATCAAGCAACTCATCAATGCGAGGCCTTGGGTATGCGTCAAATTGAGACACCGCATTGACCTTTCTATAGTCCACACAGAACCAGACCGACCCGTCGGTCTTGGGAACCAGGACCACTGGGCTGCTCCAGTCACTGTGGGACTCCATGACTATGCCCATTTCGAGCATGGCCTTGAGTTCGTCCCGAACCACCTTTTTCTTGTGTTTGGGCAAGCGGTAAGGGCAGCTATGCACTACCACCCCCGGGGTCATTTCGATGTGGTGTTCTGTGAGGTGGGTACGACCAGGAAGGGGCGAGAACACATCGGAATTCTTTCTGCAACTTTGCTACCTCCGTAAGTTGGGCCGGTGAGAGGTGGTCTCCACAAGGAACCGGAGTGGTCCGAGATGTTATCTTTTTTACCTCCAGCCCCAGCTCCACCTTCTCTGGGACTACCGACACCAATGTCACAGGGACCCCCTCATTCCAGCATTTTAAAAGGTTGAGGTGGTAGATTTGCCGTGCCCCACCTCTATCCATTCGCTTCACCTCATAGTCGACGTCCCCGACTCGCCGTGTGACCTCAAAGGGCCCTTGCCACTTGGCGACTAATTTAGAACTCGACGTGGGCAATAATATGAGCACTTTATCTCCTGGTGTGAACTCTCTAAGGTGCGTGCCCATCATACAGCCGGCTTTGACGTTCTTGTGCCTACTGTAAATTCTCCTGGGTTAGGTGCGTGAGGGTGTGGAGTTTTGCGCGCAGGTCAAGAATGTACTGGATTTCATTTTTACTCGGTGAAGGTCCCTCCTCCCGATTTTCCCGTAGCACGTCCAGAATGCCATGTGGTTTACGCCCATATAATAATTCGAAGGGAGAAAACCCCATGGAGGCTTGCAGGACCTCTCGTACTGTGAACAACAAGGGCTCGAGCCACTTATCCCAATTACACGCATCTTCACTTACGAATTTACGGATTGTTTTTGAGTGTCTGGTTAAATTGCTCTACTAAGCCATCCGTTTGTGGGTGATAAACACTGGTGCAGATAGACTTGATCCCCAGTAACCCATACAGCTCGCGCAGTGTGCGTGACATAAACAAAGTGCTTTGGTCTGTCTGGATTTCTTTCGGAATCCCAACCCGGGAGATAAAGCGGAAGAGCGCTTCCGCAATACTGCGTGCTGAGATATTGCGGAGAGACACCGCTTCCGGATATCACGTTGCATAGTCCACTAGAACTAAAATAAAGCGATATCCCCATGCTGACCGATCTAATGGCCCGACGAGATCCATCCCAATTCGCTCAAATGGGGTCTCAATTAGAGGAAGAGGGTGCAAAGGCGCTTTTGGAGTGGCCACGGGATTTACTATTTGGCATTCACGGCATGCCGCACACCACTGATGGACATCCCCGCGAATCCCTGGCCAATAGAATCGGGCCATTATTCGGGCTAGTGTTTTATCTTGCCCCGAGTGTCCAGCCATGGGATTAAAGTGAGCCGCATGGAACACGAGTTCCCTATGGCTCTTTGGGATTAACAACTGGGTTATTTGTTCCTTGGTTTGAGTGTCCTGCGTCACTCGGTACAATTTATCTTTAATAATGGCAAAATAGGGGAAGGTCGGTGCTGCGCTTGGCTGAAGAGTTTGACCATCGATTACTCTCACTTGGTCAAACGCATGCTGCAGAGTCTTGTCTCGCGACTGCTCTAATGGGAAATCCCCGAGGGGATCCCCGAGAGAGGGAGGAGGAGTGGGAGGAGGAGTGCTCCTCACTCTGTCGCGGTGTTGATGTAGACGGCTCTGCGACAGCTTCTCCAGTCAACGCCACACCAGGACCTTCCCGCGACCTACTACTGCAGGACCCACTGCATGTTAAATATTCCATTAGGTTTTTAAATCCCGGCCGATCAGTACCCAAAATCAATGAGTGGGTGAGACGGGGACTAACTGCCACCTTTATTCTATGCATTTGGCCCCGGAATAGAATTTGGGCAGACACTAGAGGGTAATGGTGAACATCCCCGTGCACACACAATACTTTCACCGCTTGTGCTTCCCCCAGTGCCTCACCTTGCACCAGGTGTTGGTGAATTGAGGTCTGATTGCAACCGGAATCCACCAAAGCGTGATATGTAGCCCCTTGGATACTCACCGGTATGCGATACGTTCCGGCCCAATCAGGAGCGGTTTCTGGAGCATCGGGGATCCAGATTACAGCATTCACCTCCCTTGCGGAGCTCTGGCCTCGGAGATGCTCCGATTCCTCACCGCGCCAGCACACCGGCCCAGGCTTTCCCTCTGCACTGGTGTTATGGGTGTCACTCACCTGAGGGGGAGACAGCACAGACACAGGAGAGGGAGAGGGGAGGACACCACACGTGCGATGGGCCAGCTGGGGAGGGGCCAGCCGCCGCCTCCGTGGCAGGGGAACGGGGTGGGGAGGGGGATGAGAGACAGGGAGAGAAAAGCAAGAGAGAGAAGAGAAGCGAGGGGAAACGCCTTGTCTGCCTGCCATCGGAGCCGCCTCCAGATGGTCCTCCGTCAGCTTGATGGCTTGCTCCAGCGACGCCGGGTGATGACACTGGACCCATTCCGCCGTTCCTTCCAGAAGTCGAAAGACAAACTGCTCCAGTGCCACCAGATCGATGATTCCATCGGCATCATGGTTTTCCACCCTCAGCCACCACCGGCAGGCATCCCGGAGTTGCTGGCCGAATGCAAACGGCCGGCCGACTTCTTCCAATGCCAGCGTCCGGAAACGCTGGCGATGTTGCTCCGGGGAGCGGCTGAACCGCTGCAGGATGGCTTTTGTCAGGTCAGCATAGACCAGCTGGCTGTCAGCAGGAAGCTGCTGTGCTGCGAGCTGCGCCTTGCCAGTCAGGAGCGGGAGAAGGTGCACCGCGCGCTGCTCCTGCGGCCACCCCCACATCTCGGCTGCTTGCTCGAAAAGAGCGAGGAATGCTTCCGGATTGTCCTGCGGTCCCATCTTTGTGAGGGTGGCGGCAGCGGTGGTTGACACCCCTGCTGACGCGAGGCGGTGCCAGAATGCCTGGCGATCTTCCTGCTGGGCCAGCATCAAGGCTTTGAAGCGTTGCTCCTGCTCCTTCAGGAGGGTGATCAGCGCTTGATGCTGGTTCTGCTGGGTGGTAGTGAGGGCAAGGATGAGCTCTTCGAATGGCGGGGACTCCATGGGGTGGTTCTCTTCTGTGCTCCTGGGTTTCGGCACCACTGTAACACTTCCTGATGTGGGTGGAGCACAGAAGCACGGCAGGCGAGAGTTGATGTTTATCCAAACTTTATTGAGCTTTTCAGCTTCCCTTTTATCTATCATTCATTCATTCATTCATTCATTCATTTACTCACTCACTCACACACACATGCATTGTGGTTGGGGAGAGAGCTCCCTTCCTCTGCTGTCTCTCTCTCTCTCCTTTTATGCTCTGTCCCTGTAACAAACAGTGACACACACACACACACACACACACACACACACACACACACACACACACACTAACTGACAGCAGGTGGAATGACTTAGCCACTTACCTTCCCTGACCCCGCCCTCCATTCACAGACTGCTGCTTGGCCACGCCTCCGCTGCCACAAACGCACAGCGGAAATCAAAGTGACCAACATCTGCCAACGTTATCAAACGACAACACGCTCTCTTTCAAATGCTGATGTAATCAAGCCGGAAGTTTTCCCTGTATCTGAAATCGCTCCCTACTCACTATATAGAGCGCTATATAGTGGGGATGCCATTTTGTAGTGCTGTCTGAAACCTTAGTGAGGATTATGTGGGAAATGCGCTCAGTATAATGTGTACAAAAATACATGCATGTATTTATTATTTTGAAAAGCCCACCGGCCGCCTGATCTGGCACGTTTTAATTGTGTGACAGTAATGACGTATACCAGCGTGACGGACTAGTCCTTATCCTGTTGTCTTTCCAACTCTTCTCTGCTCCACGTTGGTTCGAAGTTGTATGGAATAATCTCCATCACTGATGAAGCTGGCAAATCTCAAAATTAATCTAAATGGGAATGATATGGCGATCTGGCCGCTGTGTAAACAGTTTTCAAAATGGCGGTGCTGACACTTCACATTTGAAGTCTCTCACAAGTCTCGTGAAGATCGCGTGGATAAGCGACGCCTGCCGTGGACCAAACGAACTACATTCAACATAGCTAAAAACCGAAAAGGCCAATAAATGTAATATAATATGCCAATACGAGTCACGATATAAGGTTAATAAAACCGAAGACGTAATTGAATAACATGTTCATTAAGAAATAAAGCAAGTTTAAAAATGACTTCAGTTCCCCTTTAAAGATCTAGATGAGGACTTAAACCTTGGCTTATTATTCATTCATTTTAAAGCATACACTCTTAGGGGGGAAAAAAAAGAAAAGATTTTGGTTCTCCATAGCATCTGACAGCATATTTACTTTTTAGAAAATGTTCCAAGCGCAAGCTCTTAAGATGACTAGAACCATCCAAAGAACCATTAAAACTTTTGTGATAAGAATATTTAAGTTATTTCATGAAATTGAGTTGTATATGAGCTGATAAGCCATGTACGACGAGATTGAGTGGAATAGCTGCTTTATTCTATCCACAATCACTGGATTTTGAGAAACGGGGCATTTTTATTTTTAGCAAATTCGATAAATATAAACTTTATACAAAACATCCGACAAAATAATTTCTGCTTAGAATGTAAACAAACCGCTGAAATGACAGTAGCAATTTGTGAAAAATGCTACAATAATAATTCTTGAAAAAAAAAAACATTCTTACCATTAAATACCTTCATTCCATATTTTGTTGCATTTTTATTTATTTATTTATTTTTATTTTTTTTGGGGGGGGGGTCATGTTTAGGGTTTTTAGGTGGTTGGCAAGCCAACTTAAAGGTGCATTACTGCCATTGACTGGGCTGGAGTGTAGAACAGGAGATATTTTGGGGGGTTTGTTTTCGAGTAGAGTTTTTATTTCGTTCTCAGTTGGTTCAGCAACACGCTCCACCATTTTGGTTTTCTCTACTCATGGTATATGAGCTGATATCCTAGTAGTAAAGTAGCCAATCAGAGCACGTGATTGCTCATATCCAGTGAATGCAGCTAGATCTCGCTATCGCAAGAAAGCAGGGCACGCAGGAGCTGTATGATGAACTAGAGACCAAGGAAGGGGAGAATCGAATATATAGGATCGCAAGAGCAAGACACAGAGAGTGTGAGGATACAGGAAACATCGATATCATCAAAGATAAAGAAGGAAAAATCTTATTCAAGGAGGAAAAGATTGGTGCCAGGTGGGCCGACTATTTTGAAGAACTCTCATCTCATCTCATTATCTCTAGCCGCTTTATCCTGTTCTACAGGGTCACAGGCAAGCTGGAGCCTATCCCAGCTAACTACAGGCGAAAGGCGGGGTACACCCTGGACAAGTTGCCAGGTCATCACAGGGCTGACACATAGACACAGACAACCATTCACACCTATGGTCAATTTAGAGTCACCAGTTAACCTAACCTGCATGTCTTTGGACTGTGGGGGAAACCGGAGCACCCGGAGGAAACCCACGTGGACATGGGGAGAACATGCAAACTCCGCACAGAAAGGCCCTCGCCGGCCACGGGGCTCGAACCTGGACCTTCTTGCTGTGAGGCGACAGCGCTAACCACTACACCACCGTGCCGCCCTTGAAGAACTCTTTAATGTAGAAAATGAGAGGGAAGAGACAGGAGAATCGCTCAAAGTGGAAGGACCAGTAAAAGGGATAGAGGTGGAAGAGGTGAGAGAAGCATTAAAAGAAATGAACAACAAAGCACCAGGAAACAGCGAAATGAATGCTGACATGTTGAAAGCAGGAGGTGAACAATGCCTGATGTGGTTGACAGACATACTGGGAGCAGTATGGATGGAAGAGAAAATCCCG